>NW_026728177.1:0-337084 GCF_030684315.1 Stegostoma tigrinum | reverse complement strand
CGTGTTGCAAAGTCAATATCATTCCTTGACAACGCTTGAAGCAAGGCATAAGCAGTGGTTTCCACAGTCATCGCAAAAGCCTGTGCTGCTTCAATTGGATCCGGCTTCTCGTCCTCCAACAATGGAGGCTTTCCAGGAACCAACATCAGAATCTGTCATTTGAGAAAGGGATTAGCTGACAATAAAGTTTACATCATATAGATTTTTGTTTGCATTTCAACAACACAACAATGGTTTTGCTGGTCAAGATCCAGCATTATCTCACCACTGATGTCGAGAACATTCTCCATACTTCCCACTCAGTGATGGGTCCTTTTGTTTGGGAAAAATAGGCACCTTCGAATGCAAATGAATCAAGATGAGCTTTAGTTTCTCATCAGGCTACATGGCAGTTATTACAAGATGTTACGAACAAAAGGTGAAGAGGCAGATCAAACCATTCAGAGCATCAGTCTGGATGATCTTCTTGCCCTCATCCTGAGGAGGCATCACAGATCTTAACTTACACGCAATTCAAATTATTTCACGCAATGACAAGACTGAATGTTCTGGATACTGCAAATGCCATAGCACCTGGCAGCATCCCAGAAACTGTATTGGAACAATGTGCCCCAAGGTCAGCACACCAACAGTAAATGTTTTCCAGTACATTTTTAAACACTTGCGACACTCACATTTCAGAGAAAGATGACCTATGACGCAATCGGCAGACAAATTGTCCTGACCAATTATGACCTCAATGTATTCTCAATCATCAGCAAAGTAATGCAACATCTGGATGACAGTGCTGTCAAACAGTTGCACACTGAGGCTCAGTTTACTTTTCGTCATGCCACACTTCTCGCAACCTCATTCAGGATTTACCACAAATATGATCAGAGATCCTGAGCTTGAAAAGGAAGGAAAGTGCAATCTGTCATTTCCACCCTGGCAACTTCTGATTGAATGTGGTGTTCAGCAGAGGAATAGGAAGTTGAGTCAGTGGCATTCACTGGATACCTGCACTGGTTGAAGTCATGTCTTCACTTGAACCAAAGTGGAGACATGAATGTTCATTGAATATTGTCCAGGTGTCCAGCAGAATTCATGACTTTTCCAACAGTGAAGTCAACGATGAGAAAATACAGTGAGACTTGGACAATTATCAGGCTTGGCCTGACAAAGGATAAGTAACATTTGCACCATACAAGTGCTAAGCAGCAATCAGCTCCAACAAGAGCGAATATGACCATATCACAAAATTCCATGTCCTTACCATCATCCTTACATTTGTTTTAAATGTGCAAGTGTTATCCAAGCCATGCAGGGTAATGGGCCAAGTGTTGGAAATGAGGTTAGAACAATTCAGTGCTTGTCTTTGACTGTCACAGAATCCGTGAGCTTAAGAATTAATTTCTCCTGTACTGTAGACCACTGAGGTGCTTGGCTATCCACTTCATCAAGGTTAACACTGATCTAAAACTAAACCGGAACGGTTATATAATCAGCAGTAGCCAGGTCTGTTGTACAAACCGCCCTGCTGTGGGACAGGGTCAGGTAAATCCAAGTGAGTGATCGTGGTTGGAGACTCATTCGTTGGGGGCATAGTTTCTGTAGCCACATTTGAGATACCAGGGCTGTGTGTTGCCTCCCTGGTGCCAAGGTCAAGGAAATCTCTGAGTGGTTGCAACAAATTCTTAACGGGGAGGGTGAGCAGCCAGAGGCCATTGTGCACATTGGTACCAATGACGTAGGTAGAAAGAGGGATGTGATCCTGCGGACTGTGTACAAGGAGTTGGCAAAGAGGCTGAAAGGCAGGACCTAGAGGGTAATAATTTATGGGTTGCCACGAGTGCCACATGTTAGTGAGTTAAGTCAGAGAAAGATAGGTGAGATGAATGCATTGGTTAAGGAGCTGGTACTGGGGGCAGGCTTTCAGGTTCATGGATAATTGCGACCGCTTCTTGGGCAAGGGGTGACCTGTGTAAGAGGGATGGGTTGCACCTAAACTGAACGGGAACAAATACCCTCAACAGGGAGGTTTGCTAGTGCTACTTGGGAGGATTTAAAGACTGGCAGGCAGCTGGGAACCAGAGCAGCAGGTCAGCAAGTAGATGAATTGATGGCAGGTACATGCTAGGACCAATAAATCAGAAAAGAATGGCAGCCAGAGACAGGTACATGAACATGATGGCATGAACAAGCTGAAATATGTTTATTTCAGTGCAAGGAGTATTATCGGTAAGGCAGATGAGCTTAGAGCCTGGATCAGTACATGGGACTCTGATGTTGAGGCCATTACAGAGGCTTGGTTGAGACAGAGACCGGACTGGCTGCTCAATGTTCCAGGGTTTCATTGCTTTAGACAAGATAGAGGGGAAGGTAAAAGAAGGAGGTGCACTCCGAACCTGTGAGAAACGTTACATCTGCACCTCGAAAGGACATTCTGGAGGGCTTGCCCACTGAGGCAATAGAGGTAGCATTGAAAAATAAGATAGACACAATCACTCTGATCAGATTAAATTAATAGCCTGCTCCCCTGTAGCCACTGACACACTGAGGAACAAATATGTAGGCAGCTTTTGAAACGATGCACTAACTCAGAGTTGTCACAGTCAGTGAATTTAACCTCCACGGTATTGACTGGGACTCCCTTACAACAAGAGTTTAAATGAGGCTGAATTTGTTAAGACTATCCAAGAGAGTTTCTTGACACAGTATGTGGATAGAAGATGGGCCATGCTGGACTTTGTCCTGGTCAGGTAACTGGTGAGAAGTGTGGGAAAGCATTTTGGAAATAGTGATCACAACTCCTTCAATTTTAAGATTGCTATGAAGAAGGACAAGTCAGGACCTTGGGGGAGAGTAAATTATATCAGTTTTAGGTAGGAGCTGGGGAGTGTTAATTGGGAGGAGCTGTCACATTTGCCATATGGGAATTGTTTAAAGGCCTGCTTTTGAGTTTAGGATCAGGAAGGAGGAAGGACAACGATGGCAAGGTAAAAGACCCTTGGATAATTGGGGAGGTTGTGAAGTTCGTCAAAAGGGAAAAACAAAAATATGTCAGGTTTACGAAGCTAAAATCGAACAGGGCCGACATAAAGAAAGCAAAAAAAGAAAGGCTATGAAATTACCTTGGCAAGGAGGGTTGAAGGAAATCCCAAGGCATTCTGTGCATACATCTAAAACAAGGGGATAAATAGCAAGAAGGTACGACCATTCAGGATAAAGGAGGGAACTTGTGTTTGGAAGCAGAGGATGTGGGCAAGATCCTAAATGAGTACTGTGCATCACTATTCACTCAGGCGAAGGGTATGGAGGATAGTGGGATTTGTGTGGAGCATGCGAATATGATAACAGCATTTTGAAATCAAGAAAGAGCATTAAGGTGGATAAGTCCTCAGGACCCAATGGTATCTACTCAAGGTTTTTGAGCGAGGTGAGAGAGGAGATTGTCGGGGCAGTCAGCAATATCTTTGTATCCTTGGTAGCCACTGGAGGGGTACTGGAAGATTGGCAAGTTGCTAAATGTTCTTCTTCTGTTCAAGAAGGGAAATAGGGTCAATCCAGGAAACTCTCGACTAGCGAGTTTCTCATCGTTCATTGGGAAGCTATTGGAGAGAATTCTTAGGGATTGTATTTATCTGTATTTGGAACAGCATGGCCTAATTAGGGACAGTCAGCATGGCTTTGTGCAGGGCAGGTCATGTCTTACTAACTTGACTGAATTTTTTGAGGAGGTGACGAATGTGATCAATGAAGGTAGAGCAGTGGATATTGTTTTCACGGATTTCAGCAATACTTTCAACAAGGTGCCTCATGGTAGGATCATCCAGAAAATTAAGATGCACCGAGTCCATGGTGGCTTGGATGCTTGGATTCACAACTGGCTTGCCCAGAGAAGACAGAGGCAAGTGGTGGAAAGGTGCTTTTCAGGCTGTAGATCCAGGACGATTGGTGTTCCGCAGGGATCTGTGCTGGGACCTCTGCTGTTTGTGGTCTATACAAAATGACTGAGGTGAAAATATAGATGGATGGGTTAGCAAGTTTGCAGACAATAGAATGATTGGTAGAATCGTGATGAGTGTAGACGTCATAAAAGGATACAGATCAGTTGCAGAAACTGCAAGTGGATTTTAATCCATTAAATGTGAGATGCTCCACTTTGGGAAATCAACTATTACGGAAAAATATACAGTTAATGGCACCCCTCAGTGCAGACCCCCTCAGTGCAGAATTGTTAAGGTGGGAATGCAGGTGCACTCAATCTGTTCATTGAGAACTGTCGACGTGATATCACCTCAATTTCTCTGTTCCCCGCACCAAACCCAACCTACGTCCTGCCCAACTGACTGCCCTCCACGCACTCATATCTCACCCTGACTTTGTTATTAAGCCTGCCGATAAGGTGGTGCTGCTGTGGTCTGGTGAGCTGAAGTCTATCTTGCAGAGGCTGAGCGCCAGCTCTCAGATACCTCCTCCATCTTCTCCTGGACCATGACCGCACCGGGCCATTGTATCTACTACAGTAACTGATCTTGGTCTGTCCGGTGATCTTCCCCCTCTGCTTCCAAGCTGAAAGGCCACAGCTCCCCACAGGTTGCTCCTACGCCCCCTAAAAATCCACAAATGAGACTGTCCTGGCAGACCCATTGTTTCAGCCTGTTCCTGCCCCACAGAACTCATCTCTTCCTACCTTGACTCAATCTTCTGTCCCCTCGTCCAAGCCCTGCCCACGTACATCCAGAAATACTCTGACATCTTACGCAGGTTTAAAAACATCAGTTTGCCGGTTCCAGCTGCGTCCTCTTTACCATGAACATGGAATTCCTTTACACATCCATTCCCAACCGGGAGGTTCTTCGGGCTGTCCTCTTCTACCTGGAGCAAAGAACTGAACATTCCCCTCACACCACCACCCTCCTCCACTTGGTCGACCTCATCCTCACCCTCAACAACTTCTTGTTTAACTCCTCTCATTTTCTTCGGGTAAGAGGAGCAGCTCCGGGCACCTGCATGGGCCCGAGTTATACCTGTCTCTTCACGGGGTACGTGGAACATTCCCACCCACAACACTTTCTCCGATACATCAATGATATCATCCGGCTGCTTCTCTCTCTTGTCTGAAATTGGAAAACTTCATCAACTTCGCCTCCAATTTCTGTCCTGCCCTCACTTTCACCTGCTCTATCTCTGACTCCACCCTTCCCTTCCTCAACATTTCTGCTTCCATTCCTGGGGGTAGGCTTCGCACTAATATCCATTACAAACTCTCTGACTCTCACAGCTACCTGGTCTATATATCCTCACACCCCACTTTCTGTAAAGACTCCAACCTCTTCTCTCACTTCCTCCATCTCCATCGAATATGTTCTCATGAGGCCAACATCAACAAGGGAGCCTGCAAAATGTCCACCTTCTTCCTCAACTGAGGATTCCCCGGCTCCGCGGTCAACAAGGCCCTCAACTGTGTCCAACCCAGCTCCCGCACTTTTGCCCTCACCTTTTCTCTTCCCTCCCCAGACAGCAATAAGCTTCCACTTGATCTTACCTATCAACCCACATGCCCACATCCATACAAACATCAGGCACCATTTCCACCACCACCAGCAGAATGCCGCCACCAGACATATATTCCCCTCCTCTCCCTTATCCGCCTTTACCGGAGGACCCGGAGGAAATGCAAGCAGACACGGGGAGAACGTGCAAACTTCGCACAGACGATTGCCCGAGGCTGCAATGCGAACCACTGAGCCACCGTGCTGCCCAGAATCTTGGTGGTGTGGATGAGCAGAGAGATCTCGGTGTCCATGTGTGTAGATCCCTGAAAATTGCCACGCAGATTGATAGGCTTGTTCAAAAGGCGTACGGCGTGTTAGGTTTTATTGGTACAGAGATTGAGTTTCGGAGCCATGAGGTCATGTTGCAGCTGTACAAAACACTGGTGCAGCCGCGCTTGGAGTATTGCGTACAGTTCTGATCGCCACATTATCGGAAGGATTTAGAGGGGGTTTGTTAGGATCTTGTCTGGTGTGGAAGGAAGGTCTTATGAGGAAAAGCTTCGAGACTTGAGGCTGTTTTTGTCAGAAGAAGGTGAAGAGGCAACTTAATGGAGACATACAAGATAATCAGAGGATTAGATAGGGTGGACAGCGACAGCCTTTTTCCTCGATGGTGATGGCGAGCACGAGTGGAGATAGGTTTAAATTGAGGGGAGATAGATATGGGACACATGTCAGAGGGAGGTTCTTTATTCAGAGAGTAGTATGGGTGCGGAATGCCCTGCCTGCAACAGGAGTAGATTGCCAAGTTTAAGGGCATTTAAATGAACACTGCTAAATATATGGATGGTAATGGAATAGTGTCGGTTAGATGGGCTTCAGGTTGGATTCACAGGTCGGCGCAACATCGAGGGCCGAAGGGCCTGTACTGCGCTGTAATGTTCTATGTTCTATGTCATAATACTTCAGTGAATTCTGGTTACCCTGCCGTAGGAAGAATGCTATTAAACTATACAGAGTGCAAAAATAATTACAAAAGGTCATTGCCGGGACTGGAGGGTTTACGAGGAGTGGTGGATAGGCTCGGACTTTTTCCCTGGCGTATCGGAGACGAAGGGGTGACTTTCCAGAGGTGTAAAAAATCATGATGGGCATTGATAAGGGGAATAGCCAAGGTCGGGGAGTCCAAAGCTAGAAGGGAGGAGGTTCAAATGTGAAAGGGGAAAGATTTAAAAGTGACCCGAGAGGCAACTTGTCGCACACAGAGGGTGGTGCGTGAATGCAATGAGCTGCCAACAGACGTGGTAGAGGCAGATAATATTACAGTATTTAAAAGACATTTGGACAGGTACACAATGAGGAAAGGTTTAGACGGATACCAAACGCAGGCAAATGGGACCGGTTAAGTTTGGGACACCTGGTCAGTACAGATGATTGGGGCTGAAGGTCCTGATTCTGTGCTGTATGACTCTATGAATCTATGACTGAAGAGCTAACTAGGTGTGTGGATGAGGGCAATGCATTTGATACAGTCTACTTGGGCATCAGCAAAGCTTTTGACAAGATCCCCCATTTGAAGACTGTTAGAACAGGAAACAGTCCATGGGATCCGAGGACACATGTGCACAGGAAATCATAACTCATGTAATTTGAATGAGTTTTTTAAAGTAGTAATGAAGAGCATTGATTAAGGCAGAAAGATGGACGTATATGGGCTTCAGTAAGGCGTTCAAGAAGGTTCCTCACAGAGGTCCAGTAGGGAAGTTAAATCACACGGAGTACAGGGAGAGCTAGCCATAGAACATAGAACATTACAGCACAGTACAGGCCCTTCGGCCCTCGATCTTGTGCCGACCTGTCATGTCGATCTCAAGCCCATCTAACCTGCACTGTTCCATGTACGTCCATATGCTTGTCCAATGACCACTTAAATGTACCGAAAGTTGGCGAATCTACTACCGTTGCAGGCAAAGCGTTCCAATCCCTTACTACTCTCTGAGTAAAGAAACTACCTCTGACATCTGTCCTATATCTTTCACCCCTCAATTTAAAGCTATGCCCCCTCATGCTCACCGTCACCATCCTAAGAAAAAGGCTCTCCCTATCCACCCTATCTCACCCTCTGATTATTTTATATGTTTCAATTAAGTCACCTCTCAACCTTCTTCTCTCAAATGAAAACACCCTCAAGTCCCTCAGCCATTCCTCGTAAGACCTTCCCTCCATACCAGGCAACATCCTAGTAAATCTCCTCTGCACCCTTTCCAAAGCTTCCACATCCTTCTTATAATGCGGTGACCAGAACTGTATACAATACTCCAAATGCGGCCGCACCAGAGTTTTGTACAGCTTCACCATAACCTCTTGGTTCCGGAACTCGATCCCTCTATTAATCAAAGCTAAAACACTGTAGGCCTTCTTAACAGCCCTGTCAACCTGGGTGGCAACTTTCAAGGATCTGTGTTCATGGACACCGAGATCTCTCTGCTCATGTATACTCCGAAGAATCTTACCATTAGCCCTGTACTTTGCCTTCTGGTTACTCCTGCCGATGTGCATCACCTCACACTTGTCTGCATTAAACTCCATTTGCCACCTCTCAGCCCAGCTCTGCAGCTTATCTATGTCTCTCTGCAACCAATCCTTTGTCACTCTCCACAACTCCACCTATCTTAGTGTCGTCTGCAAATTTACTAACCCATCCTTCTACGCCCTCATCCAGGTCATTTATAAAAATGACAAACAGCAGTGGACCCAACACCCACCCTTGCGGTACACCACCAGTAACTGGTCTCCAGGATGAACGTTTCCCATCAACTACCACACTCTGTCTTCTTTCAGCAGGCCAATTTCCGATCCAAGCTGCTGTATCTCCCACAATTCCATTCCTCTGCATTTTGTACAATAGTCTGTTTTGGGGAACCTTATCGAACGCCTTGCTGAAATCCATATACTCCACATCAACCGGTTTACTCTCATCTACCTGTTTGATCACCTTCTCAAAGAACTCAATAAGGTTTGTGAGGCACGACCTACCCTTCACAAAACTGTGCTGACTATCCCTAATCAATTTATTCTTTTCTAGATGATTGTAAATCCTATCCCTCAGAACCTTTTCCAACACTTTACCAACAACTGAGGTAAGGCTCACTGGCCGATAATTACCAGGGTTGTCTCTACTCCCCTTCTTGAACAGGAGAACCACAATTGCTATCCTCCAGTCATCGGGCACTATTCCTGCAGACAATGATGAGTTAAAGATCAATGCCAAAGGCTCGGCAATCTCCTCCCCGGATTCCCCGAGGATCCGAGGATAAATCCCATCCGGCCCAGGGGTCATAGCTATCTTCACCCTCTGTAGGATTTCAAATACCTCTTCCTTGTGAACCTCAATCCCACCTAGTCCAGTAGCCTGTATCTCTGTATTCTCCTCGACAACATTGTGGTTTTCCAGAGTGAATACTGTTGAAAAATAATCATTTAGCGCTTCCCCTATCTCATCTGACTCCACACACAACTTACCACTACTATCCTTAATTGGACCTAATCTTACTTTTCTCATTCTTGTATTCCTTAAATACCGACAGAAAAGTTTACGGTTTACCCTGATCCTATCCGCCAACAACTTCTCATGACTCCTCCTGGCTCTTCTGAGATCTCTCTTTCGGTCTTTCCTGGCTACCTTGTAACCTTCAAGCACCCCAACTGAGCATTCACATCTTATAGTAACAGAAGCCTTCTGCCTCCTCTTGACCAGAGATTCCACTTCCTTCGTAAACCATGGCTTCCGTGCTCTACAGCTTCCTCCCTGCCTGACAGGTACATACTTATCTAGGAAGCACAGGAGCTTTTCATTGAATAAGCTCCACATTTCTACTGGGCCCATCCCCTGCAGTTTCCTTCCCCATCCTATGCTCTCTAAATCTTGCCTAATCTCATCGTAATTGCCTTTCACCCAGATATAACTCTTGCCCAGTGGTGTACACCTATCCCTTTCCATCACTAAAGTAAACATAACAGAATTCTGATCGCTATCACCAAGGTGATCACCAACTTTGAAATCTAACACCTGGCCGGGCTCATGACCCAGTACCAAATCTGATGTGGTCACTGCACTCCAACTCCATTAGTCACTGCATCCCATTTCACTAAGTCACTGCATCCCATTTCAGTCAGTCACTGCATCCCATTTCCCACAGTGACTGCATCTCCATTCCCCGAGTCACTGCACTTCATTTCCCTTGGTCACTGCATCCCATTTCACTCAGTCACTGCATCCCATTTCTCACGGACGCTGCATCCAATATCCGTCAGGTACTGCATCCCATTTCCATCAGTCACTGCATCCCATTTCACTCTGTCACTGCATTCAATTTCCATCAGTTGCTGCATTCAATTTCCATCAGTCACTGCATCCCATTTCACTCAGTCACTGCATCCCATTTCCAACAGTCACTGCATCTCCATTCCCCGAGTTACTGCATCTCCTTTCCCACAGTCACTGCATAACATTTCACACAGTCACGGCATCCCATTTCCATCAGTCACTGCATCGCATTTCACACAGTCACGGCATTGCATTTCACTCAGACACTGCATCGCATTCTAATCAGTCACTGCATCGCATTCCAATCAGTCATTGCATCGCATTTCCCTAACTCACTGCATCCCATTTCCCTCAGTCACTGCATCTCCTTTCCCTCAGTCACAGCATCCCATTTCCCTCACTCACTGCATCCCATTTCACTCAGTCACTGCATCCAAATTCACTCAGTCACTGCATGGCATTACATTTAGTGATTGCATCGCATTCCAATCTGTCACTGCATCGCATTCCAATCTGTCACTGCATCCCATTTCATTCAGTCACTGCATCCCATTTCCCTCAGTCACTGCATCCCATTTCACGGAGTCACTGCATCCCATTTCACGCAGTCACTGCATCCCATTTCACGCAGTCACTGCATCACATTTCACGCAGTCACCGCATCTCATTTCACGCAGTCACTGCATCTCATTTCACGCAGTCACTGCATTTCCTTTCCCTCAGTCACTGCATCTCATTTCCCTCAGTCACTGCATCTCATTTCCCTCAGTTACTGCACTCAATTTCCATCAGTCACTGCATCCCATTTCACTCAATCACTGCATCCCATTTCACTCTGTCACTGCATCTCCATTCCCCGAGTTACTACATCTCCTTTCCCACAGTCACTGCACAACATTTCACACAGTCAAGGCACCCCATTTCCATCAGTCACTGCATCGCATTTCACTCAGTCACTGTATCGCATTTCACACAGTCACTGCATCGCATTTCACACAGTCACTGCATCGCATTTCACACAGTCACTGCATCTCCTTTCCCTCAGACACAGCATCTCATTTCACTCAGTCACTGCATCCCATTTCAGTCAGTCACTGCATCCCATTTCAGTCAGTCACTGCATCCTATTTCACGCAGTCACTGCAACCCATTTCACGCAGTCACTGCATCCCATTTCACGCAGTTACTGCATCCCATTTCACTCAGTCACTGCATCCCATTTAACTGAGACAGTGAATCCCATTCAAATGAGACAGTGCATCCATTTCCCTTAGTCACTGCACCCTATTCCCCACAGTCACCGCATACCATTTCCCTCAGTCACCGCTTCCCATGACCCTCACTCACTGCATCCCATTGCCCTCAGTCACTTCATCCCTTTACCCTCAGTCACTGCATCCCATTACCCTCAGTCACTGCATCCCATTACCCTCAGTCACTGCATCCCATTACCCTCAGTCACTGCATCCCCTTTCCATCAGTCACTGCATCCCATTTCACTCAGTCACTGCATCCCATTTCACTCAGTCACTGCCTCCTACGTCACTCAGTCACTGCATCCCATTTCACTCAGTCACTCCCTCCCATTTCACTCAGTCACTCCCTCCCATTTCACTCACTGCATCCCATTTCCCTCAGTCACTGCATCCCATTTCCCACATTCACTGCATCACATTTCACTCAGTCACTGCATCCCATTTCACTCAGACACCGCATCCCATTTCCGTCAGTCACCGCATCCCATGGCCCTCACTCACAGCATCCAATTTCCATCAGTCACAGCTTCCCATTTCACTCAGTGACTGCATCCCATTTCACTCAGTGACTGCATCCCATTACCCTCAGTCACTGCATCCCGTTTCACTCAGTCACTGACACCCCCTTCACTCAGTCACTGACTCCCCCTTCATTCAGTCACTGACTCCCACTTCACTCAGTCACTGACTCCCACTTCACTCAGTCACTGACTCCCATTTCAGTCAGTCACTCCCATTTTAGTCAGTCACCGCACCCCATTCCACACAGTCACCGCATTCCATTTCCCTCAGTCATCGCATCCCATTTCCCTCAGTCACCGTGTACCATTTCCCTCAGTCACTGCATCCCATTTCACTCAGTCACTGCATCCCATTACCATCAGTCACTGCATCCCATTTCACTCAGTCACTGCATCGCATTTCACTCAGTCACTGCATCGCATTTCACTCAGTCACAGCCTCCCACTTCACGCAGTCACAGCCACCCACTTCACTCAGTCACTGCCTCCCAATTCACTCAGTCACTGCCTCCCAATTCACTCAGTCACTCTGTCCCATTTCAGTCAGTCACGATCTCCAATTTCAGTCAGTCACGACCTCCAATTTCAGTCTGTCACTGCATCCTATTTCACTCGGTCACTGCCTCCCATTTCACTCAGTCACTGCATCCCATTTCACTCAGTCACTGCATCCCATTTCACTCAGTCACTGCATCCCATTTCACTCAGTCACTGCATCCCATTTCACTCAGTCACTGCATCCCATTTCACTCAGTCACTGCCTCCCATTTCACTCAGTCACTGCCTCCCACTTCGTTCAGTCACTGCCTCCCACTTCGTTCAGTCACTGCCTCCCACTTCGTTCAGTCACTGCCTCCCACTTCGTTCAGTCACTCCCTCCCATTTCAGTAAGTCACTGCATCCCATTTCCCTAAGTCACGGCATCCCATTTCCCACATTCACTGCATCTCCTTTCCCTCAGTCACCACATCCCATTTCACTCAGTCACGGCATCCCATTTCACTCAGTCACAGCATCCCATTTCACTCAGTCACAGCATCCCATTTCACTCAGTCACAGCATCCCATTTCACTCAGTCACGGCATCCCATTTCACTCAGTCACGGCATCCCATTTCACTCAGTCACGGCATCCCATTTCACTCAGTCACTGCATCCCATTTCCCATAGTCACTGCATCTCCTTCCGCCATTAACTGCATCGCATTGAACTCAGTCACTGCATCACACTACCCTCAGTCACTGCATCCCATTTCACGCAGTCACTGCAACCCATTTCACGCAGTCACTGCAACCCATTTCCCACAGTCACTGCATCTCCTCTCCCTCAGTCACAGCATCCCATTTAGCTGAGACAGTGAATCTCATTGAACTGAGACGGTGCATCCCATTACCCTCAGTCACAGCATTCCATTTCCCACAGTCACTGCATCTAGTTACCCTCAGTAACTGCATCTACTTTCCTTCAGTCACTGCATCTCATTTCCCTCAGTCACTGCATCCCATTTGACTCAGTCACTACATCCTATTTAACTGAGACAGTGAATCCTATTCAACTGAGACAGTGCATCCATTTCCCTTAGTCACCGCACCCTATTCCCCACTGTCACTGCATACCATTTCCCTCAGTCACCGCTTCCCATGGCCCTCACTCACTGCATCACATGACGCTCAGTCACTGCTTCCCATGAACCTCAGTCACTGCATCACACTACCCTCAGTCACAGCATCCCATTTCCATCAGTCACAGCATCCCATTTCCCTCAGTCACTGCATCCCATTTCACTCAGTGACTGCATCCCATTTTACTCAGTCACTGCATCCCATTTCACCTAGTCACTTCCTCCGACTTCGCTCAGTCACTGACTCCCATTTCACTCAGTCACTCCCTCGCATTTCAGTCAGTCACTCCCTACCATTTCAGTCAGTCACTCCCTACCATTTCAGTCAGTCACTCCCTACCATTTCAGTCAGTCACTCCCTACCATTTCAGTCACTCCCTCTCATTTCACTCAGTCACTGCATCCCATTTCCCACATTCACTGCATCTCATTTCCCTCAGTCACTGCATACCATTTCCCCACTGTCACTGTATCACATTTCTGTCAGTCACTGCATCGCATTTCACTCAGTCACTGCATCCCATTTCACACAGTGACTGCACCCATTTCACACAGTGACTGCACCCATTTCACACAGTGACTGCACCCATTTCACACAGTGACTGCACCCATTTCACACAGTGACTGCACTCATTTCACACAGTGACTGCACTCATTTCACACAGTGACTGCACTCATTTCACACAGTGACTGCACCCATTTCACTCAGTCACTGCATCTCCTTTTCCTCAGACACTGCATCCCATTTCACTCAGTCACTGCATCCTATTTCCCTCAGTCACTGCGTCACATTTCCGACAGTAACTGCATCACATTTCACTCAGTCTCAGCACCCCATTTCACTCAGTCACTGCCTCCCAATTCATGCAGTCACTCCGTCCCATTTCACTCACTCAGTGCGTACCATTTCCCTCAGTCACTGCATCCCATTTCTATCAGTCGCGACATCCCATTTCCCTCAGTCACTGCATCCCATTTCACTCAGTCACTGCATCCCATTACCATCAGTCACTGCATCCCATTCAGTCAGTCACTGCATCTCATTTCACTCAGTCACTGCATCCCATTTCACTCAGTCACTGCATCCCATTTCACTCAGTCACTGCATCCCATTTCACTCAGTCACTGCATCATATTTCACTCAGTGACTGCATCCCATTTCACTCAGTGACTGCCTCCCATTTCCCACAGTCACTGCAACCCATTTCCCACAGTCACCGCAACCCATTTCCCACAGTCACTGCGTCTCCTTTCCATCAGTCACAGCATCCCATTTCCCTCAGTCAGAGCATCCCATTTCACTCAGTCACTGCATCCCATTTAACTGAGACAGTGAATCTCATTGAACTGGGACGCTGCATCCCATTACCCTCAGTCACAGCATTCCATTTCCCACAGTCACTGCATCTCCTTTCCCTCAGTTACTGCATCTCATTTCCCTCAGTCAATACATCTCATTTCCCTCAGTCAATGCATCTCATTACCCTCAGTCACTGCATCCCATTTCACGCAGTCACTGCAACCCATTTCACGCAGTCACTGCAACCCATTTCCCACAGTCACTGCATCTCCTCTCCCTCAGTCACAGCATCCCATTTCACTCCGTCAGAGCATCCCATTTCACTCAGTCACTGCATCCCATTTAGCTGAGACAGTGAATCTCATTGAACTGAGACGGTGCATCCCATTACCCTCAGTCACAGCATTCCATTTCCCACAGTCACTGCATCTAGTTACCCTCAGTAACTGCATCTACTTTCCTTCAGTCACTGCATCTCATTTCCCTCAGTCACTGCATCCCATTTGACTCAGTCACTACATCCTATTTAACTGAGACAGTGAATCCTATTCAACTGAGACAGTGCATCCATTTCCCTTAGTCACCGCACCCTATTCCCCACTGTCACTGCATACCATTTCCCTCAGTCACCGCTTCCCATGGCCCTCACTCACTGCAT
The DNA here is from genome assembly GCF_030684315.1 of Stegostoma tigrinum. Classification (NCBI taxonomy): domain Eukaryota; kingdom Metazoa; phylum Chordata; class Chondrichthyes; order Orectolobiformes; family Stegostomatidae; genus Stegostoma; species Stegostoma tigrinum. The sequence continues at coordinate 321,923 of NW_026728177.1, read as the reverse complement.
CACATGACGCTCAGTCACTGCTTCCCATGAACCTCAGTCACTGCATCACACTACCCTCAGTCACAGCATCCCATTTCCATCAGTCACAGCATCCCATTTCCCTCAGTCACTGCATCCCATTTCACTCAGTGACTGCATCCCATTTTACTCAGTCACTGCATCCCATTTCACCTAGTCACTTCCTCCGACTTCGCTCAGTCACTGACTCCCATTTCACTCAGTCACTCCCTCGCATTTCAGTCAGTCACTCCCTACCATTTCAGTCAGTCACTCCCTACCATTTCAGTCAGTCACTCCCTACCATTTCAGTCAGTCACTCCCTACCATTTCAGTCAGTCACTCCCTACCATTTCAGTCACTCCCTCTCATTTCACTCAGTCACTGCATCCCATTTCCCACATTCACTGCATCTCATTTCCCTCAGTCACTGCAGACCATTTCCCCACTGTCACTGTATCACATTTCTGTCAGTCACTGCATCGCATTTCACTCAGTCACTGCATCCCATTTCACACAGTGACTGCACCCATTTCACACAGTGACTGCACCCATTTCACACAGTGACTGCACCCATTTCACACAGTGACTGCACCCATTTCACACAGTGACTGCACCCATTTCACACAGTGACTGCACCCATTTCACACAGTGACTGCACTCATTTCACACAGTGACTGCACTCATTTCACACAGTGACTGCACCCATTTCACACAGTGACTGCACCCATTTCACTCAGTCACTGCATCTCCTTTTCCTCAGACACTGCATCCCATTTCACTCAGTCACTGCATCCTATTTCCCTCAGTCACTGCGTCACATTTCCGACAGTAACTGCATCACATTTCACTCAGTCTCAGCACCCCATTTCACTCAGTCACTGCGTCACATTTCCGACAGTAACTGCATCACATTTCACTCAGTCTCAGCACCCCATTTCACTCAGTCACTGCCTCCCAATTCATGCAGTCACTCCGTCCCATTTCACTCACTCAGTGCGTACCATTTCCCTCAGTCACTGCATCCCATTTCTATCAGTCGCGACATCCCATTTCCCTCAGTCACTGCATCCCATTTCACTCAGTCACTGCATCCCATTACCATCAGTCACTGCATCCCATTCAGTCAGTCACTGCATCTCATTTCACTCAGTCACTGCATCCCATTTCACTCAGTCACTGCATCCCATTTCACTCAGTCACTGCATCCCATTTCACTCAGTCACTGCATCATATTTCACTCAGTGACTGCATCCCATTTCACTCAGTGACTGCCTCCCATTTCCCACAGTCACTGCAACCCATTTCCCACAGTCACCGCAACCCATTTCCCACAGTCACTGCGTCTCCTTTCCATCAGTCACAGCATCCCATTTCCCTCAGTCAGAGCATCCCATTTCACTCAGTCACTGCATCCCATTTAACTGAGACAGTGAATCTCATTGAACTGGGACGCTGCATCCCATTACCCTCAGTCACAGCATTCCATTTCCCACAGTCACTGCATCTCCTTTCCCTCAGTTACTGCATCTCATTTCCCTCAGTCAATACATTTCATTTCCCTCAGTCAATGCATCTCATTACCCTCAGTCACTGCATCCCGTTTCACTCAGTCACTGACACCCCCTTCACTCAGTCACTGACTCCCCCTTCACTCAGTCACTGACTCCCACTTCACTCAGCCACTGCATCCCATTTCACTCAGCCACTGCATCCCATTTCACTCAGCCACTGCATCCCATTTCACTCAGCCACTGCATCCCATTTCACACAGTCACTGCATCCCATTTCACTGAGCCACTTCATCATATTCACTCAGTCATTGCATCTCATTTAACTGAGACAGTGAATCTCATTGAACTGAGACGGTGCATCCCATCACCCTCAGTCACAGCATTCCATTTGACTCAGTCACTACATGCTATTTAACGGAGACAGTGAATCCTATTCAACTGAGACAGTGCATCCATTTCCCTCAGTCACCGCACCCTATTCCCCTCAGTCACCGCATCCCATTTCACTCAGTCACGGCATCCCATTTCACTCAGTCACTCCCTCACATTTCAGTCAGTCACTCCCTCCCATTTCAGTCAGTCACTCCCTCCCATTTCACTCAGTCACTCCCTCCCATTTCACTCAGTCACTCCCTCCCATTTCACTCAGTCACTCCCTCCCATTTCACTCAGTCACTCCCTCCCATTTCACTCAGTCACTCCCTCCCATTTCAGTCACTGCATCCCATTTCACTCAGCCAATGCATCCCATTTCACTCAGCCAATGCATCCATTTTCACTCAGTCATTGCATCCCATTTCACTCAGTCACAGCATCCCATTTGACTCAGTCACGACATCTTATTTAACAGAGACATTGAATCCTATTCAACTGAGACAGTGCATCCCAGGAACCTCAGTCACCGCACCCTATTCCACACAGACACCGCATCCCATTTCCTACAGTTACCGAATCCCATTTCACTCAGTCACTGCATCACATTTCACTCAGTCTCTGCATCCCATTTCACTCAGTCACTGCATCCCATTTCACTCAGTCACTGCATCCCAATTCACTCAGTCACTGCATCCCAATTCACTCAGTCACTGCCTCCCATTTCAGTGACTCCCTCCCATTTCTCTCAGTCACTACATCACATTTCATGCAGTCAGTGCATCACATGTCTTTCAGTCTCTGCACCCCATTTCACTCAGTCACTGCATCCCATTTCCCATAGTCACTGGATCTCCTTTCCTCAGTCACGGCATCCCATTATACTCAGTCACTGCATCCCATTTCACTCAGTCACTGCATCCCATTTCCCACATTCACTGCAACACATTTCCCACAGTCCCTGCATCTCCTTTCGCTCAGTCACCGAACCCTATTCCCCACAGTCACTGCATCCCATGACCCTCACTCACTGCATCCCATGACCCTCAGTCACTGCATCCCATTTCACTCAGTCACGGCATCCCATTTCACTCAGTCACGGCATCCCATTTCCCTCTGTCACGGCATCCCATTTCCCTCTGTCACGGCATCCCATTTCCCTCAGTCACTGCCTCCCACTTCACTCAGTCACTGAATCCCATGACCCTCAGTCACTGCCTCCCATTTCACTCAGTCACTGCATCCCATTTCACACAGCCACTGCATCCCATTACCCTCAGTCATGGCATCCCATGAACTTCAGTGAAAGGATGTCATTTCAAACAGACACTGCATCTCCTTTCCCTCAGTCACAGGATCCTATTTCACTCAGTCAGAGCATCCCATTTCACTCAGTCAGAGCATCCCATTTCACTGAGACACTGCATCCCATTACCCTCTGTCACTGCATTCCATTTCCCTCAGTCACTGCATCTCATCTCCCTCCGTCACTGCATCATTTCCCTCCGTCACTGCATCCCATTTCACTCAGCCACTGCATCCCATTTCACTCAGCCACTGCATCCCATTTCACTCAGTCACCGCATCCCATTTCCATCAGTCACCGCATCCCATGACCTCAGTCACTGAATCCCATGATCCTCAGTCACTGAATCCCATAACCCTCAGTCACTGAATCCCATAACCCTCAGTCACTGCATCCCGTTTCACACAGCCACTGCATCCCATTTCACTCAGTCACTGCATCCCATTTCCCACAGTCACTGCAACCCATTTCCCACAGTCATTGCATCGCGTTACCCTCAGTCACTATATCACATTACCCTCAGTCACTGCATCACATTACCCTCAGTCACTGCATCACATTACCCACAGTCACTGCATCCCATTTCCCACAGTCACTGCATCCCATTTCCCACAGTCACTGCATCCCATTTCCCACAGTCACTGCGTCCCATTGCCCTCAGTCACTGCGTCCCATTGCCCTCAGTCACTGCGTCCCATTGCCCTCAGTCACTGCATCCCATTTCAAGCAGACACTGCATCTCCTGTCCCGCAGTCACTGCATCTCAGTTCACAAAGCCACTGCATCCCATTGCCCTCAGTCATTGCATCCCATTACCCTCAGTCACTGTATCCCATTACCCTGTCACTGCATCCCATTTAGCTGAGACAGTGAATCTCATTGAACTGAGACGGTGCATCCCATTACCCTCAGTCACAGCATTCCATTTCCCACAGTCACTGCATCTAGTTACCCTCAGTAACTGCATCTACTTTCCTTCAGTCACTGCATCTCATTTCCCTCAGTCACTGCATCCCATTTGACTCAGTCACTACATCCTATTTAACTGAGACAGTGAATCCTATTCAACTGAGACAGTGCATCCATTTCCCTTAGTCACCGCACCCTATTCCCCACTGTCACTGCATACCATTTCCCTCAGTCACCGCTTCCGATGGCCCTCACTCAGTGCATCACATGACGCTCAGTCACTGCTTCCCATGAACCTCAGTCACTGCATCACACTACCCTCAGTCACAGCATCCCATTTCCATCAGTCACAGCATCCCATTTCCCTCAGTCACAGCATCCCATTTCACTCAGTGACTGCATCCCATTTTACTCAGTCACTGCATCCCATTTCACCTAGTCACTTCCTCCGACTTCGCTCAGTCACTGACTCCCATTTCACTCAGTCACTCCCTCGCATTTCAGTCAGTCACTCCCTCGCATTTCAGTCAGTCACTCCCTCGCATTTCAGTCAGTCACTCCCTACCATTTCAGTCAGTCACTCCCTACCATTTCAGTCAGTCACTCCCTACCATTTCAGTCAGTCACTCCCTACCATTTCAGTCAGTCACTCCCTACCATTTCAGTCACTCCCTCTCATTTCACTCAGTCACTGCATCCCATTTCCCACATTCACTGCATCTCATTTCCCTCAGTCACTGCATACCATTTCCCCACTGTCACTGTATCACATTTCTGTCAGTCACTGCATCGCATTTCACTCAGTCACTGCATCCCATTTCACACAGTGACTGCACCCATTTCACACAGTGACTGCACCCATTTCACACAGTGACTGCACTCATTTCACACAGTGACTGCACTCATTTCACACAGTGACTGCACCCATTTCACACAGTCACTGCATCTCCTTTTCCTCAGACACTGCATCCCATTTCACTCAGTCACTGCATCCTATTTCCCTCAGTCACTGTGTCACATTTCCGACAGTAACTGCATCACATTTCACTCAGTCTCAGCACCCCATTTCACTCAGTCACTGCGTCACATTTCCGACAGTAACTGCATCACATTTCACTCAGTCTCAGCACCCCATTTCACTCAGTCACTGCCTCCCAATTCATGCAGTCACTCCGTCCCATTTCACTCACTCAGTGCGTACCATTTCCCTCAGTCACTGCATCCCATTTCTATCAGTCGCGACATCCCATTTCCCTCAGTCACTGCATCCCATTTCACTCAGTCACTGCATCCCATTACCATCAGTCACTGCATCCCATTCAGTCAGTCACTGCATCTCATTTCACTCAGTCACTGCATCCCATTTCACTCAGTCACTGCATCCCATTTCACTCAGTCACTGCATCCCATTTCACTCAGTCACTGCATCCCATTTCACTCAGTCACTGCATCCCATTTCACTCAGTCACTGCATCACATTTCACTCAGTGACTGCATCCCATTTCACTCAGTGACTGCCTCCCATTTCCCACAGTCACTGCAACCCATTTCCCACAGTCACCGCAACCCATTTCCCACAGTCACTGCGTCTCCTTTCCATCAGTCACAGCATCCCATTTCCCTCAGTCAGAGCATCCCATTTCACTCAGTCACTGCATCCCATTTAACTGAGACAGTGAATCTCATTGAACTGGGACGCTGCATCCCATTACCCTCAGTCACAGCATTCCATTTCCCACAGTCACTGCATCTCCTTTCCCTCAGTTACTGCATCTCATTTCCCTCAGTCAATACATCTCATTTCCCTCAGTCAATGCATCTCATTTCCCTCAGTCAATGCATCTCATTTCCCTCAGTCACTGCATCCCATTTCACTCAGCCACTGCATCCCATTTCACTCAGCCACTGCATCCCATTTCACTCAGCCACTGCATCCCATTTCACTCAGCCACTGCATCCCATTTCACTCAGCCACTGCATCCCATTTCACTCAGCCACTGCATCCCATTTCACACAGTCACTGCATCCCATTTCACTGAGCCACTTCATCATATTCACTCAGTCATTGCATCTCATTTAACTGAGACAGTGAATCTCATTGAACTGAGACGGTGCATCCCATCACCCTCAGTCACAGCATTCCATTTGACTCAGTCACTACATGCTATTTAACGGAGACAGTGAATCCTATTCAACTGAGACAGTGCATCCATTTCCCTCAGTCACCGCACCCTATTCCCCTCAGTCACCGCATCCCATTTCACTCAGTCACGGCATCCCATTTCACTCAGTCACTCCCTCACATTTCAGTCAGTCACTCCCTCCCATTTCAGTCAGTCACTCCCTCCCATTTCACTCAGTCACTCCCTCCCATTTCACTCAGTCACTCCCTCCCATTTCACTCAGTCACTCCCTCCCATTTCAGTCACTGCATCCCATTTCACTCAGCCAATGCATCCCATTTCACTCAGCCAATGCATCCATTTTCACTCAGTCATTGCATCCCATTTCACTCAGTCACAGCATCCCATTTGACTCAGTCACGACATCTTATTTAACAGAGACATTGAATCCTATTCAACTGAGACAGTGCATCCCAGGAACCTCAGTCACCGCACCCTATTCCACACAGACACCGCATCCCATTTCCTACAGTTACCGAATCCCATTTCACTCAGTCACTGCATCACATTTCACTCAGTCTCTGCATCCCATTTCACTCAGTCACTGCATCCCATTTCACTCAGTCACTGCATCCCAATTCACTCAGTCACTGCATCCCAATTCACTCAGTCACTGCATCCCATTTCACTCAGTCACTGCATCCCATTTCACTCAGTCACTGCATCCCATTTCAGTGACTCCCTCCCATTTCTCTCAGTCACTACATCACATTTCATGCAGTCAGTGCATCACATGTCTTTCAGTCTCTGCACCCCATTTCACTCAGTCACTGCATCCCATTTCCCATAGTCACTGGATCTCCTTTCCTCAGTCACGGCATCCCATTATACTCAGTCACTGCATCCCATTTCACTCAGTCACTGCATCCCATTTCCCACATTCACTGCAACACATTTCCCACAGTCCCTGCATCTCCTTTCGCTCAGTCACCGAACCCTATTCCCCACAGTCACTGCATCCCATGACCCTCACTCACTGCATCCCATGACCCTCAGTCACTGCATCCCATTTCACTCAGTCACGGCATCCCATTTCCCTCTGTCACGGCATCCCATTTCCCTCTGTCACGGCATCCCATTTCCCTCTGTCACGGCATCCCACTTCACTCAGTCACTGAATCCCATGACCCTCAGTCACTGCCTCCCATTTCACTCAGTCACTGCATCCCATTTCACACAGCCACTGCATCCCATTACCCTCAGTCATGGCATCCCATGAACTTCAGTGAAAGGATGTCATTTCAAACAGACACTGCATCTCCTTTCCCTCAGTCACAGGATCCTATTTCACTCAGTCAGAGCATCCCATTTCACTCAGTCAGAGCATCCCATTTCACTGAGACACTGCATCCCATTACCCTCTGTCACTGCATTCCATTTCCCTCAGTCACTGCATCTCATCTCCCTCCGTCACTGCATCTCATTTCCCTCCGTCACTGCATCCCATTTCACTCAGCCACTGCATCCCATTTCACTCAGTCACCGCATCCCATTTCCATCAGTCACCGCATCCCATGACCTCAGTCACTGAATCCCATAACCCTCAGTCACTGCATCCCGTTTCACACAGCCACTGCATCCCATTTCACTCAGTCACTGCATCCCATTTCCCACAGTCACTGCAACCCATTTCCCACAGTCATTGCATCGCGTTACCCTCAGTCACTATATCACATTACCCTCAGTCACTGCATCACATTACCCTCAGTCACTGCATCACATTACCCTCAGTCACTGCATCACATTACCCTCAGTCACTGCATCACATTACCCACAGTCACTGCATCACATTACCCACAGTCACTGCATCCCATTTCCCACAGTCACTGCATCCCATTTCCCACAGTCACTGCGTCCCATTGCCCTCAGTCACTGCGTCCCATTGCCCTCAGTCACTGCGTCCCATTGCCCTCAGTCACTGCATCCCATTTCAAGCAGACACTGCATCTCCTGTCCCGCAGTCACTGCATCTCAGTTCACAAAGCCACTGCATCCCATTGCCCTCAGTCATTGCATCCCATTACCCTCAGTCACTGTATCCCATTACCCTGTCACTGCATCCCATGAACTTCAGTCACAGGATCCCATTTCAAACAGACTCTGCATCTCCTTTCCGTGAGTCACTGCATCCCATTTCACACAGCCACTGCATCCCATTTCGCACAGCCACTGCATCCCATTTCACTCATTAACTGCAGCTCATTTCACTCAGTCACTGCATCCCATTCATCTCAGTCACTGCATCCCATTTCCCAGATTCACTGCATCTCCTTTCCCTCAGTCACTGCATCCCATTTCAGTCAGTCACTGCATCCCATTTCCCTCAGTCACTGAAACCCATTACCCTCAGTCACTGAATCCCATTTCACTCAGTCACTGGATCCCATATCACTCAGTCACTGGATCCCATTTCATGCAGTCACTGCGTCCCATTTCACTCAGTCTGAGCATCCCATTTGACTCAGTCAGAGCATCCCATTTAACTGAGACAGTAAATCTCATTGAACTGAGACAGTAGATCCCATTACCCTCAGTCACAGCATTCCATTTCCCTCAGTCACCGCATCTCATTTCCCTCAGTCACTGCATCTCATTTGCCTCAGTCACTGCATCTCATTTCACACAGTCACTGCATCTCATTTCCCTCCGTCACTGCATCTCATTTTACTCAGCCACTGCATCCCATTTCACTCAGTCACAGCATCCCATTTGACTCAGTCACTACATCCGATTTAACGGAGACAGTGAATCCTATTCAACTGAGACAGTGCGTCCATTTCCCTCAGTCACCGCACCCTATTTCCCACAGTCACCGCATTCCATTCCCCTCAGTCACCGCATCCCATTTCAGTCAGTCACCGCATCCCATTTCAGTCAGTCACCGCATCCCATTACCCTCAGTCACGGCATCCCATTACCCTCAGTCATGGCATCCCATTACCCTGTCACTGCATCCCATGAACTTCAGTGAAAGGATGCCATTTCAAACAGACACTGCATCTCCTTTCCCTCAGTCAGAGCATCCCATTTCACTCAGTCAGAGCATCCCATTTCACTCAGTCAGAGCATCCCATTTCACTGAGACACTGCATCACATTACCCTCAGTCACAGCATTCCATTTCCCTCAGTCACGGCATCTCATTTCCCTCAGTCATTGCATCTCATTTCCCTCCGTCACTGCATTCCATTTCACTCAGTCACTGCATCCCATTTCCCACAGTCACTGCATCTCCTATCCCTCAATTCACTGCATCCCATTACCCACAGTCACTGCATCGTGTTACCCTCAGTCACTGTATCACATTACCCTCAGTCACTGCACCCATTTCCCACAGTCACTGCATCCCATTGCCCTCAGTCACTGCAGCCCATTTCAAACAGACACTGCATCTCCTTTCCCGCAGCCACTGCATCTCAGTTCACAAAGCCACTGCATCCCATTGCCCTCAGTCACTGCATCCCATTTCACAGAGTCACTGCATCCCATTTAACGGACACAGTGAATCCCATTTAACCCAGACAGTGCATCCATTTCACTCAGTCATTCCATCCCATTACCCTCACTCACTGCATCCCATTACCCTGTCACTGCATCCCATGAACTTCAGTCACAGGATCCCATTTCAAACAGACACTGCATCTCCTTTCCCTCAGTCACTGCATCCCATTTCGCACAGCCACTGCATCCAATTTCGCACAGCCACTGCATCCCATTTCACTCATTCACTGCAGCTCATTTCACTCAGTCACTGCAGCTCATTTCACTCAGTCACTGCAGCTCATTTCACTCAGTCACAGCATCCCATTTCACTCAGTGACTGCAACCCATTACCCTCAGTCACAGCATCCCATTTCCATCAGTCACTGCATCCCATTCATCTCAGTCACTGCATCCCATTTCCCACATTCACTGCATCTCCTATCCCTCAGTCACTGCATCCCATTTCCCTCAGTCACTGAAACCCATTTCGCACTGTAACTGCATCTCCCTTCCCTCAGTCACTGCATCGCATTTCACTCAGTCACTGCATCCCATGACCCTCAGTCACTGCATCCCATGACCCTCAGTCACTGCATCCCATTTCACTCAGTCACTGCATTCCATTTCACACAGTCACTGCATCCCATTACCCTCAGTCACTGCATCCCATTACCCTTAGTCACTGCATCACATTTCACCCAGTCACTGCAACCCATTTCCCATAGTCACTGCATCTCCTTTCCTCAGTCACTGCATCACATTACCCTCAGTCCCAGCATCCCATTTCACTCAGTCACTGCATCCCATTTCACTTAGTCACTGCATCCCATTTCACTTAGTCACTGTATCGCATGACCCTCAGTCACTGCATCGCACGACCCTCAGTGACTGCATCGCACGACCCTCAGTGACTGCATCCCATTTCACTCAGTCACTGCATCCCATTTCACTCAGTCACTGCATCCCATTTCCCATAGTCACTGCATCTCCTTACGTCAGTCACAGCATCCAATTTCACTCAGTCACTGCATCCCAGTTCACTCAGTCACTGCATCTCATTTCAGTCAGTCACTCCCTCCCATTTCAGTCAGTCACTCCCTCCCATTTCAGTCAGTCACTCCCTCCAATTTCAGTGAGTCACTGCATCCCATTTCCCTCATTCACTGCAACCCATTTCGCACTGTCACTGCATCACCATTCCCTCAGTCACTGCATCGCATTTCACTCAGTCACTGCATCCCATTTCACTCAGTCACTGCATCCCATATCACTCAGTCACTGCATCCCATATCACTCAGTCACTGCATCACATTTCATTCAGTCACTGCAACCCATTTCCCATGGGCACTGCATCTCCTTTCCTCAGTCACTGCATCACATTACCCTCAGTCACTGCATCACATTACCCTCAGTCACTGCATCACATTACCCTCAGTCACTGCATCACATTACCCTCAGTCACTGCATCACATTACCCTCAGTCCCAGCATCCCATTTCACTCAGTGCCTGCATGCCATTTCACCGAGTCACTCCCTCCCATTACACTCAGTCACTCCCTCCCATTTCACTCAGTCACTCCCTCCCATTTAGGTCAGTCACTCCCTCCCATTTAGGTCACCTCTTCCAATTTCAGTCAGTCACTGCATCTCATTTCCCTCAGTCACTGCATCTCATTTCCCTCAGTCACTGCATCTCATTTCCCTCAGTCACTGCATCTCATTTCCCTCCGTCACTGCATCTCATTTCACTCAGCCACTGCATCCCATTTCACTCAGCCACTGCATCCCATTTGACTCAGTCACTACATCCTATTTAACGGAGACAGTGAATCCTATTCAACTGAGACAGTGCATCCATTTCCCTCAGTCACCGCACCCTATTTCCCACAGTCACCGCATTCCATTCCCCACAGTCACCGCATCCCATTTCAGTCAGTCACCGCATCCCATTTCCATCAGTCACCGCATCCCATTTCCATCAGTCACTGCATCCCATGATCCTCAGTCACTGCATCCCATGATCCTCAGTCACTGAATCCCATGACTCTCAGTCACTGAATCCCATGGCCCTCAGTCACTGAATCCCATTTCACTCAGTCACTGCATCCCATTTCACACAGCCACTGCATCACATTACCCTCAGTCATGGCATCCCATGAACTTCAGTGAAAGGATGCCATTTCAAACAGACACTGCATCTCCTTTCCCTCAGTCACAGGATCCTATTTCACTGAGTCAGAGCATCCCATTTCACTCAGTCAGAGCATCCCATTTCACTGAGACACTGCATCCCATTACCCTCTGTCACTGCATTCCATTTCCCTCAGTCACTGCATCTCATCTCCCTCCGTCACTGCATCTCATTTCCCTCCGTCACTGCATCCCATTTCACTCAGCCACTGCATCCCATTTCACTCAGACACTGCATCCCATTTCACTCAGCCACTGCATCCCATTTCACTCAGTCACCGCATCCCATTTCCATCAGTCACTGCATCCCATGACCTCAGTCACTGAATCCCATGATCCTCAGTCACTGAATCCCATAACCATCAGTCACTGCATACCGTTTCACACAGCCACTGCATCCCATTTCACTCAGTCACTGCATCCCATTGCCCTCAGTCAGTGCATCCCATTGCCCTCAGTCACTGCATCCCATTTCCCACAGTCACTGCAACCCATTTCCCACAGTCATTGCATCACATTACCCTCAGTCACTGCATCACATTACCCTCAGTCACTGCATCACATTACCCTCAGTCACTGCATCACATTACCCTCAGTCACTGCATCACATTACCCTCAGTCACTGCATCACATTACCCTCAGTCACTGCATCACATTACCCACAGTCACTGCATCACATTACCCACAGTCACTGCATCCCATTTCCCACAGTCACTGCACCCATTTCCCACAGTCACTGCATCCCATTTCCCACAGTCACTGCATCCCATTGCCCTCAGTCACTGCATCCCATTGCCCTCAGTCACTGCATCCCATTTCAAGCAGACACTGCATCTCCTTTCCCGAGGTCACTGCATCTCAGTTCACAAAGCCACCGCATCCCATTGCCCTCAGTCATTGCATCCCATTACCCTCAGTCACTGCATCCCATTACCCTGTCACTGCATCCCATGAACTTCAGTCACAGGATCCCATTTCAAACAGACACTGCTTCTCCTTTCCCTCAGTCACTGCATCCCATTTCACTCAGTCACTGCATCCCATTTCAGTCAGTCACTCCCTCCCATTTCAGTGAGTCACTGCATCCCATTTCCCTCAGTCACTGCAACCCATTTCGCACTGTCACTGCATCTCCATTCCCTCAGTCACTGCATCGCATTTCACTCAGTCACTGCATCCCATGACCCTCAGTCACTGCATCCCATGACCCTGAGTCACTGCATCACATTTCACTCAGTCACTGCATCCCATGTCCCACATTCACTGCATCTCCTTTCCCGCAGTCACTGCATCGCATTTCACTCAGTCACTGCATCCCATGACCCACAGTCACTGCATCCCATTTCACTCAGTCACTGCATCCCATTTCCCACATTCACTGCATCTCCTTTCCCTCAGTCACTGCATCGCATTTCACTCAGTTACTGCATGCCATGACCCACAGTCACTGCATCCCATTACGTTCAGTCACTGCATCGCTTTTCACTCAGTCACTGCATCCCATGACGCTCAGTCACTGCATCCCATGACGCTCAGTCACTGCATCCCATTTCACTCAGTCACTGCATCCCATTACCCTCAGTCACTGCATCCCATTACCCTCAGTCACTGCATCCCATTACCCTCAGTCACTGCATCCCATTACCCTCAGTCACTGCATCCCATTACCCTTAGTCACTGCATTCCAATAATTTCATTCGCAGGATCCCATTTCAAACAGACACTGCATTTCCTTTGCCGCAGTCCCTGCATCCCAGTTCACACAGCCACTGCATCCCATTGCCCTCAGTCAGTGCATCCCATTTCACACAGCCACTGCATCCCCTTTCACACAGCCACTGCATTCCATTTCACTCAGTCACTGCATCCCATTGCCCTCAGTCACTGCATCCCATTTCACTCAGTCACTGCATCCCATTTCACACAGATACTGCATCCCATTTCACTCAGACAATGCATCCCATTACCCTCAGTCACTGCATCCAATTACCCTCAGTCACTGCATCCCATTTCCATCATTCATTGCATCCCACTTCACTCAGTCACTGCATCCCATCTCCCTCAGTCACAGCATCCCACTTCCATCAGTCACTGCATCCCACTTCTATCATTCAGGGCGTCTCCTTTCCCTCAGTCACTGCGTCCCATTTCCATCAGTGACTGCATCCCATTTCCCACAGTCACTGCATCCCATTTCACTCAGTCACTGCATCACATTTCACTCAGTCACTGCATCCCATCACCCTCAGTCAGTGCATCCCATTTCACTCAGTCACTGCGTCCCTGTCCATCAGTGACAGCATCCCATTTCCCTCAGTCACTGCATCCCATTGCCCTCAGTCACTGCATCCCATTTCCCTCAGTCACTGCATCCCATTTCCATCATTCACTGCATCCCACTTCACTCAGTCACTGCATCCCATTTCTCACAGTCACTGCACCCATTTCAGTCAGTCACTGCATCCCATTTCCATCATTCACTGCATCCCATTTCACTCAGTCACTGCATCCCATCTCTCTCAGTCTCTGCATCCCATTTCACTCAGTCACAGCATCCCACTTCCATCAGTCACTGCATCCCACTTCCATCAGTCACGGCGTCTCTTTTCCCTCAGTCACTGCGTCCCATGTCCATCAGTGACTGCATCCCATTTCCCACAGTCACTGCATCCCATTTCCATCAGTCACTGCATCCCATTGACCTCAGTCACTGCATCCCATTGACCTCAGTCACTGCATCCCATTGACCTCAGTCACTGCATCCCATTGACCTCAGTCACTGCATCCCATTGACCTCAGTCACTGCATCCCATTTCAAACAGACACTGCATCTCCATTCCCACAGTCACAGCATCTCAATTCACACAGCCACTGCATCCCAGTTTTCACAGCCACTGTATCCCATTTCACACAGCCACTGCATCCCATTGCCCTCAGTCACTGCATCCCATTTCACTCAGTCACTGCATCCCATTTCACTCAGTCACTGCATCCTATTTCCCTCAGTCACTGCATCCCCTTTCCTCAGTCACTGCATCTACTTTCCTCAGTCACTGCATCCCATTTCACTCAGTCACTACATCCCATTTAACAGTCACTGCACCCCATTTCACAGAGTCACTGCATCCATTTCCTTCAGTCACTGCATCCCATTTCACTCAGTCACTGCAGCTCATTTCACTCAGTCACTGCAGCTCATTTCACTGAGTCACAGCATCCCATTTCACTCAGTGACTGCAACCCATTACCCTCAGTCACAGCATCCCATTTCCATCAGTCACTGCATCCCATTCCCCACAGTCACCGCATCCCATTCCCCACAGTCACCGCATCCCATTAACTTCAGTCTCTGCATCCCATTTCCCTCAGTCACTGCATCCCATTTCCCTCAGTCACTGCATCCCATTTCCCTCAGTCACTGCATCCCATTTCCCTCAGTCACTGCATCTCCTTTCCTCAGTCACTGCATTTACTTTCCTCAGTCACTGCATCCCATTCCACTCAGTCACTACATCCCATTTAAAAGTCACTGCATCCCATTTCACAGAGTCACTGCATTCCATTTCCTTCAGTCACCTCATCCCATTACCCTCAGTCACTGCATCCCATTTCCCTCAGTGCCTGCACCCCATTTCCATCATTCACTGCATCCCACTTCACACAGTCACTGCATCCCAGCTCCCACAGTCACTGCATTCCACTTCCATCAGTCACTGCATCCCACTTCCATCATTCACGGCGTCTCCTTTCCCTCAGTCACTGCGTCTCATTTCCATCAGTGACTGCATCCCATTTCTCACAGTCACTGCACCCATTTCAGTCAGTCACTGCATCCCATTTCCATCATTCACTGCATCCCATTTCACTCAGTCACTGCATCCCATCTCCCTCAGTCTCTGCATCCCATTTCACTCAGTCACAGCATCCCACTTCCATCAGTCACTGCATCCCACTTCCATCAGTCACGGCGTCTCTTTTCCCTCAGTCACTGCGTCCCATGTCCATCAGTGACTGCATCCCATTTCCCACAGTCACTGCATCCCATTTCCATCAGTCACTGCATCCCATTTCCATCAGTCACTGCATCCCATTGCCCTCATTCACTGCATCCCATTTCAAACAGACACTGCATCTCCATTCCCAAAGTCACAGCATCTCAATTCACACAGCCACTGCATCCCAGTTCACACAGCCACTGCATCCCATTGCCCTCAGTCACTGCATCCCATTGCCCTCAGTCACTGCATCCCATTGCCCTCAGTCACTGCATCTCATTTCACTCAGTCACTGCATCCCAGTTCACTCAGTCACTGCATCCCATTTCACTCAGTGACTGCAACCCATTACCCTCAGTCACAGCATCCCATTTCCATCAGTCACTGCATCCCATTCATCTCAGTCACTGAATTCCATTTCCCTCATTCACTGCATCCCATTTCCATCAGTCACTGCATCCCATTCCCCACAGTCACCGCATCCCATTAACTTCAGTCTCTGCATCCCATTTCCCTCAGTCACTGCATCCCATTTCCCTCAGTCACTGCATCCCATTTCCCTCAGTCACTGCATCTCCTTTCCTCAGTCACTGCATTTACTTTCCTCAGTGACTGCATCCCATTCCACTCAGTCACTACATCCCATTTAAAAGTCACTGCATCCCATTTCACAGAGTCACTGCATTCCATTTCCTTCAGTCACCTCATTCCATTACCCTCAGTCACTGCATCCCATTTCCCTCAGTGCCTGCACCCCATTTCCATCATTCACTGCATCCCACTTCACACAGTCACTGCATCCCAGCTCCCACAATCACTGCATTCCACTTCCATCAGTCACTGCATCCCACTTCCATCATTCACGGCGTCTCCTTTCCCTCAGTCACTGCGTCTCATTTCCATCAGTGACTGCATCCCATTTCTCACAGTCACTGCACCCATTTCAGTCAGTCACTGCATCCCATTTCCATCATTCACTGCATCCCATTTCACTCAGTCACTGCATCCCATCTCCCTCAGTCTCTGCATCCCATTTCACTCAGTCACAGCATCCCACTTCCATCAGTCACTGCATCCCACTTCCATCAGTCACGGCGTCTCTTTTCCCTCAGTCACTGCGTCCCATGTCCATCAGTGACTGCATCCCATTTCCCACAGTCACTGCATCCCATTTCCATCAGTCACTGCATCCCATTTCAAACAGACACTGCATCCCATTTCAAACAGACACTGCATCTCCATTCCCAAAGTCACAGCATCTCAATTCACACAGCCACTGCATCCCAGTTCACACAGCCACTGCATCCCATTGCCCTCAGTCACTGCATCCCATTGCCCTCAGTCACTGCATCTCATTTCACTCAGTCACTGCATCCCAGTTCACTCAGTCACTGCATCCCAGTTCACTCAGTCACTGCATCCCATTTCACGCAGTCACTGCATCCCATTACACTCAGTCAGTGCCTCCCATTTCCCTCAGTCACTGCATCCCATTTCACTCAGTCACTGCATCACATTTCACGCAGACACTACATCCCATTTCCCTTCGTCAGTGCATCCCATTACCCTCAGTCACTGCATCCCAGTTCACACAATCACTGCCTCCCGTTTCACTGAGTCACTGCATCCCGTTTCACTGAGTCACTGAATCGCATTTGTTGTTTTCACTTGAATGCAATGGTCATGAATCTCCTCCAATGGCTGGTCATGTATTTCCAACGCAAAATTTTACCAAGTTTTGATTTTCAATTTTGATTACATGTGTCTCCTCTATTCTATAAGATGCTGCAATAAACTCAAATTTGATAAATCATAATTCAACCACCATTACCTACAGAGTTAATTTCATCAAACAGATCCAATTAGAATTGTCACATTCCCAAATCCTGATTCAAGGTTTTCTCATTATGGGCCACGTGGTTAAGAAAAAAGACACTTAGAATCAGAGAGATGTACAGTGGGGAAACAGATCCTTTGGCCCAATTTGTCTCTGTTGACCAGATATCCTAAGTTAATTTAGTCCCATTTGCCGGCATTTGGCCCATATTTCTCTCAACCCGTCCTATTCATATACCCATCCACATGCCTTTTAAATGTACAAGCCTCCACCACTTCCTCTGGCAGCTCATTCCATACATGCTGTTCGCTCTATCCACGTCCCTCGTAATTGTATAAACTTCCATATGGTCAGCCCTGAACTCCAAAGTTCCAAGAAATAGCTGCCTGTTCAAGCCCACGGTATACCTCCAACCTCCGATGCTCGTAACATCCTTGTAGATCTTCTCTGAACCCTTTCAAGTTTACAACATACAACAAGACGGCACAGAATAGGCCCTTCGGCCCTCAATGTTGCGCCGACAACGTTCCTCTCGCAAGGAGACCAAAATCGATTGCAGTATTCCAAAAGCAGCCGAATCAATGTCCTATATGGCTGCTAAGTGATCTCCCAACTCCTATACTCAATGCACTGACCGATAAAGGTGAGCACATCAAATGTCTCCTTCATATCCTTTCTACCGGTGGCTGTACTTTGATGGAACTACGAAACTGCACTCCAGCGTCTCTTTATTAAGCAACACTCCCCACAACCTTCAGTGTATACGTGCTGCCCTGATTTGCCTTTCCAAAATGTAGCACCTCACATTTATCTAACCTCAACTCCATCTGCCACTCCTCAGTTTATTGGCCCTTGTCAATGTCCCATTGCATTCTGAGGTGACCTTCTTGGCTGGCTACTACACCTTCAATCATTGGGAAACTTACTAACCACACCTTCTATTTTCATATCCAAATCATTGCATCACTTCAACTCCCCCTCCCACTCCCTGGACGACATGTCCATCCTGGGCCTCTTCCAGTGTCACAGCCATACCACCCAGAAAGTAGAAGAGCAGCACCTCATATTCCGTCTCGGGAGCTTCCAACTCAATAGCCTCAATATGGACTTTGCGACCCTCAAAATCTCCCCACCCGCTAGCCTCATCCCAAGACTAGCTCCTCCCCTCATCCCTGCCTCCATGACCTGTCCGCCTTCTCTCCCACCTATCCACTCCTCCCACCTCACTGACCAACTCCCACCACTGCTTGGAATTATTATTCTTTTCACACTTCATCAGCTCGACGTGATTTCTAAAATCTATTTTCCAATTGTTGGAAAAAGTGAGATAAAGTAAAAGAAGTTACATTCTTACCACTCGGGAAATCTCTGAATATTCTTCTGTTGAAAGGCCGCCAAGGAACGATGCAATTCTTGTGTCACAAGCGCTGTGAGGGAGACATCTTTTTCGGTTCCACTAACTCCACCCTCAGGAAGACAAACCCACATAACATATCTAGCGACTTAAAGCATACTCTATTGTTGCCCAAGGTGGAGAGCTGGATGAACACAGCAGGCCAAGCAGCATCAGAGGAGCAAGAAAGCTTGTGTTTCGGGACGAGACCCTACTTCAGAAAATTGGCGCTGGAGAATCTGAGATGACAAGGTGTAAAGCCGGATGATACTGCTTGGCCTGCTGTGTTCATCCAGCTTTACACCTTCTTATCTCAGATTCTCCAGCATCTGCAGTTCCTACTGCCTCTATTGTTGCCCTTTCACTTTACTGAACTAATATGAGCCAGTAGTTTTGTTTAGGCCCGTGTAATCTTACAGTTATTGGCCTGTACAAAATCCTGAATTAATTTTGATCGACTGACAGGAGGAGAGATGAATTTTATAGAAATTTTTGTTTTCTACCAATTTGCAGAGGGCATTGTGGGCGATTGGAGGACAGTGTTATTATCCTCCAGGTCTGCGGACTGCATCGTTACCAACTTGCCCATTTGCATATACATACAATATTCATTATGTACCAATGAAACATAATAAACCAATACTGCGTACTAAAAACAACCCTCACATATCAATGGAAATTTAATATTTATCACAGAGCTTGAAGGATTGAATTCAATGATACAAAGCAAAAACCAGTGAAGTAGAGTGCAGTTGGTCAGCACTTTTGCCACTAAGTGGAGGTTGGCAGTTTGAGGCCACCCAAGAACAAGCAAGTTCTGTCTAACTCCAAGGGCAGCACGGTGGCTCAGTGGTTAGCACTGCTGACTCACAGCGCCAGGGACCCAGGTTCGATCCCACCGTTGGGCGATCTTCTGTGCGGAGTTTGTACATTCTGCCCATGCCTGCATGGGTTCCTGCTGGGTGCTCTGGTTTCCTCCCACAGTCCAAAGATGTGCAGGCTAGGTGTCTGGGCCATGCCAAACTTGCCCATTGTGTTTAGGGATGTGCAGATTAGGTGTGTGAGTCATGGGAAATGTAGGGTTACTGAGGAAAGGGTCGGGGGATGAGTCAGGGTGAGATGCTCTTTGGAGGGTGGCCGTGGACTTGTTGGGTCAAAAGGGGCTTGTTTCCACACTGTAGGGATTCTATGATATGGAAGTATCTTTTGAAGTAGGCATTCATGGGTATGCTGTAACAGAGACCTTGAAATACTGCACAACAAATATTTGGAGATAGACTGTCAATTCAGACATAGCATCAAAAAAGGTCATAGAAGTTGTCACCGATATAAAGCAGGATTGATGAAAATCCAGCAGGAAATGGTGTCAAAAGGCTCAGTATCTTTTATTCATCTCCAGTTATTTTGTCCAAGGCACTGGATGCTGGCAGGATTGAAACATTTAAGAAATGCTTCACAAATCACATATAAGGACCTGCACATCTTTGAACAATGGGAGGAAACTGCAGCACCTGGCGGAAGCCCCTCGCAGACGCGGGGAGGACATGTCAATTCCACACAGATAGTTACCCAAGACTGGAATCTCAACTGGCTCCCCAGTGCATGAGCAGCTCTAACCACTGAGCAACTACCTTGCCCAGAAGGGGTTTTATAAGCGCATACATTATTTCCATTAAGACAGATCCAATCCTCTATGTCCAATCAAAATAACATCTTGTAGATATCATGACAACAATCATAAATGATTTTGAATAAGTAAATCAAAAAAATTGAAATAGTTTCCAAGCCTAAATACTCGATATGTTGCATTTAAGATGAATAGCGCAACAACAAAAAGGCCATATTTTATGTGACCATCGGTAACACTTGAAAACTTGCAACAATATAGTCACCAGGAGAGATCTGGACTGGCTTGATGATGCACTCCTTCATACACTGCAATAAAACTCCAAAGATCACAAATTCTCCTTCAATACCGTGTTATAACAGTGACTGCATCAACCTGTGTTTATGGGCCTGACTGGAAGCCCACACAACATGCATAAACAAAAAAATAATCTAAGGTGATAGGTGAAATAAATGTATGTATGCAACGTCTTTGAAAAGCAATCATTTCTAGAGGATGCAAGCCCATAAGGAATCTCGTTTCGCAGATTATATTCATTTGCACTACAGTTCACGCCAGTCAGAATCAGTTTTCGTTTCATGACAGGTAACTAAAATGTCCAAAACAATGAACTTTGTTTGATCAGAAGATTTTAAGTAAGGACTATGTCTTGTGTGAGCTGACGGCATTCGGGGATGGAGAAGGTACACTCACTGCTGGCATCTTGACACCATTGAATGAGCAAGCGTGGACGTAAAGGTTGTAACAGGTAACAATTGGACAGGCAATATCTTTTGAGCTCCTTCCCAGCAGGCCTGTAATACTCTCAAGCTGTGCTAGACCCTCACTTACTCCACCTTACGTACTCTGCCTTTTTCTTTTCGACAAGAAGCACCTCTGTACCAGTCATCCAAGGCTCCTTAATCTTACCCCTTCTTACCTGTCTCAGAGGAACAAATTTATACATCACTCGCAACAACTGCTCCTTGAACAGCCTCCACATGTCTGCTGCGCCCTTTCTGTGGAACAATTGCTCCCAATCTGTAGTTCCCAACTCCTGTCTGATAGCATCATAGTTTCCTTGACCCCAGTGAAATATCTTCCCCTTGTAACTGCTCCTTTCCCTTTCCATGGCTATGGTAAATGTGAGGCTGTTGTGGTCACTGTCGCCAAAGGGCTCTCCCACCACGAGATCTGACACCTGTCCTGGCTCATTGCCGAGCACCAAATCCAAAATGGCCTCCCTCCTCGGCCTGTCCCCATACTGAGTAAGGAAACCCTCCTGAACACACCTGACAAAAACGGCTCCATCCAAACCATCTGCACTCAGGAGGTTTCAATCTATATTGGGAAAGTTGAAGTCACCCTGAACAACAACCCTGATACGTTTGCACTTTTCAACAATCTGCCGGCCAATGAGTTCTTTGATCTCCCAACTGCTATTTGGGGTCCGTAGAAAACCCCCAGTGAGGTGACTGCTGCCTTGTTGTTCCGAACTTCCACCCATACTGACTCAGTCGACAAACCTTCCTTGGCAACATCAGCCCATACCACCTCGGTAGACGAGTCCTCAGAGGTTCTTTCAGCCGCTGTTATACTGTCCTTGACCAACAAAGCCACACCTCCCCCTCTTTTACCACCTTCCCTGACCTTAATCAAAGATCTAAACCCTGGAACCTGCAACATCCATTCCTGACCCTGCTCTATCCATGTCTCCGAAATGGCCACAACATCAAAGTCCCAGGTACCTATCCAAGCTGCAACCTCACCTAACTTATTCCGGATACTCCTGGCATTAAAGTCGTCACACTTCAATCCAGCTTGCTGTCTGCCAGCACACTCCTGTGATAGTGAGGTCCTGACCATGTCCTCCCTACGCTCATCCTCCTGTGTACTAGGACTACACCTCAGTTTCCCATCCCCCTTCTGAGCTCGTTTAAATCCACCCGAATGGCACTAGCCAATTTTCCACCCAGGATATTCGTGCCCCTCTGGTTCAAGTGGAGACCGTCCTGTTTGTACAGGTCCCACCTTCCCCAGAATGAGCCCCAATTGTCCATGTACCTGAAGCCCTCCCAACTGCATCATCCCTGCAGCCACGTGTTCAGCTGAAATCTCTCCCTGTTCTTTGCCTCACGATCACGTGGTACGGGTGACAAACCAGAGATGACCACTCTGCTTGTTCTAGCTCTCGGCTTCCACCCTAGCTCTCTCAAATCCTGCCTGACATCCCTATCCCTCTTTCTACATATGCCGTTGGTGCCTATGTGGACCATGACTTGGGGCTGGTCACCCTCTCCCCTCAGGACCCGAAAGAGACGATCCGAGACATCACAGACCATGGCACCTGGTAGGCAATACACCAATCGTGAGTCTCTTTCGTTCCTGGCAAATCTTCTATCAGTCCCTCTAACTGTTGAGTCCCCAATGACTATCACTCTCTTCCTGTCCCCCCACCGTCCCTTCTGTGCAAGAGGGACAGACTCGGTGCCAGAGATCTGCACCCTACCGCATGCCCCTGGTAAGTAGTCCCCCGGAACAGTATCCAAAACGGTATACTTGTTTTTCAGGGGAGCAACCACAGGGGATTTCAGGGGAACGACCACAGGGGAAGGTTGGTCAAGCTACACCGGGTAAACGTACATTTTTGGCTGAAGAAACATGTGTTTCAGTGTGAGCTCATGGAAGAAGCCATGGAGTCAAAGCTAAACATTTCGACAATAAGACAACCATTCTTAAAAGCAGCAGAGAGCATGAAAAAGAAATGAGCGGCTTTAATATCCACTTAAAATTTATGTGGAATATCAGATGGAATTTTCTTATTGACTCCATTGTGCAATCATGTCAATCTAAAAATGTTAACTGCATTCATTAATACTAACCAGAAACGGACTTTGTAGTAAATGGTTTGACGATTTTCTGGATCTGGAACATCCCTTTGCCTTCTCCAACGAAGATCGTACCAACCTATGGTACCAAACTGTGAGTCAAACGGACACGACTCGTAATCTTTAAATTCCTCATCAAAACAGTCTAATCGTATGGTTCTGTGCAATAAAAGAGAAAGAATAAACATGTTTCCCACAATTTTGCTGATGTTTACGAACAGAATGCACAAATTCAAAAAGTTTGAGCTGGCATGTTTGCTTCCTCCAGCCTGTTTAAACTGTTCCATTCAATGTGAAATTTGTGATACGTTTTAGCACACAGGTCTATTTGATCTGTGCCACCACCTTCTATTCGTCATACATGCTTTCCCCACCTTCCTGTAATACATTCCTTGAAGTGTTCAATGAGATTTTGATTTTAAATCTTATCGTCATATTCTTTTGATTCTCAAGCATCAATGAATCTGATGTTGCCGCCATTCCATGCAGTGCATAGCACGTCAAACAGGAGTCTTACTCTTGCCATGAGCACTGAGGTCGTATGGGATCATAACTGTCTCACAGTTCAGCAAGAAATTCTACATATAGGGCTATGTAGAGTCATGCAGTTAATTTTATTTGACATGCTATTTCTTTTCTTCACAAATATGCTGGATTTAAAGTGATCTTCACCCTCATTTAAAATGAATCCAATATCCAACCATCTGTAAAACAAGCATATCCAAATTTTAGTGTTTCACAAATATATTACTTTTTTAAAAATTATATTTGAGTCAACATTAACATTTCATTCCCTGACAGCGGGTGAACTTACTTTTAAACTCCCATTTTCCTTCGGTATTAACGGAGAGGTGAGCCTTTTTGCAAGCACCGAAAGTCTCCACCAGTTTACGCTAAAACTTGCGGAACTGTAAGTTTCACAAATATGTTCCTATTAAACACTAATTCCTATTGAAGCAGTATGAAGCTAAATTCATTCAACTGGACAGCAAAAACGGTCAAGATTTTAAAAGCAAGTTACCATTTTGAAGTCACTCTTCGAACTAAATTCCATCTCGGTGTGTGAGAGTCCATAGGTTCCTCACTCTCAACGAACCAGTCAAACTGTCATGCAATTACTGAAACACACAGACAAAAAACATCAATGTTAATGGTCACGAAGATTTTGAGAGTGATTTGGAATTCGTACTCAATACCCCCTGGGGAAAATCTGTTCCAATCTGGATAGTACTCACTTATTACCATCCCACCTACCTTCCCCAGCACCTCCTCCCCCTCCACACTATTTGTTTCTGAGATCCCTTCCACCCTCCATTTCTCAGGAAGGGTCCTGACCCAAAACCTCAACTTTCCTCAGCCTCTGATGCTGCCTGCCCTACTGTGTTCCTCCAATGTGTTATCTCAGACACCAACATTGGCAGTTCTTACTATCTGGATAAATCATTCTCACCTTGTAACAAGTGATTTTAGGAATCACTTAAACACTCAAAGTACTCACAGTCAGTGTCCCATTTCCTTGACCAGTCAATTTGATGTGAATCTTTCTTCCAAGCGGAAGCTAGAACAACAATTATATTTGAGAATCAAACTCTTCATTGCATCACCAATATTTCCTTGTCTGTTTGAAACATAAGATAATGAAATAATCATGGACAGATTGGCCAACAGTGTAATTTAATGCGTGTTACAACCATTGAAGTGATCTTTAAAAAGCTGTTGTCATACAACACACCACTTTTTGAGATGCAGTGATGAACAAACTTCCTGAGACGCAAATAATATATGCCGAATTAATTCCAAAGAATACCTTTACAATTAAAAAGAAGCTAAAAATTTCTTTACATTGTCATGCTTGTCAGATTGCTATTAGTCAATGGAAATTGTGCAGAATAATTATTTATTCCCAGATGAAAAGGAAGCGTATACATTTCATTTTCACATCTTAGCCAAGAGAGAAAAAAAAACACCTTCATGAATGCATTGTCAAACAAGAAGACTCACAAAAAAAGTCATTTGGCCCATTGAATTTCCTCCATCATTCGCTGAGATCATGGTTGATCTCATTACATTTATCACGACACAACATTTCCACCAAACCCTCCTTATAGCTAATACATTCCGATCCAAGTAACATCCTGGTAAATCTCTGTTTCTGTGCCATGCCTTGTCTTTCTAAATATTTTTTCAGTCATCTACAAATTTAGCCACAGCACACGCACCTCTTTCCTCCAAGTCATGAAAAAACAAGCACAAGAGCTGTGGTTCCTTCAGCGCGACCTCATTTCTTACTGACAAGCCAACCCTGGCATCTCTGTCTATTTGTATCGGAGATAATGGGAACTGCAGATGCTTCAGAATCCAAGATAACAAAGTGTGGAGCTGGATGAACACAGCAGGATGAAGACACAGAAGTAGAAGGGTCTCGGCACGAAACGTCAGCTTTTCGCTCCTGAGATGCTGCTTGGCCTGCTCTGCTCATCCAGCTCCACACTTTCTTATCTCTGTCCATTTGCCTGTTCTTTCTATCGGACATGAATCATTGGCTATTTCGTTCCCAACACTTATCCCCTAACAACCACCTCTCTGTGATACCCAGAGTGATGTATCTGTCAATTTCAATCTGCTCCACAAACTCATTCACTTTGTTTCATACACTCCCTGCAATTCAATACAAGATCTTCAGTCTGGCATTTACAGCCACCCTTCTTATCTGCTGCAGCTGAAGTGAGACTCCTGACCATTTCCATACTTTTTGTCCTATTACTTGCTCTGGCAACTTTGCTGAGCACTTACCAGCTTCTAACTCTTTCCACAATTTTCCATGCAACTGAGCTCACCCGCTCCACACTTTTTATTTTAACACCCTACCCCAAGACCGAGCCCTGTATTTTGCCAGGATACTTGTCCCAAAATGATTCTCATCGAGCCTATAACACCAAGAATGACTCCCTCCTTCCCTGTACCGATGCCAATGTCCCATGAATTCAAACACATTTCTGCCAGGCCACCATTTAAACAATGCATTTGCATCTATAATTATGCTCACACCGTGCCAAATTGCTCAGATAATAATCCAGAGATTATTACCATTCTGGTTCTGCTTTCTCATTCAGCACCTCGGTGCTCATAATCCCTCAGCAGAACCGCTTTCCTCTTTCTTCCATATCAATTGTACCTGTGTGTACCACAATAGCTGGATTTCTACTCCTCCCACTTCAAGTTCCTTTGTAGCCGAGATGGAATATCCTGAACCTGGGCACCAGGCAGGCAACATGACTTTTGAGACTCTCGATCCTAGTCACAACGAACAGTGTTCATTCCCCAAACTACACTACCTCTGATTATAACTACATTTCACTTTTTATCCCCTCCTGAATGTCCCACCTGTCCCACAGTGCGACAGTCAGTTTACTCATCTTCCCTATACCCTGCACTCTCATCCACACAGGAAGAAAGAATCTCAAAGCTGTTAGATAAGATCAAAGGCCAAGGTTCCTTCTGCACTACATTCTGGATCCTTCCACCTGCCCTGTTCTTTGTCACAGTCTCACGTCTCTGGCCACTGACCGAGTTTCAGCTAGTTAATCTAAGGTGTGTGACTGCCTCCTGAAGCAGAGCAATCCCTGCTAACTCTGCCCCACACGATTTGTTGATTGGTCAAAACTGAGATTCCAGTTCATCAACCCTGAGCTGGAGTATGGTGTCTGACCACTCCGCCTTCATGTAGGTATAAATCATCATCTGGCCTGGCATCTCCATTTCAATTACTTGGATCTTAATTTGATTTGAAAACATTCTGGTCTTTTAGTTTGTAGCCTGTAAATATTTCTCCGATTTACTTTCAATCTGAAAGCACCGATAATAGATTCTTAAACCAGAAGCGATCACCAACGAATGAGCCTGATTCACCCTCCGGGTCCCTGATTCTGGCTTCAATTTACTCTGTCTCAAAAAAAAATGCTTACAAACTATCAGGCAAGAAAAGCAAGCAAATGGCACCTCTTACACTCTGCACTGACTTACCGCATTGCCACCAAGTTCCCCAAAATATATATTCACTTGGTGCATTTCACTCGAGATGTGATCTCTCCTTCCAGAACGTGCAAAGCATACTGATCCAAAGCAATATACTACCTTCAAAACCTCAGCTCTCAGCTTATTACTTTTGAGTACATTCTCAAATGCTTTCTCCAAGTCCAAACACAACACATTTACTGGTTTTCCTCTATTAATTCTCCTTCCAAAACTTCCTCCAAAAACCCAAACAAATTAGCCAGACACAATTTCTCTTTCAGCAGGCTGTGGTGATTCTGTTTGATTAGATTCTGATTTTCCAAATGTCCTGCTACTATTTTCTTCACAGTTGATTGCCACCTATTTCCAACAATAGATGTTAGGCTGGTTCGGTTGTAGTTATCTGCTTTTTGCCTCTCTCCTTTTTAAATAGGGATATCACATCGGCATTTTTCCAGCCCTCAGATGCTTCTCTCGAATCTAAAGCTTTTTGGGAAATTACAATCAATGCATACACCGACTCTGAAGCTCATTGTTTAGAATCCTAGAAAGTAAACCATCACGGCAAACAGTCTAAGCTGCTTTCACTCCATTAGATTGTCTACTGCTACTTCTCTCATGGTACTGATGGTGTGGTAGTGATGTGTTTAATTCCTCCCTGTATTCTTTACTAATAAGGGGATCCTTGAAGTATCTTCCACTGGAAAGACTACCCTTCTCTCATTGTCGTTGTTCCTTGATTTAAAAATTAACCTGGCCATCTCAGCCGAGCATATAATTAATGGCATTACCTCTAAAACCTTCTCTGCTAAAGTGTTCAATAGATTGCTACAACCTGAAACATGTAATTCTCCCCCTAAATTAATAGGCAACCAATTTGAAAATGTGGCCTCTGGTCGCAAAATCTTTGACAAATAGGAGTAATCTCTGCGGATATACACTATCAAGTCTCTTAAGAATCTTAAATGTTGAAAAAATAAGATTTTTTAAAATCTTATAAACGCCAATGAATGTCGTCCCAGCCTGCCCAACATTCTTACGCATGGCAATTCCCTCTGCCATTTCCGAAATCAACCCAGTCAACATGAGGTGTACGGCCTCCGCAGCATTCACTCTGTGGCCGTACATGACTTATAAGTTACCATCCTGCTGCTACTTCTCGACTTCTATTTGTGATGCAGTCCTCTGTCCATCCTAACATACTACTCTTGAACACATGGGCTCTTTTCTTTTGAGACACCTTATGAGCTGTACCTTATCAAATGCTTTGTTGAAATCTCAATGGACTACATCAACTGGTGGTCCTTCATCAGTAATGTTTGTTTCCTTCTCAAAGCACTGTAGCAAGTTTGTCAAGTATTGTTTCCCCTTTATAAAAGGATGTTAACTCTGTAGGATGTTATAGCACAGTCAGTACCCTGTTATTTCATCTTTCATTGCCGGCATGAACATCTACCCAGGTTGACCTAAATTGGCAATAATTGCTTGCTATTTTATCGAAGTATTTTTCTCATCATGGTGTTATGTTCACAATCTTTCAATCCTCTGAGAATTTTCCCCAATCTAAGGATTTTTGCGACATTATCATCAGTGCATCCCGAGTATCTGTAGCTGCATTGTTCAACATGAGAGGATACAACTCATCATACCCCTTGGATATTTTCTCTACTGATTGGAGTCATGTTTGGAATTCTATGCAGTGACATTCATTTTTAACAGTTTGCGAAATACTACCAGGAACAGAAATTGTGATCCAGCTGCAACTAAGCGATAGCTTTCAGCACAGAAGAAAGTATTTGAATTCATTATGACCCGAATCACTCCTGAAAAGGGCAATACAATTTGCCTCAGTCCATAATGTTCTTTCTCGAACATCCTGAGATGTATTATCTCTATTTCTTCAAATTTACCACAGATTCTGTTTCAATCACCCTTTCAGCAACACGCATGACAACATTTCGGCATTCTTAGTCCCCCTGTAGCCTCCGTTGCACGTGTGCATTGTTAGACGATTATTTGTTTGTGTGCCTGCTTTTTTGCTCAAATGGTTAAAGGTAAGTTGGTGTTCTTTTGTCATCAGAGCTATTGCCTCCTCATTCTCATCTTCCTTGTTTTATCCCTCTGCTGGAATATTTAATTTGTTGACATATCTGAAATATGTTGTTGAATGGATTGGGTTTTGTAACATTGCATTCCCCATAGACCATCTACCGATACTGTTGCTTGTTCTGACAGTTATTATCTTGCAGAGTGGAAAATGCAGTTTGAAAGCAATGGAACATTATTGATGAAGAAGTTGATGCATAAATTGCTGCGATCTTCCAAACTACAAACTCACCCTCAATTCTTTCTCGGTCAGAGCATTATGCCGGCGCAAATGAATCGTGTTCTCAATGGGACTTCCAAAACCATGGAATTGAATTTGCATGTTGATTTCTTCTTCCCTCTTCAGAAATGCAATGTCGTATCGTGATGAAGCTTCCAAGGCAATGATTGTGTCCTTCAATGAAGGGAAAAGTGACTTTTAGATTCATGGAAATATTTCAGTACTTCCACATACATGAAATACAAACATTCTCCCTGCATGCTGACCCAAGTCCGCAAGACTAGGGCATGACCCAGTCTCATTTTATCGTATCTTTCCGATTTTACATGCCACGGGATAATCATTCAGGCGTAACAGAAATGTTGATCATGGAAATTTATCAGTGTTTTAATAAATAATGGCAAATTTTCAACATCTTGCAAGTGTATGAAGGCTCAATCTCATGACACCTTGCCTGCTGCACAAAGACATTCTTACACTGCTTTGAGTGTTAGGGCTCAAACAAAACACAATCATTACACAAATGCATCAACACGCTACTTTCAATAGGATCTGGCGCAGGCTTGGAGGGCCGAAGCGCCTGTTCCTGTGCTGTAATTTTCTTTGTTCTTTGACCAGATAAAAAGGAAAAGGGAGGTGTAGAACAGTCATCAAGGGAACAAGAGTCCCTGTGGATGCACTAACGTCAACCAGGCCAACATCCCCAGCACTGAGGCACTGACCATCCTCGATCAGCTACAATGGGCTGGACACTTCATCTGTATGACTGACACGAGACTCCCCGCATGTTCTCATCCCAGCTTCAAAACAGCAGGCGAGACCCAGATGTGCAGAGGAAGCACTCGGTGATAAACTCAAGTCCTCAATGGTGAAGTGCGACATTCCTGCAGACACCTGGGAATCGCCGGTCTCAGACGGCCGAAAGCCTGAAGAGCACCTGGGAAGGCATCAAACACTTTGCGGCTTGCCTTTGGAAGCAGCGGAAGCCATGCAGCCACACCAACACCTCCCTCACCCCTTCCCACGACTGCCTTCTGCCCCGAGTGCAACAGAGCTGACGGTAGCTGCATCGGTCTGTGCAGCCGGCGATCAATTCAGCCTGAGAGTGGGAGAGTGTCATCCATATCTGCGAGAAACCACCATGATGATGATGATGTATAGTGTGCAGGGGCATCTCGTCACAGCAAATCAGAGAACAAAGACAGGGCAACAGAACACTGGTGACCAAGATTAGGATGAGGGAGAATCTCAAAATCTTCTGCAAGTGTCTCAGAGGGAAAGAGAAAACCCAGGGAAAACCAGGTCTCATTAGGGATGAAGAGGCAAATGAACGGTTTGAACTGGAGGGCAATGTCAGGTGTTAAATGAGAATTTCACATCAGCTTTTACATGTGAGAAGGAGCACACAATTCTCGGACAGAATTAACAGAGACTGGGGAGATGTTCGGTGTTTTGGTGAATTTAAAATTGGACAAATCCCAGGTTTGGATGAGGTGTATGCCACGATGCCCAGGGAGATGAGAGAAAAAATTCCACTCGCCCTCATACAGAGCTTTCAAAAGTACCAAAGGACTGGAGAACAGGTAACATAGTTCCACTTATCAAAATGCGTGACAAACATAAAGCAGAGTATTACAGACCGGTGAGTATCACATCAGTAGATAGGAAAATATTGGAGAAAATTCTGAACGGCAGACGTAATTTCCATTTCAAGAAGTGGGGTCTGATCAGCGACCGTCAGCATAGCTTTGTCAGAGGGAGGTCACGCCTCACAAACTTAGATGATTCTTTCAAAGAGGTGACAGAGTGTGCAGATGGGAGTTGATGTAGTGAAAATAGATTTCAGCAAAGACTTGGACAGGGTCCCAAATGGGAGCGTGGCAAAGAAGGTAAAGCTCGGGGGGTCCAGGAAAATACAGCAAGTTGAATCCAAAGTTACAGATTGGTCAAATGGGCAGGTCAACGGTAGATGGAATGTTAACCCTGATCAATAAGGCAATTTGGACAAACTAACAAGGCAAGGAATCATTCAAAGAAATGCCAGGACACTAGGAAGATCAGAGGAATGGTGTGATCTTGGGGTGCTTGTCCACAGATTCCTGAACATGGAATGGCAGCTTAAAGGGACAGTTCAGAAAGCATATGGCTCAAGAGCTGTACAGGACTTTTGTTAGGCCCCAGCTGAAGTGCTCAGTGCAGTTCTGGTCTCTCCATTATAGAAAGGAGGTGTTTGCATTTGAGCATGTGTGGAGGACATTCATCAGGATGTTCTGAGGGGGTGAAGCATTTTAACTCTTGGGAGAGTCTGGATACGTTTGCGTTAGCAATAACTGCTAATGCTGGAGTCTGAGATCACACAGTGTGGAGCTGGGGGAACACTGCAGGCCAGGCAGCATCACTGTTGCCGATCTCTGATTAAAGGTCTAGGCCTGAAACATCAGCTTTTGTGCTCCCGAGATGCTGCTTGGCCTGTTGTGTTCAGCCAGCTCCACACTTTGTTCTCTTGGATTCTCCAGCATCTGCAGTTCCCATTGTATCTAGCATCACTGTTTTATCTGGATAAGGTTGGCTTGTTTTCTTTCGAGTAGAGAAGGTTGAAGGAGGTCCTGAAAAAATTGTTTAGATTAATATGGGTAGGGGCGAGGTAAAAAGAAGGTCCATAATGGGGTCGGTCGGGGGGCGGTGGTGGTAGAGGAAGAGATACATACATTTAAGCTAAAAGCTCAAGGACAATGCCAAAAGGAAAAGTGATGCACAGGCAAAGTGCATGTAAGAATTTAATAAAGGATTAACACCACTGAAGAACTGGTATTTGTGCCAATGCACCAAACCTGCAGATGAAAATGCAGTGTCCAGTTTGATTGCAAACTGCAACAACCACCAGTTAGTAACACGATCAATGGAAATATCTGAATGCCTGTTGTTGTGATCTCAAGCATTTACCTGCGTCGAGTGAAATCCACCACCATAGTTCTGTTGCATCGTTAGCCACCTCGCAATCCGTGTTGCATAGTCAATATCATTCCTTGACAACGCTTGAAGCAAGGCATAAGCAGTGGTTTCCACAGTCATCGCAGAAGCCTGTGCTGCTTCAATTGGATACGGCTTCTCGTCCTCCAACAATGGAGGCTTTCCAGGAACCAACATCCGAATCTGTCATTTGAGAAAGGGATTAGCTGACAATAAAGTTTACATCATATAGATTTTTGTTTGCATTTCACCAACACAACAATGGTTTTCTGGTCAAGATCCACCATTGTCTCACCACTGATGTCTATAACATGCTCCATACTTCCCGCTCAGTGATGGGTCCTTTTGTTTGGGAAAAATAGGCACCTTCGAATGCAAATGAATCAAGATGAGCTTTAGTTTCTCATCAGGCTACATGGCAGTTATTACAAGATGTTACGAACAAAAGGTGAAGAGGCAGATCAAACCATTCAGAGCATCAGTCTGGATGATCTTCTTGCCCTCATCCTGAGGAGGCATCACAGATCTTAACTTACATGCAATTCAAGTTATTTCACGCAATGACAAGACTGAATGTTCGGGATACTGCAAATGCCATGGCACCTGGCAGCATCCGACAAACTGTATTGGAACAATGTGCCCCAAGGTCAGCACACCAACAGTAAATGTTTTCCAGTACATTTTTAAACACTTGCGACACTCACATTTCAGAGAAAGATGACCTATCACGCAATCGGCAGACAACTTGTCCTGACCAATTATGACCTCAATGTATTCTCAATCATCAGCAAAGTAATGCAACATCTGGATGACAGTGCTGTCAAACAGTTGCACACTAAGGCTCAGTTTACTTTTCGTCAGGCTCACACTTCTCATAACCTCATTCAGGATTTACCACAAATATGATCAGAGATCCTGAGCTTGAAAAGGAAGGAAAGTGCAATCTGTCATTTCCACCAAGCCAACTTCTGATTGAATGTGGTGTGAAGCAGAGGAATAGAAAATTGAGTCAGTGGCATTTACTGGATACCTGCACTGGCTGAAGTCATGTCTTCATTTGAACCAAAGTGAAGACATGAACGTTCATTGAATATTGTCCAGGTGTCCAGCAGAATTCATGACTTTTCCAACAGTGAAATCAATGATGAGAAAATACAGTGAGACTTGCACAACGATCAGGCTTGGCCTGATAAACGATAAGTAACATTTGCACCACACAAGTGCTAAGCAGCAATCAGCTCCAACAAGAGAGAATATGACCACATCACAAAATTCCATGTCCTTACCTGAACATCATCCTTACATTTTTGTTTTAAATGTACAAGTGCTATCCAAGCCATGCAAGGCTATGCGCCAGGTGTTGGAAATGAGGTTAGAAAAATTCACTGCTTCTCTTTGACTGTCACAGAATCCGTGAGCTTAAGAATTTAATTAAGTCTATCCAAGAGAGTTTCTTGACACAGTATATGGATAGAAGATGGGCCATGCTGGACTTTGTCCTGGTCAGGTAACTGGTGAGAAGTGTGGGAAAGCATTTTGGAAATAGTGATCACAACTCCTTCAATTTTAAGATTGCTATGAAGAAGGATAAGTCAGGACCTTGGGGGAGAGTAAATTATATCAATTTTAGGTAGGAGCTGGGGAGTGTTAATTGGGGGGAGCTGTCACATTTGCCATATGGGAATTGTTTAAAGGCCTGCTTACGAGTTTAGGATCAAGAAGGAGGAAGGACAAGGATGGCGAGGTAAAGACCCTTGGATAATTGGGGAGGTTGTGAAGTTAGTCAAAAGGGACAAAAACAGAAATATGTCAGGTTTAGGAAACTAAAATCGAACAGGGCCGACATCAGAAAAAGCAGAAAAAGAAAGGGCGATGAAATGACCTTGGCAAGGAGGGTTGAAGGAAATCCCAAGGCATTCTGTGCATACATCAAAAACAAGGGGATAAATAGTGAGAAAGTAGGATCATTCAGGATAAAGGAGGGAACTTGTGTACGGAAGCAGAGGATATGGGCAAGATCCGAAATGAGTACTGTGCATCACTATTCACTCAGGCGAAGGGTGTGGAGGATAGTGGGATTTGTGTGGAGCATGCTCATATGATAACAGCATTTTGAGATCAAGAGCATTAAGGTGGATAAGTCCTCAGGACCCAATGGTATCTACTCAAGGATTTTGAGCGAGGTGAGAGAGGAGATTGTCGGGGCATTCAGCAATATCTTTGTATCCTTGGTAACCACTGGAGATGTACTGAGGACGAGCAAGTTGCGAAATGTTCTTCTTCTGTTCAAGAAGGTAAATCGGGTCAATCCAGGAAACTATAGACTAGAGAGTCTCTCATCGTTCATTGGGAAGCTATTGGACAGAATTCTTAGGGATTGTATTTATCTGTATTTGGAACAGCATGGCCCAATTAGGGACAGTCAGCATGGCTTTGTGCAGGGCAGGTCATGTCTTACTGAATTGATTGAATTTTTT
This sequence comes from Stegostoma tigrinum, assembly GCF_030684315.1. Taxonomy (NCBI): domain Eukaryota; kingdom Metazoa; phylum Chordata; class Chondrichthyes; order Orectolobiformes; family Stegostomatidae; genus Stegostoma; species Stegostoma tigrinum. The sequence continues at coordinate 286,464 of NW_026728177.1, read as the reverse complement.
GAGGAGGTAACTAATGTGATCATTGAAGATAGAGTGGTGGATATTGTTGACATGGATGTTAGCAAGGCTTAAAACAAGGCGCTTCACCGTAGGATCATCCAGAAGATTAAGATCCATGGGGTCCGTGGTCACTTAGCTGCTTGGATTCACAACTGGCTTGCCCAGAGAAGGCAGAGGGTGGTGGTGGAAACGTGCTTTTTAGGCTGCAGATCCAGGACTATTGTGTTCTGCAGGGATCTGTACTGGGACCTCTGCTGTTGTGGTATATATATAAAATGACTGAGGTGACAAGATAGATGGATGGGTCAGTAAGTTTTTAGACGATAGAATGATTGGTAGAGTGGTAGTTAGGGTAGAAAGTCATAAAAGGATACAGAAGGATACAGATCCATTGCAGAAATGGCAAGTGAATTTTAATCCATTAAGTGTGAAGTGCTCCACTTTGGGAAATTAAATGTTAAGGAAAAATATACAGTTAATGGCAGGACCCTGAGCAGCATTTGTGTACACAGGGATCTTGGGATTCAGTTCATAGCTCCCCGAAAGGGGCCACACAAGTTGATAGAGTGGCAAAGACGACGCATGGCATGCTTGCCTTTATTAGTTCGGGAATCGAGCACAAGAATCAGGATGTCATGTTCCAGCTTTAGAACACTTTGGTTCGGCCTTAAGTATTGCACTCTTAAGAATTGTATCCAATTCTGGTCGTCATGTCACAGGAAGGACGTGGAGGTTTTGAATACGGTGCAAAAGAGGTTGCCTGGATTTGAGGGCTTGAGCTAGAAAGGAGAGGCTGGAAAGACTCAGGCTGTTTTCTCTGCAGTGGCAGAGGTTGAGGGAAGACTTGATAGAGGTTTACAAATTTATGACATGCATAGACAGATTCTGACTGTAACCCTTCTCCCAGATTTGAAATGTCTAAAACTGGGGGCATGTATTTAAGGTGAGAGGGGGAAAGTTCAAAGGAGGTGTCAGAGACAATTCTTATATACAGAGAGTGGTAGGAGTCTGAAAAGCACTGCCGGGGTGGCTGTGGAAGCAGATACAATAGGGCCGTTTAAGACACTTTTATATACGTACATGAATATACAAGGAATGTAGGGATATGAATCAAGGACATTCAGAAGGCTTTAGCTAAATTTGGCATCATGTTTGGCACAACATTGCATGCCAAAGGGCCTGTTCCTCTGCTGAAGTGTTCTTGGATCTATGTTAATCAATGTGACTGGAACCGTAGATCAGAGACAATAGATTCTACAGCAAGTAGACTTCTCAACATCTGTCCACTGCCGATAAACTCCAAATCCGGGTGTCAATGAAATACTCTTCACTCAGCTGAACGAGTGCGACTCAGACAACACTATCGATAAACAACAGCAATGCAGTCAAATCATCCCATTGATTAATCCCCCTTCTTACGTAAGGATATAGGAAAACAAGTCAGCCATTCAACCCTTCAAACACTTTCTACCATCCAATGAGGTTATAACTTAATTGTGGCCTACCTCCATAATGCCTTTGGTCCATATCCCTCAATACTGTTTTTCCTTTCGGTCGAACTGAAAATTTACAATTAACAATGGATCGAGAATGAACTGTTGTTTGAGATGGAGAGTTACAATGAGACAATGCACCAATTCATCAAACTCCTTCCACAGTACCTGATAATTGTGTGAACCCTACCACCCAAAAATATTTAAAGAGCAGCTCCAGAATCTGCATGTTCCCTGTCAAAATCAGCACAATCCTGATCTGGAACTGAATGACTGTTCCTTCATTTCCACTGAGTAAAAGCAATTCATCTCCTGTCCTCAGTAGTTCATTAATATATTCATACCACGTGCATTGCAGCTATTCAACAGGCCGATTCTCCACAACCTTCTCAACAGCAATTCTGGATGGATAGCAAATGCAGCCCAAGAAAGCAACATCAATGACATGCTCGTGAATTTTAAAAATTATAATGACAATATTTGCGGATTATAACAAATCTCCGACTTCAGGACGTCTCAAATCCATTCTCCCCCTCTCCCCACTGCTTGGATGTGCATTCATGATTGTGATTTACAAAGAACAGCAACTAATTTGAAACAATTCACTTGCAAAAATAGAACAGAAATCTAGTTTTGTGCAAAACCGATGCAAAACAGATAGTAGCGGATAGCGAAGGGGACTGTTGGAGAATGCAGAATATAGACAGATTGGAGAGTTAGGTGGAGAAATGGCAGATGGAGTTCAATCCGGGCAAATGCGAGGTGATGCATTTTGGAAGATCCAATTCAAGAGCAAACTGTACGGGAAATGGAAAAGCCCTGGGGAAAATTGATGCACAGAGAGATCTGGGTGTTCAGGTCCATTGCACCCAGACGGTGGCAACGCAGGTCAATAGAGTGGTCAAGAAGGCATACGGCACGCTTTCATTCATCAGACGGGGTATCAAGTATAAGAGTTGGCATGTCATGTTGCAGTTTTATAGGACTTTGATTCACATTTGGAATACGGCGTACAGTTCTGGTCGCCACATTACCAATAGGACGTGAATACTTTGGAGATGGTGCAGAGGAGGTTCACCAGGATGTTACCTGGTATGGAGGGCACTAGCTATGAACAGAGGTTGAGTAGATTGGGATTATTTACATGAGAAACACGGAGGTTGAAGGGGGGGACCTGATTGATGTCGACAAAATCATGAGAGGTATAGGCAGGGTGGATAGCAAGAAGCTTTCCATCTCAGAGTGGGGGGATTACTAGATGTCACAATTTCAAGGTGAGAGGGGAAAAGTTGAAGGCATATGAGTGGAAAGTTCTTTATGCAGAGAGTCATGGGTGCCTGAAACGCGTTGTCAACGCAGGCGTTCGAGGCGGGCACAATAGCGTCATTTATGATGTATCTAAACAGAAACATGAATGGGCAGGGAGCAAAGGGAACAGATCCTTGGAAAACAGGCGACAGGTTTACATAAAGGATCTGGAACGGCGCATGCTTGGAGGGCCAAAGGGCCTGTTCCTGTGCTGTAATTTTCTTTGTTCTTTTCCTCTTTGAAACACTTTGAAGGCTGACTATCAGCTAGACAACAGCAGCTATCCCTGGGATTCGTCATTAGAAACATGAAGGAGTTTCCAACATCAATTGGACAGAGAGCGTATATGAAGATTCAAGTCACTATTTCATCTACAACTTTCCACCCACACCGGTGCAATGCCCTTTCAGAACTACAGTGCACGTTAGTCCAGAACATGCTGCACTCAAGCCACTTCCATTTTTCCACTTCCTGAACTACAATTTGATCCCTTCATTTCCTGCTTTGTTTGCTTTTATGTTTTTCTAGTCTTGAAGATTTCTACAGTACAAATTTACAGTTGCCCTATTTTAGAAGGATATTTTTAAGCAAAAGTGGGCACAGAAGAAATTTACCAGATTGTTGCTGAGCATGGAAGGTTTCAGTGATAAAGGAGGGTTGGGTCAGCTGGAACTTTTTTCACTGGAGCAAAGGGGATAAAAGGTGACCTGATCGAGGTTTATAAATAGGACAAGGCTGAATGGATATGGGCCACGAAGAGGCAGTTGGGACTAGTTTAGTTTGGGATAATGTTGGACCTAAGGGCCCATTTCCACGCTGTACGACTATGACTCTATAAAATAGGCTGACAAGGTCAAGTAACACATACCGTACCAAAACGAGTTAAAAAAAGCACAGCATCCCCTTCAAATTACATCTCACCACAGGACAAGTTAAGGCCAGGCTACTACATAGAACAAACATCAACACTGCATCTCAAACCTCCACTGGAATTGAATAGTTTTGCATTTATCTTGATAAGTGAAACCACATTCTGTTCTCCAACCCTCTGGTACTTCCCTTGTGAGAGGAATTGAAAAACTGGTCAGGGCCACTGAGATTTTCTTTGAGGTAACAAGGTGTACAGCTGGACGAAAACAGCCGGCCAAGCAGCATCAGAGCAACAGGAAGGCTGACGTTTCAGGCCTAGACACTTCTTCAGAAATGGAGGAGGGAGAGGGGGTTCTGAAATAAATAGGGAGAGAGCGGGAGGCGGATAGAAGTTGGATAAAGGAAAAGATAGGTGGACAGGAGACAGGCAGGTCAAAGAAGCATGGATGGAGTGCAGGTGGGAAGTTAGGGAGCAGACAGGGCAGTCCAGAGAGGACGAACAGGTCAAGGGGGCGGGAAGAGGCTAGTAGGTAGGAGGTGGGGGTGGGGCTTGAGGTGGCAGGATGGAATAGGTGGGTTGGTTTTGGGTTGCGGGAGCAGGAGGGGAGATTTTGAAGCTTGTGAAGTCCACATTGATACCACTGAGCTGCAGGGTTCCCAAGCGGAATATGAGGTGCTGCTCCTGCAATCTTCTGGTGGCACTGCAGGAGACCCAGGATGGACATATAATCTGAGGATTGGGAGGGAGAGTTGAAACGGTTCGCAACTGGTAGGTGCAGTTCTTTCGTGCATTAGTGACTTGCAAAGGTCCCGAAGCCTCCGCTTGGTTTCCCCGATGTAGAGGCGGCTACAATGGGAACAGCGAATACAGTATATCACATTAGCAGATGTGCAGGTGAACATCTGCTTGATGTGGAAATTTCTTCTTGGCCCCTGGGATGGGGGTGAGGGGGGAGGTATCGAGACAGGTGAAGCACTTCCTGCAGTTGCAGGGAAAAGTGCCGCGTGTACGGGGTGCTGGAGGGGAGTGTGCAGCGCATAAGGGAGTCACCTAAGGGTGGCGAGGGAAAAAATGTCTTCGGTGGTAGGGTCAGAGTGCAGATGGCAGAAGTGTCGGCGATGATGCATTGAATCCGAAGGTTGGTGGGGTGGTACGTGAGGGCGAGGAGGACTCTGTTTTGGTTGTTGTTACGGGGAGCGGGTGTGAGGGGTGAGTTGTGGGAAATGTGGGTGACCCGGTCGAGGGTGTTTCCGACCACTGCGGGGGGGTGGGGGGTAGTTGCGGTCCTTGAAAACTAAAACTTCTCTTTCAAATCCTCCCACCTCCTACAGGCCAAGTGGGTGGCCAGGGTATCCACATGGGCCCAAGCTATGCCTGCCTCTTTGCAGGTTACATGGAACGATCCCTCTTCCGTACCTACACTGGCCCTAAACCCCATCTCTTCCTCCGTTACATTGATCACCGTATCGGCGCCACTAATGTGGTATGCTGCAAAATGTGCTATGTGGTAATCCTTTCACCATGGATATTTCGTAATCAAACAACAAACTAAAGGAAGACAACAAAATGTGGGGCTGGATGAACACAGCAGGCCCAGCAGCATCTCAGGAGCACAAAAGCTGACGTTTCGGGCCTAGACCCTTCATCAGAGAGTGGGATGGGGAGAGGGTTCTGGAATACATAGGGAGAGAGGGGGAGGCGGACCGAAGATGGAGAGAAAATAATATAGGTGGAGAGGAGAGTATAGGTGGGGAGGTAGGGAGGTGATATATCAGTCCAGGGAAGACGGACAGGTCAAGGAGGTGGGATGAGGTTCAGAGGCAGAAAATGGAGGTGCGGCTTGAGGTGGGAGGAAGGGATGGGTGAGAGGAAGAACAGGTTAGGGAGGCAGAGACAGGCTGGGCTGGTTGTGTGATGCAGTGGGGGGAGGGGACGAACTGGGCTGGTTTTGGGATGCGGTGGGGGAAGGGGAGATTTTGAAGCTGGTGAAGTCCACATTGATACCATTGGGCTTCAGGGTTCCCAAGCGGAATACGAGTTGCTGTTCCTGCAACCTTCGGGTGGTATCATTGTGGCATTGCAGGAGGCCCAGGATGGACATGTCGTCTGAGGAACGGGAGGGGGAGTTAAAATGGTTCGCGACTGGGAGTTGCAGTTGTTTATTGTGAACCGAGCGGAGGTGTTCTGCAAAGCGGTCCCCAAGCCTCCGCTTGGTTTCCCCAATGTAGAGGAAGCCACACAGGGTACAATGGATACAGTATACCAACTGCACCTCCCAGTCGCGAACCAATTTAACTCCCCCACCCATTCTTTAGATGACATGTCCATCATGGGCCTCCTGCAGTGCCACAATAATGCCACCCCAAGGTTGTAGTAACAGCAACTCATATTCCGCTTGGGAACCCTGCAGCCCAATGGAATCAACGTGGACTTCACCAGCTTCAAAATCTCCTCTTCCCCCGCCGCATCCCAAAACCAGCCCAGCTCATCCCCTCCCCCCACTGCAACCCAAAACCAGTCCAGCCGGTCTCCGCTTCCCTAGCCTGTTCTTCCTCTCACCCATCCCTTCCTCCTACCTCAAGCCGCACCTCCATTTCCTACCTACTACCTCATCCCGCCTCCTTGACCTGTCCGTCTTCCCTTGACTGACCTATCCCCTCCCTACCTCCCCACCTATACTCTCCTCTCCACCTATCTTCTTTTCTCTCCATCTTCGGTCCGCCTCCCCCTCTCCCCCTATTCATTCCCGAACCCTCTCCCCATCCCCCTCTCTGATGAAGGGTCTACACCTGAAACGTCAGTTTTTGTGCTCCCGAGATGCTGCTCGGCCTGCTGTGTTCATCCAGCTTCACACTTTATTCTCTTGGATTCTCCAGCATCTGCAGTTCCCATTATCTCCTGGGGGTTACCACTGACTAGAAACTCAACTAGGCTTGGCACACAAATAGATTGGCTACAAGAGCACATCAGAGGCCAGGAATACTGTGGTGAATAATTTACCTCTTGACTCCCTAAAGCCTGTGCATCGTCGACAAGACACAAGTCAGGAATATGATGGAATACACCCTTCTCGCCTGGACAGGTGCAGCTCCAACATTCAAGAAACTTGACACCTTCCAGGACAAAGCGGCATGCTTGATTGGTCCCATATCCTTTCCCACGACTACTGACACTCAGTAGCAGCACTCTGTACTATCTACAAGATGCACTGCAGAAATTCACCAAAGACTCTCAGACAGCGCCTTCCAAATCCACTACCAATTCCATCTAGGACAAGCACAGCAAATACATGGGAACACCACCACATGCCTGTTCCCCTCCGAGCCACTCAGCATCCTGACTTGGAAATATATCACTGTTTTTTTTCCACTGTTGCTAGGTCAAAAGCCTGGAATTCCCTCCCTAACAGCATTGTGGGTCAACCTACAGCATGCGGATTGCAGTGGTTCAAGAAGGCAGCTCACCACCACCTTCCCAAGGGCAACCAGGGACGGGCAATAATGCTGACCCAGATAGTGATGGCCCACGTCCCACAACTGAATAAAAATAAACATAAGAACACACACACAGTAACATGACAACGACTAGAAAATCTGTTTTTTTTTGTTTGCTTTCATGATACTTATTGTGGGAATAAATCCCAGCCAGATTAGCAAGAAGAATGTCCATGATTACATGTGGGATTTTTTGCATCGAGCTGAGAGGGTTAATGTTTCATCTTAATTACAATACCTCAGGCAGTGTAGCACTCTATATGTCGTCCCCTGCTGTGGGATTTGAACCCCTGAACTACCAGGCAATATATCTCATAAATTTCACTTCTGAGGGTAGGAGATAATAACTTGCAGAAACTATCCTGATGTATCAATGGATTTCCCCTTAGACACAGAACCTTTTCATCATGTTTGTGCAGAAATGACCAAGTTTCTGCATTCAAAGGACAAGCAACAGCTAACACTGCTGGAGAGACTCAGAGAGAGAGAGAGAGAGAGAGAGAGAGAGCACCAAAAGATGAAAGCGCCATGCGAAGAAATTTCAGTGAGAAATGCAAAAACGTTCCAAATGAAAATTCAAACACAGAAAGCACAATTGCAGTATTATACTGAACGCTGAATTTAATGGAAGTGATGGACATTAGGCGAAGAAAAAAAACAACACTGAACGGTTTGTGTCTTGTATTTTATAGCTGTACTAGCATGATAGATTTTCATACAGCTCCTGGTCCATTATTAATTGGTGGGTTTTCAGTGATGGTAGCTATACCCATATTTAAAGCCCACCTCTAGCTGCCCGCAGTGAATTGTATTGAATTATTTATTGTCACTTGCAGTGAATAATACGGTAAGATACAGTGAAAAGCTCCAACTGTTTCCGCAATACAGTGCCATTATGGATGGTCTGAGAATAAAAAGAGTAAAAAGAAAGTTTTTGTTCCACTGCCTCCAGGATGACTCTGAGCCGGCTCACCAAAGACATCTGCACTGCCAGCCCTCTTGCGCCGTCTTGCACCATCTGTGCCAGGTCCACCAACATAGGTGTCGCCACTCTTCAGGAGCCTTGCCACGGGGCTCACATCACTGTCACCAAGTCCCGTGCTCAACACATAATCGCCCCACATACGGGAATTCCCGATTGCAATCCGTCGCCACCTTGCCAATAACCAGGGGTCCCTGCTCCAGGCCTGCAATCAGCGGTGCCTGCCCGCACTGCCACCTTGATGATGCCAGGAGTTCCCACTCTAGGCCCACCACATCCAGGAGTCCCTGGCTCTGCTGGCGACCACCTCGCCAAGAGCCTCGCTCTGGCTGCCTTCACCCAAGGTGTTCTCTTGCCGGTGCCGCCATCTTGAAGCGTGCACAGCAGCTGCTGGCCCCACGTGAGGACGTCCCTGATGCCATTGCCATGGTTTCTGACTGCCAGGAAGCAGCTACCAGTCTTCACGTGGCCCGTGCTCACTGCAATGTCAATCCGGGTGACTCACACGTCAAAAAGATAATCCAGGAAAAAAAAGCAGAAATAAAAAGAATAAAAAGTGAAAGAAAACAGATGGGAGTGGGTGAGCCCCAGGCAAGAGCCCAGACACAACCCTGCTACTCCCTCCTACAAGCAGTGCAGTGGTTTCAGGCACTTGAAGAGTTTGAGTAACAGGCTGAGGTCCAGTTCCTGTTCCTATCTCAGCCAGAGATAACAAGGTGTAGAGTTGGATGAACACAGCAGGCCAAGCAGCATCATAGGAGCAGGGAAGCTGACGTTTTGGGCCTAGGCCCTTCTTCAGAAATTTAGGAAGAAGGGCCTAGGCCCGAAACATCAGGTCTCCTGCTCCTATGATGCTGCTTGGCCTGCAGTGTTCATCCAGCTCTACACCTTGTTATCTCAGATTCTCCACCATCTGCAGTTCCTACTGCTTATGTCAACCATCTTGTGTGGAAATGTTGTTCACTGCAGAAAATACAACAAATGCAGACTAGCGTGGTGGCTTGCCTGACAGATATCAGGATGCCATTTAGGAGTTTGCGACAAACCAAAAGCTTTTGTCGTCATTTCCTGATGCCAGTCTGTTGTTTCCAGCATGCACTGAGAGACCACTTACTTACTGATTTTCAATCATGAAGGAGCCACGGGTTTCCATGAAAGACACTTGGAACATTGAAGGCAATGCCAGAGGCTCATGTCTTTGGAGTGTTCTGCCAGTCATGTCTAAAATAGACCAGCAGGTGAAGCAAAGTGATAATGGGAACTGCAGATGCTGGAGAATCCAAGATCATAAAATGTGAGGCTGGATGAACACAGCAGGCCCAAGCAGCATCCTGAGATGCTGCTGGGTCTGCTGTGTTCATCCAGCCTCTCATTTTATTATTAAGGTGAAGCAAAGGGCAGTTTTCAACCTTAAAAGCTCCAACACGCAGCCACAATCAGCAGCTCTCACTGCACAATGGACAGTTCCTGCTTATTATTTCACGTTTGGAGTGCGCTCTAATGAGTACAGTTCATTTTTAATACACGAATTATTTCAAACATCAATTCAGAATGCGTAAACATTTTTGCATTAATTCAGCTTTAATTGGCCAATTTGCTCTCATAACAAGCATTGTTGCAAAACAATCTGACCCAGATCTGAAAGATTAAAACATCCTGTAAAAGCCAACACATGAGAATTGTTAAGAATGATATTTACTCGTTCACATCACCCATTTGGATCTTTGCAGCTCTTAAAAAGGTGAATCCTGCTCTCTGTGTTTAAATAGGTTTCCAGTGGATGCTTCTGTTGCTGGTCATGAATGCCTCTGTTGGCATTGCAGAGATTTGACTGCTCTGCGCTAACCCTCTACTAATTTTGCATTTATGGGCCTTATATCATACTAATGTACCTATCACAGCAACTTTATTCAGAACTGCAGATCATCCAGCTTGTTTAAATCTGAGCAAGGTGAAGAACTTTGAATATGGGAAAAGAAAAGCATGCTTTGTGTATCATTGTCAGCTGTTTATCTCTAGCATTAGAAAGTTAGGCAGTTCTGAACAGTTTGATTAGAAAAGTAGGTCAATCATAATTTCTATTTAAAAAATGGACCGAAAGAGTGGGCACTGCAGGGGATAGGGTGCTTTATTTCCCCATGAGAAGAAAGAAAGCAAAAAGGGGAAAAAATCTCGGCAGTTATGATTCCATTATTTCCCACTCCCAGACTTAGAGTTCCACTACCTTGAATCAGTATTCAACAACCTTTTGTCATCCAACCATCCTGAGAGACTAATTGGAACAGTCTTAAAGAAAAACTGCATTAGTGCAATGCTTTTCACAAGTTCAGGGCATCTCAAAGCAATCAAAGCCAATGAAATACTTTCTGAATTGTAGTCACCACTGTAAAGTAGAAAACAGCAAACTACTGCAAGCAACAATGTAACCATGTTTTGGCCATGAAAACACAAATTTTGATTGTATTATGATAACTGTTGAGCTCAATGACATTCAAAAAGAAAGCCAGAATTCCATTTAATAGTTAAAAACAGTAACACTACTGAAACTTATATTTTAAAACCTGTACTGCAACAGATGACCAAAACACCATTGATTAAGCATTATTATGAAAGACAACTTAGATTTTGAACTACAAAAAGGATCATTTGCCTTTTAAACTTACCCACACATTGCACATTCCATGCACATTGTAAACCATATGCAGTAGCTCCAACCCTACAATGGATTTGTATTTCCATGTTTTACATTCTAGCAGCTTCAAGTGGCCCTCTCCAGGTACTTCCCTCAATTTTTATAGTTTCCTAATCCACCAGGAGTAGTAAAGTCTATCTCAATGGATTTTCTTCCCCGACCATGTCGAGACAAATCTCCTGCCATCTTTATATCTCTATGCCTATGAAATGCATCTCTTCAACTAGAGTTGGTCTCATACCACAGCCAGTTCACAAAGTCAAGTGATAATGGGAACTGCAGATGTTGGAGAATCCAAGATCATAAAATGTGAGACTGGATGAACACAGCAGGCCCAGCAGCATCTCAGGAGCACAAAAGCTGACGCTTTGGGCCTAGACCCTTCATCAGAGAGGGGGATGGGGTGAGGGTTCTGGAATAAATAGGGAGAGAGGGGGAGGCACACCGAAGATGGAGAGAAAAGAAAATAAGTGGAGAGGAGAGTATAGGTGGGGAGTTAGGGAGGGGATAGGTCAGTCCAGGGAAGACAGACAGGTCAAGGAAGTGGGATGAGGTAAGTAGGTAGGAGATGGAGGTGTGGCTTGGGGTGGGAGGAAGGGATGGGTGTGGTGCAGTCGGTGGAGGGGACGAACTGGGCCCAGTTCGTCCCCTCCCCCCACTGCACCACACAACCAGCCCAGCTCTTCCCCTTCACCCACTGCATCCCAAAAGTTTAGGGAGGCAGAGACGGGCTGGACTGGTTTTGGGATGCAGTGGGTGGAGGGGAAGAGCTGGGCTGGTTGTGTCGTGCAGTGGGGGGAGGGGACGAACTGAACTGGTTTTGGGATGCGGTGGGGAACTAAAAAAAAATTATACAGGTTTTAATCAAACAGAGACACAAAAAAGGAGTGGGTTGGAGGTGACGTTGGTGGTAGGAAAGAGCTCAGAGGGGCAAAATCAAATGATGTTACAAAGGGGGAATTGGGCAGGTCTGACTCTACGTTGTGGATAAGTGATTGGAAGCTCATCTCAGAGTCACATATGACACCACCGAGTGCGCAAACAGGCTCCAGCCTCTGACAGATGCCAGGAAAAGGAATCTGTGGCCAGGAAGCGTAGTTTGTTTTGGGTTTGAAGATAATGGTTTGCAATACAGAATAGAATCACGACAAAAAGGAGATGAAAAATTGAGCACAATATCGGATTCCTCATATAACGAAAATCTCATAACAATGACGTGATTGCAAGCTTTCAGGATCTCTGCCATATATTCATTAAGTGGTAATGGAAAACAATGTTGCATTGTTTGGATACAAGTGCATTTTTACAGTAGAAACATTAGAAAAAAAATTATACTGCAATATAGACAGATTAGAGAGAAGTTAAAAATAGTCTTCTGAACTTAAGTTGATGAAAGCTCCGTTAAGCCGATGGTTATGGATCTGTGCCGTTCTTTGCATTAAATCTGTCAGTGCTGGAATTTCACAGAATCTCAAACAGGGCTTTGGGTCAGCTTGGATTGAGGTGAAGTCCAAGACAAATATACAGCTATTATCACAATTCTCCAGCACAAAATAGCCACAAAACATTTGGAAGCAAACAAGACCCCATTTTCTGTTGTCAAAATTGGTTCTGCACCAACAGAATATACAGATGCAAAGACGGCATTCTGAAAAGATTCAACACTGACCAGTGGGCCGTCTAAAAACTGGATTGAGGCCATTGGCTGTTGTGTGTGAACAGTCCTTCCACCTCTCTGGAAGAAACTTGTGAAAATGGCAAAGGAAATGAGAATGCTTCTTGGCCTGTAGCAATGTAGAACCAATGAGATAAAGGAGAAAAATTGGGTTTCTGATATACAGCGGAAGGGGCAGTATGGTGACTCAGTGGTTAGGCCTCAAGTGCCAGAGACCCAGGTTCGCAGATGAGTGTCTGTGTGCAGTTTGCACGTTCTCCCTCTGTCTGTGTAGGTTTCCTCCAGGTGCTTTGGTTTTCTCCACAGTTCAAACAAGTGCAGGTTAGGTGGATTGGCCATGCTAAATTGTCCATAGTGTCCAGGGATGCGCAAGCTGGGTGGGTTAACCATGGGAAATGCAGGGTGACGGTGATAGGGGGTTGGGTTTGGGTGGGATACTCTTTGGAAGGTCAGTGTGAGCTCAATGGGTCGCATGGTCTGCTTCCATTCTGTGGGGATTCTACGAACTGAATTATCAGTGAGGAGGACCTGATCTTCAAACTTTACATGAGACAAATCAAAATATCTTCCAGCCACACTCTGATAAATGAGCACATATTAGAAATCAGCATTTAGCATACAAGAGCAGCTACAGCTAAATGCATTGTTACTGTTGATTACTGGCTTTAGATATGTAGAAGTAGTACATCCAACAGATTTTCATGTAGGCAGTGTGGTATTCTGCAAAGCTGCATTTGGTCAGTTGATGAGGACACTACTTCTACAACCTCCTCTTAAACAAGCAGATCTCTGATCTCCTACAACTCAGGCCTTGTGTGCAAGCCTTACTCCTTTGACCCATTGCTGGTCAAGCATTTAGCCATTTCCAACCTGAGGTTTGGAATTCATTCCAGAGACCTCTTTATCCCTGTCTCCTCCTATAAGATACTTCTCAAACACTTTCTTTCACTCAGTATGGCTCCCTGTTTGATTCTGCTCCTCTGACATGCCTTGGGGCTTGGTAGCTATGGCAAAGGCACTATACAAATGCAACTTTGATTACAGATGACAAGTGAATGTGAAGTGTACAGAATCTGTTAGTTCGTGCCAGTTTTAGCAGCTCTGCTGATAGGTTCCTAAAGATAGGTTCCTTAGGATCATCCAGACACTTGACTGCATTTACTTAATCCTGGAAAGCATCATTTTGGTCCACTTATCAATAACATTCACACTCGGAGAGAAACAAAAAAAGTTGCCAAACCAGAAGTTTGTTGATTTAACAAAACAGAAATAAATCAAGAGTTAAAGAAAAATCTGCTCTCATAAAGACAGATCAGAATATCTGTTTATTTGACAATCATCCAGGACACTAAGGGCAGAGATCTTCACCTCGTCATTGAGCTAGCTAGGAAAACACATTGCATTGAACGGAACTAATTACAATGGGAAACAAAAACACTTGTCAACAGAAGGGTGACAACTGATAGTCAGCATGTGACATTGCTGTGTTGCTGTTGCCAGGTCTATTTAAGTCACCGTAAACCTTTAGGCTCCTTGTGTCTTAGAAACAGCAGCAGCTTTCCTGAATAAAATACTATATCAAAGTCATTAGATTTCTGACAGCCTGGAACAGTAGCAAGGCCAGATTTGAAACAATAGCTGGTTGAAAATAGGCCACATAACAATCTATGCATGAGGTTTTTCTGTACTTGGGATGAAAATCTAATGTCTCATTTAGTTAAAGAACTAAGCAAAACAAAGGTCATTTTAAAAAATTTAAAAATGCAATCAAAGTTCAACAATGAAGAGAAGGAACACTTGCACTCAAACAGGGAAGTTGGTGCTTAATTGTACAAATTGATTGCTTTGGTTTTGTGTGAATTATAATGGCACTTTTACTTCACACTTAATTTTCAACCTTTTGACTGAGGCGGTCAGTCATATCCAGGAAAGTTGAGTTGTGTGTGCACGTGCTCCGTTTTATCTGTCCAGAAAATAAGAACAGGAGGCCATTCAGTCCTTGAACTTCTTCCACTGTTCAATTACATCATGACTGTTCTCTGATTTAACTCCAAAAGCCCAACTTGCTTCAATAAGACTCTTATAAAATCTCAATCACCTTCCAAACTGGTGATCACTACTATTTAGATAAACAAGGAGAACTGACTCATGGGAGCACCACCTTAAAATCACTCACTATACGTACTTGGAACTATATCGCTGCTTCTTTGCTGCTGAGTCAGATCCTTCAAACTCCCTCCCTGACAACACTGTGATGTCCTACACCACATCAAAAGCAGACGTTCAAGAAGGCAGTTCATGACCTTTTTCTCAAGCGCAGATAGGGATGAACAATAAATATGCATTCCAAACTCAAACAGACAAAAAGGATTGATCTCCCACCTCGATAGGTTTTGAGGGGAAGAGCTTTCCAATGCTTTCAGCAACCTTTGTTCAAGAAGTACGTCTGGAACAGCCTAGCTCTGATTTCAAGGTTACACGCTCCTTGAGCTGCAATAGGATGAAACTGATATTGAGGGTCCTGAGCTCGCTGGGCCTGACATCAGTGAGTTCCAGCTGGTTTCAGAGCTCCATGTGTAGAAATTGCATTGTAAATGCATGTTTTGCAATGAGTTCGGAAACCACCCCATCTATCAGCATCACTGAGAGCACTTTCACTGCACAAACTGCCAGCAATTCAGCAAGGCAGCCCCTTTCACAAGTTCAATAAACAATGATCAGCAAATGTCGACTTTGTCACCAACATCCCATGAGTTATTTTTTTACAAAAACACATTGCAAAACATTGAAATTTCTTTTACCAGGATCAAGATCTTTTACCGCATGACTGTCAACCGGAATTGCCACTGAACATATTCTTGGACTATAATCACACAAGATGTCCAAGTACTGGACTGTTTTCCTCTATTTCCAAAATTTGTTTCATTAAGAAATTGAAGTATTTAAAGAAACACCATTTTCAACGTCCCTGGATTTTTCTCTCACAATCTTCAATCCTCAAGGAATTCCAGAGAAATCCGAGAAGGTTGGAAATCCTACTCGAAGCCATGTTGATTACAGTTCAGCCACATGAAGACCCACAGCAGAAATTTGCAATCCTGAGTAGACATCATCCTCAAATGCAGGGATAGCTGATGATGGTGACTAACAATGGTGGGCTTACAATGGAAGTTAGACAAGTACATGAATAAAAAAGGAGCAAAAGGACGTGCTGATAAAGTGAAGATGAGGAAGGTATGAGGACTCATACGAAGTATAAATAGCAGCTTACCCTAGTTGAGCAGAATGGCCTGTTTCTGTGCTGTAAATTCAACATAATTCTACACAGGAGTCAGGAAATATATCCTATACGATGAAACATTGAGAAGGCCATGATGAGACTGAGCTGGCAAAAACCAATTCTATCATACTCCCATATCAAAAAAACCTGAAGACTTCTGAGGAATGGTCACTGGACCCGAAACATTAACTCTGTTTTTCCCTTTGCAGATGCTGCCAGACCTGCTGAGCTTTTCCAGCATCTTTGTTTTTGTTCTATTATACCCTTTCTGGATAGAAACACAAAAAAATAGGAATAGGAGTAGGCCATTCAGCCCTTTGAGCCAGCTCTGCCATTATGATCGTGCTGGTCATCCAACTCAAGTACCCTGTTCCCTCTTTTAACTATACTGTCTCATCCCTTTCACTGCAGGAACTATGCTTGTCTCCTTCTTGAAAATATTCAATGTATTGGCCCCAGATGATTTCTTTGGCAGTGAATTCCACAGGCTCACCACTCTCTGCGTGAAGGAATCTCTCCTCATCTAAGTCCTAAATGGCCTACCCATATCTTTACATTATCATTCCTGGTTCTGAACTCCCCACTCCTCAGAAATATCCTTTCTTGGGTTTACTCTGCCTATTCCAGTTAGAATTTTACAGGTGTTTCGGACGCACCCCTCCCCCCACCCCCACCCCCAATCTGCTGAACAGCACTGAATACAGTTCTAATTGATCTTGACTCTCTTCATACAACAATCCTGCCATCCCAGGAATCAGTCAATTTCAACCTCAACATTGGATTGAATATTTCATGGTATTATTTCAAGAAATTCAGTAGCAGTGCCCAAGTTTGAATACAGTGTAGGTCAATATTTTTCTCTCAGCTTTGCTTAACAATTCCAGATTATCAGAGGGTATTTGGGATGTTTTTGTCTGCACAATGATATTGGGGCTACAAGAGTTAAAGTGTGGGGCAGGCTGCAAAAACTTGGCTTAATTCCCAAATTTAGAAGATTAGGGAGTTTACAAATTGATCTGCTGAAAATGATTTGATGAGGTATATGAAGGGAAACTATTTTTTTCTGGTCATACAGTCTGAAATAAGGGAATATAATGTTAAACTTAGAGCTAGGCTGTTCAGGCTGATGTCAGAAAGCATTTCTTCACCCACTGCAGAGTTGAATCCTGAAATTGGGACCTCACCCCCACCAACTCAAACCCCCTCAAAAAGATGTTAAATGTGAGGATCAACTGAAAATCTCAAATCTGAGTTTATTTATTTAGGTAAGGGTAGTAAGGAATACAGAATCAAGTTAGGAAATCTATTTTTTTAAAATTCATTCACGGGACCTGGGAATCTCTGGCTACATTAACATTGATTGTTCATCGATAATCACCTTTGACTAACAGCGAAGGTAGTGAGAAGCATTTTTTGAATCACTGCATGTTCTGAAATGTAGAAACACCACATGAAAGGAATTTCCAGGATTTTGCCCCAGTTGACAGTGAAGGAATAATGATAAATATTTCTGAGTCAGGATCATGTGTGACTCGGAGGGGAACCTGCAGGTGGTGGTGATCCTATGTATCTACTGGCCCAATCCTTCGAGCTGGGAGAGGTCGCAGATTTGGAAGGTACTGTCAAAGGAGCTGTAGAGAGTATTTCACTGCTTTTTCCACATGGTAGCTGTCACTGTCCATCCTGTGGTTGGAGGGCATGACTGTTGAAGTTGGTGGATGGGGTATCAATCAAGTGGGTTGTTTTAGCTGGGCTGGAGTCACACTGCTCAAGTATTGTCGGGGTTATACTAATCAAGACAGTGGCCCCAGTTTGCTGTTAGCTGTTTGGATGTGCTGGGAAAGCAGGGCTTAGAGCTGATTTGTTTCTGGGCTGACCTTAGCTCTGTCTATCACTGAATGGCATGCAAGTAGTCCCATGTTGTGGCTTCATCAGGTTGACACCTCATTTTTAGCTATGTCTGGCATTGCTTCTAGCATGTCCTCCTGCCCTTTTCACGGAAGAAGGGTTGTTGCCCTAGTTTGATGGTAAGGGTAGAGTGGGGGATATGTCTGGATGTGATTATGTAAGAGTAAAATTCCGCTGCTGTTGATGCCCCTTCTGAATGCCCAATCTTGAGCTGATGCCCCTTCTGAATGCCCAGTCTTAAGCTGATGCCCTTTTGGAATGCCCAGTCTTGAGCTGCTAGATGTGTTTGAAGCCTGTCCCATCTACCATGGTGTTAGTGCCACATGACAAAATGGAGGGTACACTCAAAGCCAAAACAAGACTTTGTCTCCGCAAAGACTGTGCAGTGGTCTCTCTCACCAATACAATCAGGGACAGACACCTCTTGGTGAGAACAAGATCAAATAGATTTTTCCCTCTTGTTGGTTCTTTCAGCACCTGCCGCAGATCCAGTCAAGCAGGCTCGTCCTTTCAGACTTGACCAATTCGATCAGTAGGGTACTTAATGAAACAGTCCAGAGCAGAGTTAATAGTGAAGTCCCTCACCCAGAGAGCCCTGTGTGCCTTTAACACCCTCGATGCCACCTCCAAGTGATGTTCAACATGGAGCAGCTGTGGAGAAAGGGTGAGGAGTGGTTGTAGGGAGTAATCAGTGGGATGTTTCCTTGCTCATGTTTGATTTGACGCCATCAGACTTCATATGGGCTAGAATCAAAACCAGGGACTCGCAGGGTAATTGCTTCTTGGCTGTAGTTTCTGTGCTACCATCTCTGTCAGGTCTGTCCTGTTGGACCGGGCACACCCAGGGTGGTTAATGGTGGTGTCTGGGTTATTGTCTGTCCGCTATGACTCAGTGAGCATGAGAATGACAGGTTGTTGATTGCCTCGTTTGTGGAACAGCTCTCCCTATTTTGGTGCAGATGTTAATAAGGAAGGCTTTGCAGCGTCAGGGGGTGTTAGGTTTACCATTGGTTTGACGCTGACCAGTCAATCTACTTTTGTCCCTTTGTATGGGCTTTGTAGTAGTTTGACTGGCTTGCCGAGCCATTTCAGGGGGCAGTCAAGAGTGAACCATATTGCAATGGGTCTGGAGTCACATGTAAGCCAGTCCAGGTAAAGACAGCAGATGTCGTATCCTAAAGGACACTGGCAAACCAGCTGAATTTTCATGACAATTAGCAATAATTTGATTGCTGCCATTAGTCTCTTTTTTATCTCCAGATTTTATTGAATTAAAATTTCACCATCTGCTGCCTTGGGATTTAAGGCCAATCAACCTTAATCTAACTGCATAATAGCACCAGCTTTAGAATGATGTGTCTTCTAGATATGATATGGTCTGAGTGCTGTCCTATATGTTAGCTCACATAACATATACCACAAAGACTGGGTACTCCTTGAGACAGATGTCTTGAAGTTCATTAACAACACTAACTATTTACACTGCTATAGCATCTCGTACTCATAGTCTGGTTTCAGTGCTTATTGATGTTACTACAAATTACATGCACGTAGCTGACTGAACATGCCAGACTGACCTAATTGTCTGAGAGCTTGACTGAAGGTGAGGTGGGTATCTTTATGCAAGAGTGTTACACATGATGTCAAGTAACTGTTTTAAAGGTACACTGCCTGTCTGCGCTGGAATCTCTGTAATAACAAACAGAAAAGCTGATTGGCCTACACCAGTTCATATGTCAGACAAGGAAAGGCAGCAAGTTAGCCATGATTTGAGGTTTTTTAGTCAATATGCATCTAGCAGTGCAGTGTAGGCACAGCCATTATACAAAAGCAGTGTTGCACTCCAGTATCCCACAAAGTCTTTAACAGGCTGGTAGAGCTTATAGGCACCACTGCAAAGTATTTAATTTCCATCAGATGGTGTCCTTTCAAGTGCAAGAATTTGTTTGCAGACCATCAGTCAAACCTGGCTGTTAAAATTATCCCCATTACTACAAAACACCAATTCTGCAACACTCTTTAAAAGAACTGCTGAGGTGGGAGATCAGCATTTATTCATAGTGATAATGGGAACTGCAGATGCTGGAGAATCCAAGATCATAAAATGTGAGGCTGGATGAACACAGCAGGCCAAGCAGCATCTCAGGAGCACAAAAGCTGACGTTTCGGGCCTAGACCCTTCATCAGAGAGCATTTATTCATACATCTGTTTAAGGTCACGAGTGAGCCGAGTCAAAAAACATCAGGCTCCAAGGTTGGGTACACATAATTCTATGTTTCTTCCCAAATCTGTCCTCCCCGCTACGTCTGCAAAACTATAATTATTCTTGGCATTTAAAAGCCGGAAGAAAAGAGTGGTGTTTAGAAAGGTGGGGGGACGGGGGGGAGAAAGAGGGAGAGCTGCACATCTGATTTGTCATGAAAGGAGAAGCTTCAATTTGTAATTAGATTCAGTGACAGCAGTCGCAAATATGACCATTCTTATCAACAACTCCTCAAGTCAATTAGCTGTAGAGAGCTCTTTTCCAATCGAGTGCTGGAGAGAAAGAGTGATAAAAAGCTGCTTCATAAAAAAAAGACAGAATTTTAAGATGCCAGAGAAGAGTGGACTCACCTCTTAAAGGAACAATGGCAAACATGGACAGATGATTTTTTTTCAGGCAACTTTAGTTCGTGGGAGTTGTCATGTATTAGAGTGTCATCCCAAACCCTGCAGTAGGTACATTTTTGTTTATTTAAAAATATAATGCTGCTTTATTTGAAATGAAATGTCTGTGTGGATTTCCTCCAGGTGCTCCAATTTCCTTCCACAAGATGTGCAGGTTAGGTGGACTGGCTATTCTACGTTGCCCATAGTGTCCAGGGGTGTGTGGGCTAGCCATGGGAAATGCAGGGTTATAGGGATAGGATGAATTGGGTGGGATGCTCTTTGGAAAGTCGGTGCAGATTCACTAGGCAGAATCTTGTAGGGATTCTATGATTCTAGGAAATTCCAACAAAAGTGAAGTTGTGGTTGATCTGAAGTCAAGGACAATGATGTTGTTGTCAGCAAATATGGCTGCAAGAGAAGTCACCCTTTAAAATGAAATAGCCTTTCTGCCAGCATGAAGCTTATTTCTGAATAGAACAATTAAAACTAATAGCAAACTTGCATAAGTATTGCTTAAGAATGTATTTCTTCAGGAGGGAAGTTTCAAATTGACAGTGTACTTGGCAACATTTCTCAGAAATTATTATGTTTTCTATATGCCAGGATGTCTCAGCTGAGAAAAGGAAAGGCTTTCCAGACCTTGCATCTTGTACCAATATCAAGCACTCCTAGGTCAGGTAGAATATGGGTTGATAGTAGGGAATTGGTCCCATACTGAAAATGTATGACATTATCCAACACATGAACTATTGTTTTAGAGATTCTAAGACTGCCAATGCCTTGCCAAGTAATTCCAAATCAGAATTACAGCAGCAATGGTTTACTTTATGTGGACCAATGAATAATCTAATTGCATATATTTGGTGGTTTTCACCACTGTTCTTTTTCAACTAGCATCCTATCCTCCCCATCTGAAATAAGCATCAACCAAATGCACCAAAATGGACCATATCAGCTGAATAGTTAGTTTCTATGCTGTAAAAATCTATGTAAATGTTAAATCACTCCATTCCCTATTTGTGGGATCTTTCTGTGCATGGGTAGCCACCAGCTTTGTCTACGAATTGTCATTGTACTGTAAGATGATCTACTCTAAGAGTTACTTTGAAGGATTTCTGAGGGCTAGGCATGTTTTTTTTTCTTTCGAAACTGGCTGGCTCGATGGAAGACATTGGAACATATTCATTGGCTTCCATCATTGTAAAAGATTTCTGACTTCCCGTTGCTCACTGAGGACAACTAGTGGCAGAAACTCAGTGCTGCAGCTTTAGCACAGCACTCCATGTGATCTTTCCCAAAATGATCTGAAATGTTGAGGCCACAAGTTCTGAGGTAGGAATGATATTCACAAAGTTCTGACCATGTTCTATCAACTGTGTGCCTATTCTAACAGTTTCCTGTTCTCACAGGCCACCCAACAACTCACAACTTCCCCCAATGACCCGCACCCATACATGCCTCACAGAGGGGATGCAAGATGTTTTAGGCCTCAAAATGGGTCACAGTGGCAAGATGTTTAAGGAGCACTGGCTCATTGGATCCTAACTCAGTTCCCAGTGTGTACACCAGCCACAGACTCCAGTTTTAGACAAATGTGGCTATCTGACATCACTATTAATATGGCACAGTGGCTCAGTGGTTCGCACTGCTGCCTCACAGCACCAGGGACCCAGTTCAATTCTAACCTCTGGCAAATGTCTGTGTGGAGTTTGCACATTCTGCCCTTTGTCTGCGTGGGCTTCCTCTAGGTGCCCCAGCTTCCTCCCACAGTCCAAAGATGTGCAGGTCGGGTGGATTGGCCATGGTAAATTAAGACCGTAAGACCATAAGACATAGGAGTGGAAGTAAGGCCATTCGACCCATCAAGTCCACTCCGCCATTTAAATCATGGCTGATGGGCATTTCACCTCCACTTCCCTGCACTTTCCCCGTAGCCCTTGATTCCTTCTGAGATCAAGAATTTGTCGATCTCTGCCTTGAAGGCATCCAACGTCCTGGCCTCCACTGCACTCCGTGGCAATGAATTCCACAAGCCCACCACTCTCTGGCTGAAGAAATGTCGTCTCATTTCAGTTTTAATTTTACCCCCTCTAAGTTTAAGGCTGTGCCCACCGGTCCTAGTCTCCCCACCTAACGGAAACAACTTCCTAGCGTCCACCCCTTCTAAACCACACATTATCTTGTAAGTTTCTATCAGATCTCCCCTCAACCTTCTAAACTCTAATGAGCACAATCCCAGGATCCTTAGCCGTTCACCCTATGTTAAACCTACCATTCCAGGGATGATCCGTGTGAATCTCCGCTGGACACGCTCCAGGGCTAGTATGTCCTTCCTGAGGTGTGGGGGCCAAATTGACTGTCGTGTCCAGAGATGAGCAGGCTTCGTAAATGCTGGGTTACAGGGATAAGGCAGGTGCAATACTCTGCAAAGAGTTGGTGCTGACCTGATGGGCTGAATAGCCTCTATCAGTACCGTAGGGATTCTGTGGTATCAATTACAAAACTTACACTTCTAAGGGGTTAAGTACAGTAGCTATCTTGAGTTGGACAAGGGACTGAAATTTTGTGCCGTTCTATTTTCAAGGAACTGCCAGAAAACCAGCCCCATTTTACCTCAGTACCAATCACAGACATTAATGCTTTGCTCTGACGTGTTGAAAGAACAAATCAAGTCCTGCTCGGCCCTCTGCAAGTATAGGCAGAATGGTTTTGATCCAGATAGGGAGACCCAGAAACAGTCCAGGGTTCGTTGTTTTGACCATACAGTGGTCTATTCTTTTCTTTAGGTTTTGTCAAATTTTGATGTAACTGGGTGCCTTGCTAAGCCATCCCAGAGAGCAGGCACCCATCGCTGTGGGTATCAAGTCACAAGCAGGGGGCAAGTGACCAGCTAAGAACAGCAGTAAAAGGGTACTAGTGAACCAAATGAGTTTTCACAACATTCAACGTGGTTGCCACTAATTCCATTTCAGTTACTGCCATGGCAGGGTTTGAACCAACGACCTCAGTACATCGCCCTCGTCCTCGGGACTCCTCAGACAGTAAGACTGTCTTCGCCTTGCCGCCTCCCCATTTTCTCAGCACTTCTGTATGATGATGCTTGGCATAAAGGATCCCATGGCTGCTGTTGTCAAGTTTTTCCTGGTATCCTTGCTATTACTGGGATCTTGCTGTGTGCAGCCCTGTCAACCTACATTTCCTCCATCACAACCGCACCTACACTTCAGAAGTGTCTCTTAGGTTGTAACACATCCCAAAATCATGAAATATGCCAAATAAATGCAAGAATTGTCATTTTTTCATCTTTTTGTATAAGGCTAAAACCATGATAAAAGTAAAAGTAGAGGCAAGCTCAAATTAACTTAAATACAAAAGGTTCTGACTATTAGAAGCCACATTGATGCATTGATTAAAATGAATGGCTTGGTCATCAAGCAATAAGGTGAAACACACAAGAATCATGGAGCCAATTAAATTTGTGTTGCATGTGTGACAGGGTCACGGGATCATAACACACTCCTTTACAATGGGCACATATTTCACAGAATGTTACCTGATCAAAATAAGTCTATTTTTTCTCAGAGTGATGCTGCATATAAGTAACACAATGGTTTCCATCTGGAAGTGTTTTAACACATGAACATTCTATTTTAATATGGGACGGGAGACAAGAACTTCAATAAAGCCAGTCCATACTGGATGTAAATGCTGTTAAATACAACAAGAATAACTTGTTAATAAAATGTGAGACTGGATGAACACAGCAGGCCCAGCAGCATCTCAGGAGCACAAAAGCTGATGTTTCGGGCCTAGACCCTCCTGAGATGCTGCTGGGCCTGCTGTGTTCATCCAGCCTCACATTTTATTATCTTGGATTCTCCAGCATCTGCAGTTCCCATTATCACTCAAGAATAACTTGTTAATATGTAGTGTTTTTAGAGTCCCAAGTTGCTTCACGAGAAGTCATTGGGTAATTTTTTACATTGAGCTACATCGTGATATATTAGGACAAGTGACCAAAAGGTGAGCACTTTAAGTGAGCAGAAATAGATAGTGGAGATTCAGAGAGAGGTTTGTGAGGGAATTACAATGGTAAGGCAGTAGGAACCTGAAGCTAAAACTGCTGGAACAGTGAAGACAAAGCAAAGTTAAGTACATTTAAGACGTCATTGGACAAGCATATGGAATAGTGTAGGTTAGATGGGCTTCAGATTGGTCTGGCTGGTCGGCACAACATCAAGGGCCGAAGGGCCTCTACTGTGCTGTAATGTTCTATGTTATATTCTATGAAATTAAGGATGTGGAAGAAGCCAGATTTGAAGGAATGAAAGAATCACAGAGAGTTTTAGATTTGGAGGGATTGACCAAGATAAGGAGGAATGGGGCCAAGGAGGGCCTTGGACTGTGTAGCCAAAGACCCGAGTAATATTCTGGGCACCTGGATTCATATCCTGCCGTGACAGACGGTGGAATTTGAATGTAATTTAAAAATCTGGAATTAAGAGTCTAAACAATGACCACGAATCCATCGTTGACTGTCGGAAAAAGCCGTCTGGTTTACAAATGTCATTTAGGGAAGGAAACTGCTTTCCTTACCTGGTCTGGCCTACACGTGACTTCAGACCCACAGCAACATGGTTGACTCTTAACTGGCCTCTGGGCAAATAGGGAAGGGCAATAAATACTGGCTTAACCAGCAACGCCCCCACCCTGTGAATGAATAAATAAAAATTTTGTTTCCCGAATCCTTCAGTTCTCTGATCTTTCTTTTTGTTTCCTTCACTGCTTCATAGGAGGCACAGAGCGACCAGTTCACAAATTACAAAGTCTTTGGCTTATCGGTTAAAAGCAACAGCTTACAACAAGTGTTGAGCGAAACAACTGGTTTTCTTTTAGTTCCAAGTATTATTTACTGCAGAGACAAAGAGAGACTCTACCTTCCATTTCTGAGGCCTGAAGGCTTCCACGGTATCATTCACACCCACAAGCTGTTCACTTTCCCAGGAACCAGAGAGCTGTCGTCAGGCTGATGACCTGTAGCATCCACAACTAGTCACAATTCCACAAACCAATCAGCAACCACAGCATGTACTGCATGATACGGCCCAGGCCATAAGCAGCAGGAGGCTGACTTGGGTTTTCAACTTGTGAAAGAAATAGAAAACTGGGAAAGCTAAAGACAATTTCATTGCATTGAAGAAGGAGTGAATTAGCTGAGAGAATGTGTTTTTAACTTTAATTTCAAAAAGAGGCAAATTATTCCACAGGTAAGTCCATGTCATGGACAGAACATTACAGGTTCAATATCTGCCTCAGTTTCGAATACCTTCCACCCAAAGGTACCAACTTGAGGCAAGACATTTTGCTGAGGGGAATCAACAGATCTCCCATTGCTTCCTGGTATGTGTGGTGATTAAAGCACTCTATTGGGTAGACAGGGGAAAATGAAATAATTGAATAGGCTAATGGCCTTACTAGAATGCAACAGAGTAGAAATCATGCTTCAGTGATATGAAGCTCTAGACAGACCACATCTCAAGAAGAGTTTTGGACACCATGTCTTAGAAAGGATATTCCAACCTTGTAAATGTAGGTTTATCAGAATAATACTTCTAAAAACCGACAAGGGTGAAATAATGAAGAGAGATTACACAAACAAGGGCTGTACCTGCTATAATTCAAAAATATTAAGGCATAAATTGATTGAAGATTTTAAAATAATGAAGGGAAAAGTCGTAAAAAGATGTTTCTGCTCATTTGAAAGTCTACGGCGGCGAGCGTCTTCAAAAAATTTGAGTCAGGCCTTTCAGGAATAATTGTTTTATACAAAGGGTGGCTGCATTTGGACCTTACTTCACAACTGTCAATTTTTTAAAAAAATGATTGATACCCTCAGCTAACAAAAATAAATCAAAGAACATAGAGCAAAGGTGGCTATACAGAGTTGGGTCACATATTGGCTATGATCTCACAAAGTGGCAGAATAGGCTTGAGAGACTAAATGGCCTCTTCCTGTTCCAATGTTCCGGCTGTTTCATTTGGTTTGGGAATTCTGAACAACACAGCATAAACGTAACATCAGGGCTAGGCCGATCTTGGGCACCGTCAGGAAGCAGCGTTGTACACAGTGTGACGGAAATCTGGAACTCTGACATCCAAAAAGGTTAAATTTCAATTGAAAGTTTCAGAACTGAGAGACTGGTAGATTTTCATTTGGCAAAATGAAGCAATATGGAATCAGGGCAGGTCAATGGAGTTCGGATTCAGTTTGTCCGTTATCTAAGTTAAAGGTAGAATAAACTTAAGGAGCTGTAAGGCCTCCTATGATACAGAAACACCAGTTTGTGTGTGTCTGAGCAGTTTGCCTTCCTGCCATTACCTGTTCAATTGATTCAGTGATCCACTGGGGTTTAAATGAACAGAGAACAGTAAAATAATGTGAGAATTCATAGTGATAAGGAGATAGAGCCTTACAGTCATTACAAATGAGGGGGGCGTTCCATCAATAGTACTTAATCATCATCCATGAGTAATTCCTTCAATCTATATAAATATCATACTGAACAAGTTAGATTGTCCTATTCCTATAATTAAAATATAATACTTGAGGCATTTGGAGCCTGAAGAGCATATGAAGCAGACACAGGGCACACAGTAATTCCATCAGAATTATAAAGCAATCAAATAGAGAGAAAATAACATCGAAAATCCAGGTTCACCTATTTTAGTTCTACTGTAAAAATTTGGCCCAATATAATTTTAAAAATTAATATAACGAAAAGCATCATATTTAGTTGTCAAAACATAGTCTTTGAAATTAACCTCGAGCTACAGGGAAAATTTGGCAATATTCTACAGTGGTGTATGAATAATATGTTTTCCAGGAGCAAAGCAGAGTCCTCCCACTGAAATACTAATGCACACCTTTTTTTTTATCTTTTCCGAATAAAGGCAAAAGTCTATGGTATTTGCATGCAATAGAAAACACCCTGACCTATGTATCGTACACACATTGTTTGAGCATCTTATATCACAGAAAAACAAATACTTTATTCTTCCTGTAATTTAAGGTATTATAACGGGCACCCTTGCATTTAGTCTTCACATCGTCAACTTTTTCACTCCTCACCAGTGATTTCTTTGCTGACATTTACAGTAGCATGTAGATGTCCTTTGGTTTACTACTAATCGGAAACAAAGGCACCCAATGACATGAATCAGTTTCAATTGTGGGTTGACTGCTGATCACAAGTTTTATTGACCATAACTGATATGTGTCAGAGTAGTCAGTTCATCTTATGTCCGTTGAGATTATCATGGGTTTTATATCACATTGATGTTGCCAATTGAAAATACTATTGTATCTGAGCCCGAGTACAAACTGAATTAATTTGTTTACATTGCTTTATTTTAAAGTTCTGTCTTTCTCAGTTTGAAGAGATTAAAGCAAGACGTCATCACCTTGAAACCTCTAATGTGATGTACACGCTTCACAAATAATGTTCATTAAAACATTCAAATAGGCCGGCTCCATCGTTCAATTGGATTATTGATGATCCCAGCTCAATTTCATCTTCCCACGCTTTGCTCTAAATTCCTTCAAAACCTCACTGAACAAAAGAAAACTCTCAGAAAATTTTTTCAGAGATAGTAGGAACTACCGATGCTGGAGAATCTGCTGTGTTCATTCAGCTTCACACCATGTTATCAGAAAATTTGAAATGATGCACAAACACAGCCTTCTGGAGAGAATTTCAGATTTCCCCTCTCTTCTGTATAGACAGCTGCTCCTGCTCAGCTTGGGTTCCAATATTAAGTATTAATCTTTTGTTCTGGATTCACCCCAAGAGGAAACAGTTCCTCTATATTTATCCTAATGAATCTATTCATCATGTTAAATATTTTGTTGAGATCAATGTGGACCATCTAAACTGAAGAGATAAGCTATGTCCAGACAACCGGTCTCCATAACTTGACTCTTTAAGCCCTGCTATCATTCTGGTGAATCTACAATTTACATCCTCAAAAGGCCTTCTCTGAGGCATGCTGACCAAAACTGAACATTGAATTCCAGATGCAGTCTGGCCAAGCTTCATGAATTTGAACTGCCTTGAGATAAAAGCAATCTTTTCTACTTGAACTCTATCCTGTAATGGTCTGTTTGTCTTGACACACCAATCTTTTAAAGCTGCTGGTCTCATCATTAAGGAGATCGGCCTCAGACTTGTCCACATTGCGATGCTTTGACCCATTCCCCTTCTTTTTGTTTCTGCGCTGTATCCTCCTGACTTTTGAAGAGATAACTCGGTGAAAATGCAGAATTTCCTATTGACAGCTTTGTTTTTTCAAATATTATTGAAATTACAACTTCTCCCTGGCATACAGTCCTTCACGGTAAACTCAGCCGGTACAAGAATCGGACTCACACTATTGGGATCATTTTGCATCCCAAACCAGTCATCCAGCCAACTCAGCTAACCAACCAAGTACATGCTGAAATATTTCAAGTTGAATGTAATGGAAAGTGCATTAGAATTCAACTTTCCTCCTTACAGCATATTCCGCTCTGAGGCATTTCAGAGCAATTTCCGTACTATTAGTATTTACTTCATACATACCATGCCAAACGTACAACCTTCGGGAATCTATGTCGTTTTGGCCACTAGGGTAGAATAGCTAAAAGGCTATGGTGATCCTTCCCCAGTACCATCTTTATTTTATATCCACCAAAGGCTCAGGCAGTACAAAAACTGTCTTGTTTGGAATTGAATGACACAAACCAGTCTGTGATATGTTATCGGATCTAAGTGATGAAGAAGACATTACTAGTAATCTCTGCATGCCAGATTAAAGGAATGGGAATCAGAGCTACCCACAACCGCTGCTCATAAGTGATATCTCTTTTCAAAAGGTTGCTATGCACAGTCACTCGGAGATATCAAGAGCTGCAGATGTTGGAGTCAGAGTCAACACAGTGTGGAGCTGGAGGAACATGACAGGTCGGGCAGCATAAGAGGAGCAGAAAAATTGACGTTTCAGATTTCCAGCCCTGATAGAATGTATGGTCACTATTCTGTGCCCTGTGATGCTCCCACTGAGAACAAGTCAATTCTTGGTCTCATGACACTCCTGCAAATAGTGGGTGCTCAATTGGAGAACCAAATCCTGGCAGCTGGTGTTCTTTCTCAAATGTTGGCCTCATATAAGATGTGTGAAAGATATGCGAGCCCTCCGATGTTTGTTGGATGAGTGTGCATTCTGCTACATTCAAATACCATGACTCTTAACCTTAATCTTGAATAACTTATACAAAGGGATAATGCAATGATGCACATTAGTATTTAAGACTGCAGACTCAGCTTTACTCGTGAAAAAATACATTGCTCATACTTTGCAGTACTGCCTCATTTTAGCTTGTAATTTAATTGTAAAAGGCTACGTTTTGACTAATCATCGTTTCTTAACATAGAACTTCTATTTCACTCCACAAGAAAGGATCTTCAATGCAGCTGAAAGCTGGGTGAACTTCGCTTTGAAATGGTATTATTTCTCTGTCATTTGATAGTGATTGGTTCATCATGAACCACAGCTCTGGTAAATGCCAGTGTCTTCAGTCAGGGAAAAGGATTGGTTTTGTGCCTTCATACATGTGTTCCAATATGGTTATGAAATGCAATTGCGATATTAAAAAGACACATCCACCAGCTCTGCCTATTGGATGTCACAGTCATTCAAATTCACTCACAAGTAATTGGCTACAGCCAGTCATCAAGCATCAATGGGCAGGAGTCTCTTGCTTCTGTCAGGGAGGATCATTCACTCTTCAAACACCAGTAAAACATGTCACTCAATGATACAAACTCATCTGATGTTTGTCTGATCGTTCAATAGAATAAAGCACTTTGTTTTCTTTGCCAGAAATTCTTCACTGAACTATAACCCACATTAACCATCAGGATTGTGAGAGTGTGGGGTAGAAATTACATGTAATTCATTCATTTTATTACAGCATCTGGTACTTTCATAACTTTTCTTTCCACTGGTAGATAGGTCAACACATTGAAATATCAAGCACTACTCTGGTTTGATAAGCTCCAGGCTTCTGGAAATAATAATAAATACAGATAAAATAAGGCCAGCCTCCTCCTCCCATCCAATCGCCACTCCAAATACAATGAGCATTTCTGTATTTTCGATCATAGGATGACTCTGTAAAGCTGCACCTACTCATCCAAATTACACTTAACTGCTCGATGTACCCCACATTATTAAAAAGCACGTAATTTGTATTATCATGACTTCTGCAAAGTGAAGCATAGTATTTAGTTATTAAATATGGTTGTAATCTCATCATTTTTCTAAATGAAAATATACTATGTCCAATATTATACAAGCCACTGGAGAATCCTCATGCAACAGAATTCCTCTTCTTTCATTATTAAAAAGATGAACAATACATAGTGCCTTATAGGGCATCAAACATTTCAAGAATAGATTGTAAAATTTGAAAGTTACGAATATTAGCTTCAAATCACACAGAAGAATGAGCTGTTGAGAAAATATAACTGGAGCCAACTCTCCGACAGAAATCAACAAATAACTTGCCTTTATATAATCTCTCTCTGAGCTTCAGGACATCTCCAAAGCATTTTTTTCAGCCAAATAAGTACAATATTTGGTGAAGGCCAAACCTTAACTTAATTTCTCACCCAAAAAAAAGTACCTCTGACATTGCAGCACTCCTTCAATACTGCAGTGAAACGTGCTCATATTTCTAGAAAGTGACTTGAATCCACAACCTTTTGACTCAATGGTGATATTTCTACTCAGCCAATACAGTAACAATGGAATCTGTCATGTACCTTCACATCACAGCTATTTCTTTTCTCCATGACTTCATCTTGATTGGCAGCTTGTAAACAGTCAGCACCATACAATACTAGCATAGTAAGTGGCTCCTTACACTCAGAATAGAGAATCTCGAATGAGGATGCAAGTAGATGCCTTAAAGTGGATGCTCCAACTGGAATCTACAAGATACAGTGCAGTAACGCAACAACATTTCTTCAAAGGTTTCTCCAGAACCCACAACATCGACCAACCAGCAGGGCAAGGACAGCAGGCACACGGGGGCATCACTTCTCAGTTTCCCTCCAATCTTTGGATGTACGCACAATCCTGACATGAAAATGTTGCCATTCCATCATCTTTACTGATTGAGAATTCTGCAGCTCCCTCCTTATCATTGCTTTGGGAATACTGTGGTTTTGAAAGGCAGCTCAGGAGCATCTGCTCATGAGCAATTAATGCTGGCCCCGTATCAGTGATGCCCACATTCAAGAAATAAATAATATTTTAAAAAGAGGCATTCAGAATGAATCACCTCTCTTGCCACCCACTTTGCCAATAGTGTTTCTCGGGCAACCCAAGCAGCACAATGAAAGCAAGATGCTCTGAGGCAGGAGGAATGAAGTAGTTTAAAATGGGAACTATTTGCAGTGGTGCAGAGAAAACAGTGGGAAGTGGGGCAGATCAGAAATCTCTTTTCGCCAGTCAACCCAGGCATAACGGATTGAATGGACTCATTCTGTGCTGTACAATTTTATGATTTTAACCATTGTGGGAAGTGGATGGCAAAGCACAAGGCCATCTATACAAAGTCTAAGTGCTTCAACAAGCAGCTAGGCTGCCACATTACTTTCTGATTTATTGTGCAATTCCATTTCTTTGGTTTAATAGCTTTTTTAAAAAATAAATCTGTATGTACTTACAATGTGTTCTGCAAAACCCACAGCAATTGCTATTCTCCTTCCTTGAAGTTATAAGCAGTTTTATGACAAGGTACGAGAGGCAAGCAAAATCAATAAGGCCATACAAAGCAACCAATTCTGTTCAGGCCAGCATTCATTTCCTCAATCTGAATACACCTTTTACTTTCCCTCACCATGATACAGTACATTCCACATGCACCCACAAAAAAACTATTCATTTCCTGAGTTAGATGCTATAACACTTAAAAGACACTTAGAATCGTACATGAACAGGAAAGATTTGGAGAGTTATGGACCAGGAGCAGGCAGGTGGGACGAGTTTAGCTCGAAAATATGTTTGGCACGGGCTGGTTTGACTGAAGAGTCTGTTTCCATGCTGTATGATTCTATGACTCTGTTTCTCAAGCAGTTCTCAGAAATATTATAAAAAGATTGAATCTAAAATGAGAAGAACAAAAGGTACTCATATATTCCTTTTTCCTCTCTCCAAGTTTAAGAAGTGACACCCAGAAAAAAAGAGTCACAATTTTGGCTATTTGATCTGAGCTTACAAGCTAAGAGATTCTGGACAGCAGCAGGAAGAGGGGTCAACCTATGTGCAGTTGGATGATGGATGTTGGAACGGAATATAGGAACATGTCATTTGAGAGCAACAGAAAGCCATTCAGCCCTTTAACACTGCTCCACCATTCAGTGGCTGATCTGCTTGTGGACTCAAGCCCCTCTGTCCCTTTTCCCCAACCCCTCGTCTCCCACATCTATCAAAAAACCATCTAACTCAACCTAGAATAAAGTCAATGGTACAGCAGCCATTACTTTTTGGGGAAGAGAATTCCACAGACCCATACCCCTCTGATGGAAATCCTCCTTGTCTCCATCATAGAAAGAAGACCTCCTGTTCTTAAATTGTACCCCCTTTTTTGAGATTCCCTCACAAGAGGAAACATTTTCCCTGTACACAATGTATCAGGTCCCCTCAGGATTTTATATATTGCCATAGGATCAATTCTCATTCTTCTAAGTTCCAACTGGTACAGATCCAACCTTTCCTCACAGGAGAACCCTATCTTCCCAGGAACAGGTCACAGAATGGCTGCCAACAAACCACAACCGATGTATGAGGGTGGCATAAGACAGACAGAATTGGCACACCATGACAGCAGGTCTCCTGGCAGGAGCGGCTACAAGCAGCAGCTTAATAAGAAGGTGCACTCAGAATCTACTGGCAAGTTTCTGAAAATTTGCTCCGAGTGAGTGAATGAGAGCAGGCTGCACAGTGTGGTGTTCACACCATTTTCCTTTCACTCACTATACAGATCAATCATTGGATATTAGCTGCAGCTCAGTGGGTTTCACTCCAACCGTTAAGACAGAATGTCATTGTTCAAGTCAGGATCTATAGACCTGAGAAGAAAATCTAGGCTAACATACCCAGTGGTCCATTGTCGGAGGTGCTGACCTTTGGATGATACCATTCGA
This sequence comes from Stegostoma tigrinum, assembly GCF_030684315.1. Lineage (NCBI taxonomy): Eukaryota > Metazoa > Chordata > Chondrichthyes > Orectolobiformes > Stegostomatidae > Stegostoma > Stegostoma tigrinum. Next base: position 252,861 of record NW_026728177.1, on the reverse strand, counting down.
ACCAACACTCTACCCTTGGAAATTGTGGCTTCAGGTGTCTAGTTGTTAAATACTCGTATTCCCTCTCAGGTAATATAATGCCTCTGTTGTCAAGCAGAGTTATCCTGGTGTTTTGGTCAATACTAAGCTCTGAACTGATATTACTGAAGGGGTTTTCTGGTCACTGTGATGTTGCCGTTTGTGAGATCTCACTGCGCACAAATGGACTGCCATGTTTCCACATTACGACAGTGACTCCAATTCTCAACTATTCTCTTGGCCAGAAGTTGTTTGGGATATCCTAAAGCTGTGAAATGCACAATGTTAAGAAAGAAAGCCTTCTCTTTCTTCCCTTTCATGACCTCAGGACATTACAAAGCACTTTACTGCCAATGAAGTATTTTGGCAGTAATCAGTTGGTAATACAGAACTTGAAAAAATACATTTTGTTTATCCTTGTCATCTTGCACTTATTGGGGCAATTTGCAAGAAGTGAAGGGAAAAGCTGTACACAAAGAGAGTGCTGATTCATTTGGAAGTGGAACCACATCAATATTTAGCAACAGGTACAGCAAATGGTTGAAGTAAAGATGAATAAAGCAATTACAGTGGACTCTGAGGTGTTTCCACAGGGAAAACCCCAGGACTCACTTCTTATTTACTATAATAGTTGATCCTTTTACATTCTATTTGATGTGAATTGTCCTGTTAAGTGCAAGTTGAAAAACTGTAGCAATATATGCCTTTTCTCAGCAGTATTCATATTTTGGAAGTGTAGTCACTATTGCAATGTCAGGAAATGCAGCAGTCAATTTAGGCACAGCAAGCTGCTACAGTTAACAAAGCAATAGTGAGAAAAATTTATTCCCTCCACCAGTGATGGGAAGTAGCAGCTGTGCACATCATCTACAAAATCCCCTGCATAAATTCACCAAGGCTCTTTAGAAACCAACACTTTCATAAATACTACCATCTAGAAGGATAAGGGCAGCAAATTTGTGGGAATACAACCACCTGCAAGTTGCCCTCCAAGCCATGGTTCAAGAAGGCAGCTCACCAACACCTTGTCAAGGGCAGCTATGAGTGGGCAATAAATACTGGCCAGCCAGCAGCAGCTCCATTCTAAGAATGAATACAAAAAAAACCCAGGTGATTTATTCAGTGCCAGTTCTTCCTTTCTTTAATGACTATTTAAAGTCTCTATTGATGGTATAACTAAAGCAGCACAAGCCCTTGTTTCCAACTGCTGCATCAAACACAGAGTTCAAAACGTGCAACCAGAATTAATGACTGAACAGGCAGCCAAGTCAATATTTAGGAATAGGTTAAGCAAGTGGTCAAAGTAAGGATGAATAAAGCATTCACTGGAACAGAGTGGGCACATGGGATTAAGACTCATGTCCATGTAGAGGGTAAAATCTTTATACAAAAACGTTGGTTAGAGTGAGTGGCAACTGTTTGCCTTTATTCACGTCTTTAATGGATTCTAAGGCATGTCTCAGAAACTGATACTGCAATAACAAGTCGATAGTAGCAAGGGGAAGAGGTATGTCATTAGCGAACTTCTGGAAGAGCTTTACATTCTACTTCAATATTCAAAGGGGAGGCCAAAACCTCTCCAAAGTAACGCCACTGATTATATCAAATATCACAAGGTTCACACACACACACACACACACACACACACACAGTATCCATATTGTAATTTCCACGTCATTTTCATTGTGATTGTGTTGAAGGTCAAAAGGCATGGAATTGTCACAGCAAACCTCAAACTGCTGAAGTCTGGCAGAAATCCAAGAATCATCCCAACTGAAATAAAATGCACCTTTCAATCTGTAAAGACATGTCACAGCACAGGAGTTGACATAGGTGCAGTTGGAATTTTGAGTTTTATCATTAAGAGAATAAAAATGTCTCATGATTTTAATTTGTCATACCAACTTGCAGAGAAATCATGTACTACACATCTGGCACGATAGTAAAATAACAGTGGGACACATAGATGCTCTACAAAGCGATAACAAGGTGTACAGCTGGATGTACACAGCAGGCCAAGCAACATCAGAGGAGCAGGAAGGCTGATGTTTCAAGCCAAGACCCTTCTTCAGAAATCTTTGACATGATTTTGGAGTATCGTGGAAATTTGCAGCAATGGAAGGAGAGCATTTGGCCCAGCGCATCTTTGCCAGCCAAATTAAAACTATCAAGTTGAATCCTGTTTTCCAGCTCTTGGCCCTCTACATTAATGTTAGTTCAAATACAGATCCAAGTTATTTTTAAACTCTAGCAGCTTTTATGTCTTCAGTTGCAAAACTTTATGGACCCTCTCGACACTCTAAATATTTTGTCTCATCCTCTCCTAAAAACACTGCTTCGTGTTTTTGGCTGCAAAGTAAGTGACCACAGTCTCAGCCAAGAAACCAATCAGTCAGTACCTTGTATTATCATGGGAGGTGGAGACAGAACACTGGGCTTAGCCAGGATCTGTACTTCCATTAGCATTGCACACACCACACAGAGTTCCCAATTTAATAAAAAAAAGTTCTAATTATGTGGATTATGCTGGCAAAGTCACCATTTTATTGCCCATTTTTATGAACTATTTGCTATACTACTTCAGAAGGCAAGTAAGGGTCAACTGCCTCAGGGCTGAATGACACAAGACTCTGGGTTCCCCACCTCTTTGACCAAAAGCACAGAGATGGGGAAGTCTGCCAAGCTCTGCAACCATCTGATGGGTTGATTGCTCCGCTTTTACATGAAGATGTCCTGCCTCAGAGAGATTCAGGCCAGTAAGAGATTGGCAGCATTCCAGCACTGTACCAGCAGCACCACCAGAAGACGTGATCATTACTGGTATTGCACTTGGGACTTAGACAATTTTTCCAGATTCAGCTCACCAAGTGAGAAGAATTGGTAGGCCCTAGTGAGGATATGTTGGGGAGTTGGGGTGTTGTCAGAATTTTGAAGACTGGTGATAAGCAAGGCATTACATATGATCCTCGAATGGGAGCATGGGCTAATTTAGAAGAGACAGTCACCATCTGCCACCCCACCCTCAAACCCAGCCCCAACACAGCTACCTGCTGGGTATTTGGCGTTAGGCCTCTCCAGCCATTTAAATCCCAATGATACCGCACCCTCCCACCTCGACTTATTGTCTAATAACAACAGCATGTATGCATCTTGCATTGGTAAAAGTAAAATGTCTCACAATATTTCATAGGAGGAATGATCTAATCAAACGTGACACTGGCAATATCAACACAGGTAACCGCTCTGGTATTTTATAACCAATAATGTAAAAGAGAACATGGTCGGTTGGGGGGGGTGGTGGTAAAGGAGTGGTGAGGTTTATGGAAGAAATTCCAGAGCTTAAGGCATTGTCAGCTGAAGGCATGGTCACCAATTATGGAGCACCAATAGACACGAAGACAGACTTTGTGAAGCATGGAGATTTTCATTATCTGTCCCAAGGAAAATAGCATCATCATCACAGATATGATCATTATTGGTAAACATTGATACAGTGTTGCATTCAGTCAGTGAACTTAGAGAACCAATAGAGAGAAATCCAACAAATGCACAGGCCACGCATTCAAAATCTAAACTCAACAGGGATCATGAGGTCAAAGGGAGAGTCAACCCACAAAGGTTCTCAACACCAGAGAATAAGCCAGAAAATTACAAATCAAAGTACTGTGTGTGACATGATAAATCAGTAAGAAACTATTTTTAAAAGGGACATGGTTTCTTCTCCTGAAAGACTTCCACTGCATCCAACAATTGGAGTCTTGTAGAACACAACTACAGCAGCTCTTCATAACTGGATAGCAGAGCAGCGCATCTCCAGACTATGACAGAATCTCATCCTGGCAAATAATGCTTTTAGTTTATTCCATCATCCTTAATCACAATATGTTTTACTCATGTAGGAGCAAGTCACATCAAAATAAATTAACATTTTCCCACGATTTACTCACAGTGTACCCTTCAAATCCCATTATTCTTTTATTTTTTAAAAAATATCTGGAGTGAAGCTTTAGGCAAATATAGAACTGAATAAGATTCCCCCTCCCACATTGTGGCGTACATTATCAAGTTTCCAGTTAAGCGATACATAAATGTTTCAGAAATCCTCACTGTGCCTTGTTCGGAAAGGGTTGCCTTTTCATCCTCCTTGCAGCCAGGATAGCTGGGAGAGACATCACTCCTGCGTCTCAATCTTTCCGAAAATACTGTTATTACTACATCATCGATCAGCCAGCTCGAGGTCTCCCCCGTTTAATCCTGGTTAATTTTAGAATTGAAATCTATCAATTAAAGCGTCTCCCAGCAAAACTGCTTCTAATTACCAGATCTGCAGCATCTATTGCTTTGTCATCAACAGGCACTTGTCAGCCCATCAATCAAGGGGTTAAATTTAAAATAGCCCCGGTTGTTTGGGGCGTGCGAGCCAGTGAGCATCCGGCAGGAAGGGAACAGCGTCAGAGGGCTGCAAGCTAACGGGGTCCGAATCATGTTGCCAAACCACTGCCCGGGTGTGGAGTCACTGCATTTGTCACATCCAAGTCCCCCCTCACGTCTCTAGGCTCTCTTTGCAACACAGCAACAACAACCTGCACAGAGTGGGTCAAACAAGATCTCCAGTTTGCACTTCCTCAGAAGCGAGACTCTGAGCTATTACCTTCTTGACAGCTTTCCACTAGAATTAGCTGTTTAACCATCTTAGTCACTGGCCTGATATTCTCTGGTCGGGCACTTTTTTTGCCGAAACAGAACAGTGCAAACCTCCAGAACCACCTTTCCCCTTATACGAACTGATTCTGTGCGTTGTATCTCAACCGTGGATTCGCTACAAACCATCTGCAATCTCTTGCCCGGTTGATAGGGAATCTAGGATTCCCAGTATTGACCTTATCTATCCTCAACGTCCAATCTGCGCTGTTAGGAGCAGAAAGCGCCGGCTTGTGAAGCTAAGGGATGCAGGGGAGCTGTCTGAGGGAGAGAGAACGCACTATTCAGGCTAATGCTACATTCCCACCGATTGCACTGTATCAAGAGTCACGAACAGCATCGGTCAAGATAGGAGAGCCCATATTGAACAACAGACCAAACTCCCTCCCCTCCTACTCCACAATAACAGGACATTTGCAAAACACACACACACAAAAAAAGGCAGGCACATTCACATCAGCCAATGGAACGGTGTGTAAAGGGTACTCACTCGCTTTGCCTTGTTTCGGCCTTTGCAACAGCTTCTGCATTGCAGCTACATCTTCGGTTTTGACAGCTTGCAGTAATTCCTGATGTTTCTCCATGGCTTGTTGATGTGTGTGTGTGTGTGTGTGTGTGTTTATGTGCGTGTTTTTATATCCGATGCATCTTAGGTTTTAGGAGCTGAAGCGAGAGAGAGAGACACACACACACACACACACAGAGGGAGGAAGACTATGCCTGGCAGTGTGTGCATAGAGGCAGGGACAGGAGGAGAGCTACCGATGGGTGAAAGGCAGAGACAGCCTCGTCTCTTGTATCACAAACCAAAACAGCTCTCTCTCCTAAAATAATAAAATGTGAGGCTGGATGAGCTCAGCAGGCCAAGCAGCATCTCAGGAGCACAAAAGCTGACGTTTCGGGCCTAGACCCTTCATCAGAGAGGGGGACGGGGAGGGGGGACGGGGAGAGGGAACTGGAATAAATAGGGAGAGAGGGGGAGGCGGACCGAAGGTGGAGAGGAGAGAAAAGGTCAGTCCAGGGAAGACGGACAGGTCAAGGAGGTGGGATGAGGTTAGTAGGTAGCTGGGGGTGCGGCTTGGGGTGGGAGGAAGGGATGGCTGAGAGGAAGAACAGGTTAGGGAGGCAGAGACAGGTTGGACTGGTTTTGGGATGCAGTGGGTGGAGGGGAAGAGCTGGGCTGGTTGTGTGGTGCAGTGGGGGGAGGGGACGAACTGGGCTGGTTTAGGGATGCGGTGGGGGAAGGGGAGATTTAGCATCCCTAAACCAGCCCAGTTCGTCCCCTCCCCCCACTGCACCTCACAACCAGCCCAGCTCTTCCCCCCCACCCACTGCATCCCACAACCAGTCCAACCTGTCTCTGCCTCCCTAACCGGTTCTTCCTCTCACCCATCCCTTCCTCCCCCCGACAAGCCGCACCTCCATCGACCTACTAACCTCATCCCACCTCCTTGACCTGTCCGTCTTCCCTGGACTGACCTATCCCCTCCCTACCTATACTCTCCTCCCCACCTATCTTCTTTACTCTCCATCTTCGGTCCGCCTCCCCCTCTCTCCCTGTTTATTCCAGTTCCCTCTCCCCATCCCCCTCTCTGATGAAGGGTCTGGGCCCGAAACGTCAGCTTTTGTGCTCCTGAGATGCTGCTTGGCCTGCTGTGTTCATCCAGCCTCATTTTATTATCTTGGAATTCTCCAGCATCTGCAGTTCCAATTATCTCAGCTCTCTCTCCCCTTCCCCACCCCGGATTATTGCAAATAAAAAGGACAACACAAAATCCTCCTTGCTGTCCTCCCCCGAGAGCCTGGTGGCTGCACTAAGTACACAGCGGCGATGCCATGGTTCTTCAGTCCGTCCTCACTCCCATCGCGTTTCGCAGCCGCTGCCTCACGCGCTCTCTCTCTCTCTCCCCACAAGAGCTGAGATCTGCTTTCAATGTTCCTACCCTGCCGCATGGCGGAGGAAGATTGTACAGGAGCCAAATCATCACATCCCTCTCATACCAAATAGGACAGATCCTGGGCCAAGGCAGGTTTATTTCTGGAAGCGCTCTTAAAGGAAACCCCTACGAAAGAGTGCGTGTTGGGGGTGGGGTGGGAAAGGGGTGGAACTAATCCTTTTAAAATCTCTGGTTTGTCACCATTTTCTGAAAATAACACCGCTTTGCTTTCTAACATCCCGCTAATCCTTCCCACCATTGCAATATCTGTATTTATTGGTCGATAGACAAGAATTGAACAGGTGAAACTGCACATTTAAACATTATGCTCGTCACAATATTAACTGATGGAAATGGATGCTGTAACTTCAACTTGGCCGGGACTGTTCCAAACTCTCTATCATCCTGGATTAAGAACTGCAAGGTAATGCAGCGTTGGTACCTGGTCCCTTTTCACTGGGGGTTGCCAACCTGCTGTCTCAGGAGTCAGCATAACATTTGGCGGTTGCAATTTTACGCGGCAAATAGCGCCAATTTGAAAATAATACCGGCGTCTCCGGAAGTGAATTAAACTTGGACAAGAAGCAAATGCGGCTTCCATCAATCATTCCACCCGCCACCACAGCCCTCTCCCACTTCTTACGCCCCTTCAATTATACTTAACACACAAATACAGCTCAATTCCGATTAGCACGTCTCGTTATTTTTTCACTCCCTTCCCCGCCATGTTAACCAGTTATCATTGAGCACCCTGGCTGGTTCCTTATCTGGTCAATCCATAATTGTACATCCCATCTATGGTCTGGGATCAAGCTAGTTATTTGGGAATTATCTCCACACCTGTCTGAAAGGCAGTGTCTTGTTCTCCCTGGGTTATTTTTAATCTGGAAGCAATGCTAATGATGCTGTCTGACTTGGGGTCATGCTTGTCATCAAGATTTGTATGTGCACTCTGCGCAGGGTGGCAATTAACTCGGAAATGTTTTCACCTAGCGGCTGAATGGCTCTAAGTGTCTGCACCCCTCTCATGTGTGTAAATTATCACCGACATGTAAATCTCTGATGGTTCTAATGTGGGATACCACATTATCAATGAGTTATTTTCCGTGTCTTAAGATCCAATAACGTCAGTATCCACTTGCCCACATCATTTGGATGCTTGAGATAGTCGCAGGTAACAGAGAAGGTTGAAAAGGACAAAGATGCTGTTGTGCTGTGCATGGGCTATCCAAAAGCATTTTGTACAATTTTTGAAGAAAATCTTAGAATGAAAGGGATCCAAAATTGTCTGAGGGATAAGAAAGAGAGTGTAATATAACAAAGTGTGTAGCTGGATGAACACAGCAGGCCAAGCAGCATCTCAGGAGCACCAAAGCTGACGTCAGCTGCTGTGCTCCTGAGATGCTGCTCAGCCTGCTGTGTTCATCCAACTACACACTTTGTTATCCTGGATTCTCCAGCATCTGCAGTTCCCATTATCTCTGATCACAAGAAAGAGAGTGTGATGGGTGTTTTTCTGATTGAGAGGATGTTTGTTGTGGAGTTCCCCTGAGGCTGGTAGTGAGACCCTTGCTTTCCTGATACGTACATAAATGATCTAGGCTTGGGTGTGCAGGGGACAACATTGTACTGTGCAGATGACACAAAACTCCAATGTACTGCGACCTGTTATGAGACATAGAGTCATAGAAATGTACAGCACAGTCGTTGGTCCATTTCATGGGCGCCATTAGACTTTCATTCCTGGGTGTTGTTTTTAAATTGAAATTGGATTCAAACATGCGTCATGGTGAAAGTTGATTCTGATTACCTGAATCTCCGGATTACTAGTCCAGTGATGTTGTCACAACGCCTCCATTTATGAGAATGATTCTCAGGGATGAGAAACTCAGTTATGAGGATTTTTTCAAGGTACTGGGACTGCTTTCCTTGGAAACTTGATAGAAACTTTCCAAAACCATGAGTGCTCAGGAGAAAGCAGATAGGAATAAAATGCTTCAGAGATAGTAGGAACTGCAGATGCTGGGGAATCTGAGATAACAAGGTGCTGAGCTGGATGAACGCAGCAGGCCCAGCTGCATCAGAGGAGCAGGAAGGCTGACATTTCAGGCCTAGACCCTTCTTCATTTTTCTGAAGAAAGTTCAGAAAGCTCTTCATCCAGTTCTACACCTTGTTATCTAGGAATAAAATGTTCCCACTCCTAAAATGAATCTAGAACCAGAGGGCACAGTTTCAAAGATGCTAACAAAAGAAGCAAATGGGCAGTGAGAAAAAATACTTTATTCAGCCAGTGAGTGATCTGGGCCTGGAATCCACTGCCCGGAAATGTGGTGGTGGCAGATTCGGCGAAGGCACGCAAGAGGGATGGTTACTTAAACAGAAAAAAAAATACATGCAGGGTTTTTGGAAAAAGGTAGAAGATTGGCCTTAAATTAGAGTGCTCAGAGAGCTTGGCAAGTATGATGGGCTGAATGTCTTCCTTCTGCGTTGTAGCAATTCTGCGTTTCTGCCAGGTTCACTCTTCTGTTGTGGGCAGTGATGGATGGCATTTTTGCAGGCAATCACGTAGGTGCTGGATTTTGTACATGACGGGTAGAATTTAACACCCCTCTCTTTATGCGGGGTTTGAGCTGGAGAGTGTAAGTACGGACCTGACTGTCTTTCAAGTTTTACCCTGATGCAGTCTCGATTGGGAAGGCTGGTAAATGGTCTTTACTCCCCTGAGTGGGCAATTAATAACTTAGGCTGAACAAATATCACACAGAAAGTTTGAGAAGTAAAACTCTTAATTATAGAATCCCTACAGTGTACAATCAGACCCTTTGACCCAACATTGACATTTGCAGCATTCCACCCACACCCATTCCACTATAACCCACCTAACCCACACATACCTGGACACTCTGGGCAACTTAGCATGGCCAAGCCATCTAACCTGCACATCTTTGGACTGTGGGAGGAAACTGGAGCACCCAGAGGAAACCCATGCAGACATTTCCAGAATGTGCAAACTCCACACAGACAGTCACCTGAGGTTGGAATTGAACCTGGGTCCCTGGAGCTGTGAGGCAGCAGTGCTAACCATTGATCCGCCATGCCATATTAGTAGCGATGGCAAACAGATAGCACCTGACTACCTTTTCTTACAACCTCCTGATTCCCTGGCCAGAAAACCTCTCCCACGACCCCAATTTGTTCATGACTCACTAATAGCATTGGATTAATTGCAGTACCAGCATCAGCCACCCTTCCTGGTGGCACCACCTGCAATGGCGAGGCACTAGTCTCTGTTTGGCCAGCATCTCTCAGTGAGTGGGGTTTTAGCCACAGACTGCCCCCGAATGGTAAGTGCTCGGTTGGCACTTCATTCACTGGAACTTTCCTGACAAGGTAACCTGGGGTTTCTGTCAGTTCTCCAAGTGCTAGGTATAATCCCTGTCATCTGATTCACATTCTGATGGAAGTATGAGTAATGCTGCTTGGATGCTAATGGTATATGTTTTGACCTCAGTATTCCAGTTACAATCCTCTCTTAATCCAGTGCAGTGAGGATAGAGATATCACCAACCACTTACAGGTTAGATGCAAGTGGATTTCCGCTGACTCTTGTAAAAGTGTTTAGTGGTTTTCAGAGCTGTTTAAGCCAGCTGAAATCTCTCAGGAATGGGGAAGCATTCCCTGACTGTGAGGATACTGCACAAGTCAACAACAGGGCTACAGTCGTGGCTATCCCCTCAGACAAGCATGACTGAGAGAATGGACAGAAATCACACAGAGCAGGACAGGTGACTGGAATAAGGTGAATGATGAAGGAGACAACGATTCTCAGTGGGATACCTGAATCTCCAGAGTCTGAATGGAGCCATTTTTCCCGTCGTGAAGAACTGTGCGTGAGCTTTCACCTTAGTACAGACATCCTCACTGGAATTGATCACTTCTGAAACTGTAACTACAACCTCCAAGCAGGGTCACAAGGTCATGGCCAGAGGATGGGAAGATTCCAGGCTGGCCCAAAGATTACTTGCAAAATTTTCCAGCTTGTCATTTTTCCTGTTCCCATAAGGACCTGTAATGGGAATCAAAATTACATGAAAATCAAGTACATTTCAGTTTTCCTTGTCAGAGAGCAGCAGGATACTGAACAGAAGACTTTGTAATAATTCTTCAATATTCTGCCCTGCCATCCTCATTTGAACAACTTGAAGTAACGAGGAGGTGACAAGAGCCTTTGTTTGATGACCTGGTCCATATGGGAGTGTGTATTACACACTCAGAGGGGCTGCATAAAGTACCACAGGAAATGTAATGGTGCAGACCACTGGAGTAGTTCAATGTTGTTTCTGCTGCCTGGAGCACTCTGGGGCAGTCCTGCAGTACAGAGAAGGGCCGGTGTCGTCATGATTCTTGATAGTCTCCAACCTTGGCATCATGAGGGTACGCTGTCGCTGCCAGTGATCGGGCACCAGCTGAGAAAGAGGAGGAGTTGGAAGCAGTGAGGAGGTAACCATTGCAGCTTTTTTGTTGCCAGACTTTCTGTGATCCACTCGACCAACTGTAATACAGGTAAATGTAAGATCAAATTCCACGAACAAGGCTGAACCTTCCCTCTCCTTGGCTGTTGACTACCACTGCACCACTTGTCTACAAACAACAGTAAATGCCGTCACAATATCGATATTTCAAAACAATAATGTTGAACAATCTATGCCATAATGCATGCAAATATCAACTGCCCTCATTTATTTCCTTCATACCAGTATTACAGGTGCCTTTTTCTTGCTTAATGCTCCCACAGAGTGCGATCCCTGTGACTGTGGCACTGCAGGTGAAAGCTGATGATTTTTATTGTGTTTATTCTGAGTAACTCTAGCTCCAGAAGGGCCCACCCAGGACTGTACCACAACAGCAAGGTGTGGCAGAAATCAGGGCTGGCTGGCTGACCAGCAATGTTCGCAAGGGCACTAACAAGGCAAAGGATTGGCAATAAGGGAAGGACACTTGCAGACAGGTGGTTCATGACCCATTGCATCACTGCCACTTCTTGCTGTGACTGTCACCCCCACCACCCCACCACCACCCAGCCCTGGGCAGCAGTGCTGGAAATGCACTGCACTTTGAGCACTGGAATTGCTGGGCATGATGACATGAGTCTGACCTTGCAGCCATTTCATTGGCTTCTGCTTTTTCTGGAGCAGAGATACCAATCATGACTCAATCTGTAACTGTTCCCATCAGGTTGGCCACAACTCAGTGCTGGAGTGGATGGGTTCCAAACACTGCGCCAGATTGAAGCCAGAGTCTTTCATGCTCCGTGACATTAATGGCAGGCTTTCTAACCTGCCAATGCACCAATCCTTCTTCTGTCGGCCACCCCATCCCCATTGCAGTTCTCATCTGAATCCCCTGTACCTGAAATGGAGTGTGACTTCATCCTCTGGTGAACTGGCTCCAATTCCTTGAGACCTCACTGCAGGTCACTCATGCTCAGTGTCCGAAATGAGGAATAACTGGTTGAGGGACAGAGTGGTTGAGGAAAGAAATTCCAGTGTTAGTACCTTGGCAGCTCACAGCAATGCCACCTGTGAGCTAACTCCAACTGGAAATGTTCAGGAATGAGTTAGTGTAAGACTGTAGATAGCTCTGAAAACTAGGAGACTGGAGGGGATTACAGAGATTAGGGGAGAGATTCAAGACCGTGGAGGGATTTGAAACCGAAACTAGAGTTTATTAATTAATATTAAAATTGAGGATTTGCTGAACTTGGAATTGATGCAGGTCAAGGGGCACAGGATGTGCTATGAACGGTTAACATAAACAGCAGAAGACCCTGATTTTATCGAGAATAGAAAGCGAGAGGTGCGCAGGGTGCACTGGAATAATTAAGTGCAAAGGGACCAAAAGCAAGAATGCCTGTTTCAGCAACAAATAAACTGGGATTGGAACAAAGTAAGATGTTACAACAGCATTCGTTTGATCGTTCTTTGTGAAAGGGGTGGGGAGCGGTTGTGAGGAAAGAAGGGGTGAGGGCAGGACATTTCCATAATTCTTCTTTCTTTGAATTAGAGTTTCTTTATTTAGTTTTACTGTCTTCTGTCCCTGTAGAGTGCACTGGGTTAATGGCAGGAAACGTACAAGGAGAAGTCCCCTCAGTGACAGCCAACTGTGTGAGAGCTATTAAAAGAGGAATTACTAAATAATGGTTACTAAATCTGGAGAACTATGATTTTGATTACTAATGAGATTTATCAGCTCTGGCTTCTTTCAGTTGACAGCAAGAGGTTTGTTGATGAATCTCTAACATTCACAGCTTTGACTTTCAACCAACTTTCCACAAGGGGTGGGGGGGCGGGGGGTTCGTGAATGGAAGGAGCTGCCAACAGATGTGGTCGAGGCAGATAAAATTGCTGTATTTAAAAGACATTTGGACAGGTACACAATTAGGAAAGGTTTAGACGGATACCAAACACAGGCAAATGGGACCGGTTAAGTTTGGGACACCTGATCAGTACAGATGATTGGGACTGAAGGTCCTGATTCTGTGCTGTATGACTCTATGAATCTATGACTGAAGAGCTAACTAGGTGTGTGCATGAGGGCAATGCATTTGATACAGTCTACTTGGGCTTCAGCAAAGCTTTTGACAAGATCCCCCATTTGAAGACTGTTAGAACAGGAAACAGTCCATGGGATCCGAGGGCACATGTGCACAGGAAATCATAACTCATGTAATTTCAATGAGTTTTTTAAAGTAGTAATCAAGAGCATTGATTAAGGCAGAAAGATGGACGCATACGGGCTTCAGTAAGGCGTTCAAGAAGGTTCCTCACGGTAGTCCAAGAGGGAAGTTAAATCACACGGAGCACAGGGAGAGCTAGCCATAGAACATAGAACATTACAGCACAGTACAGGCCCTTCGGCCCTCGACCTTGTGCCGACCTGTCATGCCGATCTCAAGCCCATCTAACCTGCACTATTCCATGTACGCCCATATGCTTATCCAATGGCGACTTAAATGTACCTAAAGTTGGCAAATCTACGACCGTTGCAGGCAAAGCGTTCCATTCCCTTACTACTGTCTGAGTAAAGAAACTACCTCTGACATCTGTCCTATATCTTTCACCCCTCAATTTAAAGCTATGCCCCCTCGTGTTCGCCGTCACCATCCGAGGAAAAAGGCTCTCCCTATCCACCCTATCTAACCCTCTGATTATTTTATATGTCTCAATTAAGTCACCTCTCAACCTTCTTCTCTCTAATGAAAACAGCCTCAAGTCCCTCAGCCATTCATTCTAAGACCTTCCCTCTATACCAGGCAACATCCTAGTAAATCTCCTCTGCACCCTTTTCAAAGCTTCCACATCCTTCTTATAATGCGGTGACCAGAACTGTACACAATACTCCAAGTGCGGCCGCACCAGAGTTTTGTACAGCTTCACCATAAACTCTTGGTTCCGGAACTCGATCCCTCTATTAATCAAAGCTAAAACACTGTATGCCTTCTAAACGGCCCTGTCACCCTGGGTGGCAACTTTCAAGGATCTGTGTTCATGGACACCGAAATCTCTCTGTTCATCCATACTACTAAGCATCTTACCATTAGCCCTGTACTTTGCCTTCTGGTTACTCCTACCAAAGTGCATCACCTCACACTTGTCTGCATTAAACTCCATTTGCCACCTCTCAGACCAGCTCTGCAGCTTATCTATGTCTCTCTGCAACCAATCCTTTGTCACTATCCACAAGTCCACCGATCTTAGTGTCATCTGCAAATTTACTAACCCATCCTTCTACGCCCTCATCCAGGTCATTTATAAAAATGACAAACAGCAGTGGACCCAACACCGACCCTTGCGGTACCACCAGAAACTGGTCTCCAGGATGAACGTTTCCCATCAACTACCACCCTCTGTCTTCTTTCAGCAAGCTAATTTCTGATCCAAACTGCTATATCTCCCACAATTCCATTCCTCTGCATTTTGTACAATAGTCTGTTATGGGGAACCTTATCGAACGCCTTGCTGAAATCCATATACACCACATCAACCGGTTTACTCTCATCTATCTGTTTGGTCACCTTCTCAAAGAACTCAATAAGGTTTGTGAAGCACGACCTTCCCTTCACAAAACCGTGCTGACTATCCCGAATCAATTTATTCTTTTCTAGATGATTGTAAATCCTATCCCATATAACCTTTTTCAACACTTTACCAACAACTGAGGTAAGGCTCACTGGTCTATAATTACCAGGGTTGTCTCTACTCCCCTTCTTGAACAGGGGAACCACAATTGCTGTCCTCCAGTCATCTGGCACTATTCCTGTAGACAATGATGAGTTAAAGATCAATGCCAAAGGCTTGGCAATCTCCTCCCTGGATTCTCAGAGGATCCGAGGATAAATCCCATCCGGCCCAGGGGACATTGCTATCTTCACCCTTTGTAAGATTTCAAATACCTCTTCCTTCTGAACCTCAATCCCACTTAGTCCAGTAGCCTGTATCTCTGTATTCTCCTCGACAGCATTGTCGTTTTCTAGAGTGAATACTGTTGAAAAATATTCATTTAGCGCTTCCCCTATCTCATCTGACTCCACACACAACTTACCACTATTATCCTTGATTGGGCCTCATCTTACTTTTGTCATTCTTTTCTTCCTTAAATACCGATAGAAAGCCTGAGGGTTTACCCTGATCCTATCCGCCAACAACTTCTCATGTCTCCTCCTGGATCTTCTGAGCTCTCTCTTTCGGTCTTTCCTGGCTACCTTGTAACCCTCAATCACCCTAACTGAGCCTTCACATCTGAAAGTAACAGAAGCCTTCTTCTTCCTCTTGACCAGAGATTCCACTTCCTTCGTAAACCACGGCTCCCGCACCCTACAGCTTACTCACTGCCTGACAGGTACATACTTATCTAGGACACACAGGAGCTTTTCCTTGAATAAGCTCCACATTTCTATTGTGCCCATCCACTGCAGTTTCCTTCCCCATCCCATGCTCCCTAAATCTTGCATAATCTCTTCGTAATTGCCTTTCCCCTAGCTATAACTCTTGCCCAGTGGTGTACACCTGTACCTTTCCATCACTGAAGTAGACATAACAGAATTGTGATCGCTATCACCAAGGTGATCAACTACTTCGAAATCTAACACCTGGCCAGGATCATGACCCAGGACTGATGTGGTCACTGCACCCCAATTCCAGCAGTCAATACATCCCATTTCACTCAGTCACTGCATCCCACTTCCCTCAGTCCCTGCATCCCATTTCACTCAGTCACTGTGTCCCGTTTCTCACTGAGGCTGCATTCAATTTCCGTCAATCACTGCATCCCATTTCCGTCAGTCAAGGCATCCCATTTCCATCAGTCACTGCATCCCATTTCCCTCAGTCACTGCATCCCATTTCCCTCAGTCACTGCATCCCATTTCACTCAATCACTGCATCCCATTTCACTCAATCACTGCAGCTCCTTCACCACAGTCACTGCGTCCAATTTCCATCAGTCACTGTTTCCCATATCTCACAGACGCTGCATTCAATTTCCCACACTCACTGTATCCCATTACCCATCGTCAGAGCATCTCCTTTCCGTCAGTCTCTGCATCGCATTTCACTCAGTGATTGCATCCCATTTCCCTCAGTCACTGCATCCCATTTCCCTCAGTCACTGCATCCCATTGCCCTCAGTCACTGCATCCCAGGACCCTCAGTCACTGCATCCCAGGACCCTCAGTCACTGCACCCCAAGCCCGCTCGGGCACTGCATCCCTATTAACTCACTCACTCCTTCCCAGTACCTCAGTCACTGCATCACATTTCCATCAGACACTGCATCCCATTTCACTCAGTCACTGCAGCTCATGTCACTCTGTCACTGCATCCAATTTCCATCAGTCACTGCATCTCATTTAACTCATTCACTCAATCCCATTTCACAAAGTCACTGCATCCCATTTCACTCAGTCACTGCATCGCATTTCTCACAGTCACTGCATCGCATTACTCTCAGTCACTGCATCGCATTTCATTCAGTGATGCATACCATTTCACTCAGTGATGCATCACATTTCACACAATCACTGCATCCCAATTCACTCAGTCACTGCATCTCATTTCACTCAGTCACTGGATCCATTTCAAGCAGTCACTGCATCCCCTTTCACGCTGTCACTGCATCCCATTTCACTCAGTCACTGCATCTCATTTCCGTCAGTTACAGAATCATATTTCCATCAAACAATGCATCTCATTTCACTCAGTCACTGCAGCTCATGTCACTCTGTCACTGCATCCAATTTCCATCAGTCAGTGCATCTCATTTCACTCATTCACTGCATCGCATTTCACTCAGTCACTGCATCCCATTTCACCTCGTCACTGCATCCCATTTCACCTAGTCACTGCATCCCATTGCACTCAGTGATGCATCCCATTGCACTCAGTGACTGCATCCCATTTCACTCAGTTACTGCATCCCATTTCCCTCAGTCACTGCATCCCATTTCCGTCAGTCACTGCAGCTCATTTCACTCAGTCACTGCATCCCATTTGAAGCAGTCACTGCACCGCATTTCACGCAGTCACTGCACCGCATTTCACGCAGTCACTGCACCGCATTTCACGCAGACACTGCATCCCATTTCACTCAGTTACTGCATCCCATTTCACTCATTCACTGCATCTCCTTCACCACAGTCACTGCATCCCATTTCCATCAGTCACTGGTTCCCGTATCTCATAGACGCTGCATTCAATTTCCCACACTCACTGCATCCCATCTCACTCAGTCACTGCATCCCATTTCCATCAGTCACTGCATCCCATTTCCATTTGATACTGCATCAGTTACTGCATCATATTTCCATCAAACAATGCATCTCATTTCACTCAGTCACTGCAGCTCATGTCACTCTGTCTCTGCATCCAATTTCCATCAGTCAGTGCATCTCATTTCACTCATTCACTGCATCGCATTTCACTCAGTCACTGAATCCCATTTCCCTCAGTCACTGCATCCCATTTCCCTCAGTCACTGCATCCCATTTCACTCAGTCACTGCATCCCATTTGAAGCAGTCACTGCATCCCATTTGAAGCAGTCACTGCATCCCATTTGATGCAGTCACTGCATCCCATTTCACGCAGTCACTGCACCGCATTTCACGCAGTCACTGCACCGCATTTCACGCAGACACTGCATCCTATTTCACTCAGTCACTGCATCCCATTTCACTCAATCACTGCATCTCCTTCACCACAGTCACTGCATCCCATTTTCATCACTCACTGTTTCCCGGATCTCGCAGACGCTGCATTCAATTTCCCACACTCACTGCATCCCATCTCACTCAGTCACTGCATCCCATTTCCATCAGTCACTGGTTCCCGTATCTCACTGACGCTGCTTTCAATTTCTGACACTCACTGTATCCCATTTCCCATAGACACAGCATCTCCCTTCCCTCAGACTCTGCATCTCATTTCAATCAGTGATTGCATCCTACTTCCCACAAATACTGCATCCCATTTCGCTCAGTCACTGCATCTCATTTCACTTGGTCACTGCATCCCATTTCCCTCAGTCACTGCATCTCATTTCCGTCAAACAAGGCATCTCATTTCACTCAGTCACTGCAGTTGATGTCGCTCTGTCACTGCATCCAATTTCCATCATTCAGTGCATCTCATTTCACTCAGTCAGTGCATCTCATTTCCCTCAGACACTGCATCTCATTTCCCTCAGTCACTGCATCCCATTTCACACAGTCACTGCATCCCATTTCACACAGTCACTGCATCCCATTTCACACAATCAGTGCATCTCATTTCCCTCAGTCACTGCATCCCATTTCCCTCAGTCACTGCAACCCATTTCCCTCAGTCAATGTATCCCATTTGCGTCAGTCACTGCATCCCATTTCACTCAATCACTGCATCCCATTTCCCTGAGTCACTGCATCACATTTCCCTGAGTCACTGCATCCCATTTCCCTCAGTCACTGCATCCCATTTCACACAATCACTGCATCCCAATTCACTCAGTCACTGCATCCCATTTCACTCAGTCACTGGATCCATTTCAAGCAGTCACTGCATCCCCTTTCACGCTGTCACTGCATCCCATTTCACTCAGTCACTGCATCCCATTTCACTCAGTCACTGCATCCCATTTCACTCAGTCACTCTGTCCCATTTCCCTCAGTCTCTGGATCCCATTTCAAGGAGTCACTGCATCCCATTTCACGCTGTCACTGCATCGCATTTCACGCTGACAAAGCATCGCATTTCACCCTGTCACTGCATCGCATTTCACGCAGTCGCTGCATCCCATTTCACTCAGTCACTGCATCCCATTTCACTCAGTCACTGCATTTCCTTTCCCCGAGACACTGCATCTCCTTTCGCCGAGACACTGCATCCCATTTCCATTAGACACTGCATCCCTTTTCCATCAGAAAATGCATCCCATTTCACTCAGTCACTACATTCAATTTCCTTCAGTCACTGCATCCAATTTCCATCAGTTACTGCATCACATTTCTGTCAATCACTCGATCCCATTTCACTCAGTGATGCGTCCCATTTCACTCAGTGACTGCAACACATTTCACTCACTGACTGCATCCCATTTCACTCAGAGACTGCATCCCATTTCACTCAGAGACTGCATCCCATTTCACTCAATTACTGCATCCCAATTCTCTCAGTCACTGCATCACATTTCACTCAGTCACTGCATCATGTTTCACACAGTCACTGCATCCCATTTCACTCAGTCACTGCATCTCCTTCACCACAGTCACTGCATTCCATTTCCATCAGTCACTGTTTCCCGTATCTCACAGGCGCTGCATTCAATTTCCCACACTCACTGCATCCCATTTCCCATAGTCACAGCATCTCCTTTCCCTCAGTCTCTGCATTGCATTTCACTCAGTCAATGCTTCCCATGTCCCTCAGTCACTGTATCCCATGTCCCTCAGTCACTGCATCCCATTTCCCTCAGTCACTGCATCTCATTTCAGTCAGTCACTGCATCCCATTTCCCTCAGTCACTGCATCTCATTTCACTCAGGCACTGTATCCCATTTCCCTCACACACTGCACCCCCATGAACTAAGTCACTCCATCCCAGTACCTCAGTCACTGCATCCCATTTCCATCAGGTACTGCATCGCATTTCACTCAGTCACTGCATCCCATTTCCCTCAGTCACTGCATCTCGTTCACCACAGTCACTGCATCCCATTTCACGCAGTCACTGCATCCCATTTCACTCAATCACTGCATCCCATTTCCCTGAGTCACTGCATCACATTTCCCTGAGTCACTGCATCCCATTTCCCTCAATCACTGCATCCCATTTCACACAATCACTGCATCCCAATTCACTCAGTCACTGCATCCAATTTCACTCACTCACTGGATCCATTTCAAGCAGTCACTGCATCCCCTTTCATGCTGTCACTGCATCCCATTTCACTCAGTCACTGCATCCCATTTCACTCAGTCACTCTGTCCCATTTCACTCAGTCACTGGATCCCATTTCAAGGAGTCACTGCATCCCATTTCACGCTGTCACTGCATCGCATTTCACCCTGTCAAAGCATCGCATTTCACCCTGTCACTGCATCGCATTTCACGCAGTCACTGCATCCCATTTCACGCAGTCACTGCATATCCTTTCCCCGAGACACTGCATCTCCTTTCGCCGAGACACTGCATCCCATTTCCATTAGACACTGCATCCCATTTTCATCAGAAAATGCATCCCATTTCACTCAGTCACTACATTCAATTTCCTTCAGTCACTGCATCCCATTTCCATCAGTCACTGCATCACATTTCTGTCAATCACTGGATCCCCTTTCACTCAGTGATGCGTCCCCTTTCACTCAGTGACTGCAACACATTTCACTCACTGACTGCAACACATTTCACTCAGAGACTGCATCCCATTTCACTCAGAGACTGCATCCCATTTCACTCAGAGACTGCATCCCATTTCACTCAGTCACTGCATCACAGTTCACTCAGTGACTGAATCACAGTACACTCAGTGAGGGCATCATATTTCACTCAGTGACGGAATCACATTTCACTCAGTGACTGAATCACATTTCACTGATTCACTGCATCCCATTTCACGCAGTAAATGCATCCCGTTTCACGCAGTCACTGCATCGCATTTCACTCAGTCACTGCATCACATTTCACTCAGTCACTACATCACATTTCACTCAGTCACTGCATCCCAATTCACTCAATCACTGCATCTCCTTCACCACAATCACAGCATCCCATTTCCATCAGTCACTGGTTCCCGTATCTCACAGACGCTGCATTCAATTTCCGACACTCACTGTACCCCATTTCCCATAGACACAGCGTCTCCTTTCCCAAAGTCTCTGCATCTCATTTCAATCAGTGATTGCATCCTACTTCCCAAAAATACTGCATCCCAATTAGCTCAGTCACTGCATCTCATTTCACTCGGTCACTGCATCCCAATTCCCTCGGTCACTACATCCCATTTCCCTCAGTCACTGCATCTCATTTCCGTCAGTTACTGCATCATATTTCCATCAAACAATGCATCTCATTTCACTCAGTCACTGCAGCTAATGTCACTCTGTCACTGCATCCAATTTCCATCAGTCAGTGCATCTCATTTCACTCATTCACTGCATCGCATTTCACTCAGTCACTGCATCACATTTCACTCAGTCACTGCATCCCATTTCCCTCAGTCACTGCATCCCATTTCCGTCAGTCACTGCATCTCATTTCACTCAGTGATGCATCCGATTTCACTCAGTCACTGCATCCCATTTGAAGCAGTCACTGCATCCCATTTCACGCAGTCACTGCACCGCATTTCACGCAGTCACTGCACCGCATTTCACGCAGACACTGCATCCTATTTCACTCAGTCACTGCATCCCATTTCACTCAATCACTGCATCTCCTTCACCACAGTCACTGCATTCCATTTCCATCAGTCACTGTTTCCCGTATCTCACAGGCGCTGCATTCAATTTCCCACACTCGCTGCATTCAATTTCCCACACTCACTGCATCCCATTTCCATAGTCACAGCATCTCCTTTCCCTCAGTCTCTGCATTGCAGTTCACTCAGTCAATGCTTCCCATGTCCCTCAGTCACTGCATCCCATGTCCCTCAGTCACTGCATCCCATTTCCCTCAGTCACTGCATCTCATTTCAGTCAGTCACTGCATCCCATTTCACGCTGTCACTGCATCGCATTTCACACTGTCACTGCATCGCATTTCACCCTGTCACTGCATCGCATTTCACCCTGTCACTGCATCGCATTTCACCCTGTCACTGCATCCCATTTCACTCAGTCACTGCATATCCTTTCCCCGAGACACTGCATCTCCTTTCCCCGAGACACTGCATCCCATTTCCATTAGACACTGCATCCCATTTCCATCAGAAAATGCATCCCATTTCACTCAGTCACTACATTCAATTTCCTTCAGTCACTGCATCCTATTTCCATCAGTCACTGCATCACATTTCGGTCCATCACTGGATCCCATTTCACTCAGTGATGCGTCCCATTTCACTCAGTGACTGCAACACATTTCACTCACTGACTGCAACACATTTCACTCAGAGACTGCATCCCATTTCACTCAGAGACTGCATCCCATTTCACTCAGACACTGCATCCCATTTCACTCAGTCACTGCATCCCATTTCACTCAGTCACTGCATCCCATTTCACTCAGTCACTGCATCCGAATTCTCTCAGTCACTGCATCACATTTCACTCAGTCACTGCATCACGTTTCTCACAGTCACTGCATCCCATTTCACTCAGTCACTGCATCTCCTTCACCACAGTCACTGCATTCCATTTCCATCAGTCACTGTTTCCCGTATCTCACAGGCGCTGCATTCAATTTCCCACACTCACTGCATCCCATTTCCATAGTCACAGCATCTCCTTTCCCTCAGTCTCTGCATTGCAGTTCACTCAGTCAATGCTTCCCATGTCCCTCAGTCACTGCATCCCATGTCCCTCAGTCACTGCATCCCATTTTACTCAGTCACTGCATCTCATTTCAGTCAGTCACTGCATCCCATTTCCCTCAGTCACTGCATCTCATTTCACTCAGGCACTGTATCCCATTTCCCTCACACACTGCACCCCAAGTCCGCTCGGGCACTGCATCCCCATGAACTCAGTCACTCCTTCCCAGTACCTCAGTCACTGCATCCCATTTCCATCAGGTACTGCATCACATTTCCATCAGACACTACAGCTCATGTCACTCTGTCACTGCATCCCATTTCCCTCAGTCACTGCATCCCATTTCACTCAGTCACTGCATCCCATTTCCCTCAGTCACTGCATCTCCTTCACCACAGTCACTGCATCCCATTTCATGCAGTCACTGCATCACATTTCACTCAGTCACTGCATCATATTTTACTCAGTCACTGCATCCCATTTCACTCAATCACTGCATCTCCTTCACCACAGTCACTGCGTCCAATTTCCATCAGTCACTGTTTGCTGTATCTCACAGACGCTGCATTCCATTTCACACCCTCACTGCATCCCATTTCCCATCGTCACAGCATCACCTTTCCCTCAGTCCCTGCATCGCAATTCACTCAGTGATTGCATCCCATTTCCCTCAGTCACTGCATACCATTTAGCTCAGTAACTGCATCGCATTTCACTCAGTCACTGCATCACATTTCACTCAGTCACTGCATCCGAATTCACTCAATCACTGCATCTCCTTCACCACAATCACAGCATCCCATTTCGATCAGTCACTGGTTCCCGTATCTCACAGACGCTGCATTCAATTTCCGACACTCACTGTACCCCATTTCCCATAGACACAGCGTCTCCTTTCCCAAAGTCTCTGCATCTCATTTCAATCAGTGATTGCATCCTACTTCCCAAAAATACTGCATCCCAATTAGCTCAGTCACTGCATCTCATTTCACTCGGTCACTGCATCCCAATTCCCTTGGTCACTACATCCCATTTCCCTCAGTCACTGCATCTCATTTCCGTCAGTTACTGCATCATATTTCCATCAAACAATGCATCTCATTTCACTCAGTCACTGCAGCTAATGTCACTCTGTCACTGCATCCAATTTCCATCAGTCAGTGCATCTCATTTCACTCATTCACTGCATCGCATTTCACTCAGTCACTGCATCACATTTCACTCAGTCACTGCATCCCATTTCCCTCAGTCACTGCATCCCATTTCCGTCAGTCACTGCATCTCATTTCACTCAGTGATGCATCCGATTTCACTCAGTCACTGCATCCCATTTGAAGCAGTCACTGCATCCCATTTCACGCAGTCACTGCACCGCATTTCACGCAGTCACTGCACCGCATTTCACGCAGACACTGCATCCTATTTCACTCAGTCACTGCATCCCATTTCACTCAATCACTGCATCTCCTTCACCACAGTCACTGCATCCCATTTTCATCACTCACGGTTTCCCGTATCTCGCAGACGCTGCATTCAATTTCCCACACTCACTGCATCCCATCTCACTCAGTCACTGCATCCCATTTCCATCAGTCACTGGTTCCCGTATCTCACAGACGCTGCTTTCAATTTCTGACACTCACTGTATCCCATTTCCCATAGACACAGCATCTCCCTTCCCTCAGACTCTGTATCTCATTTCAATCAGTGATTGCATCCTACTTCCCACAAATACTGCATCCCATTTCGCTCAGTCACTGCATCTCATTTCACTTGGTCACTGCATCCCATTTCACTCAATCACTGCATCCCATTTCCCTGAGTCACAGCATCACATTTCCCTGAGTCACTGCATCCCATTTCCCTCAATCACTGCATCCCATTTCACACAATCACTGCATCCCAATTCACTCAGTCACTGCATCCAATTTCACTCACTCACTGGATCCATTTCAAGCAGTCACTGCATCCCCTTTCATGCTGTCACTGCATCCCATTTCACTCAGTCACTGCATCCCATTTCACTCAGTCACTCTGTCCCATTTCACTCAGTCACTGGATCCCATTTCAAGGAGTCACTGCATCCCATTTCACGCTGTCACTGCATCGCATTTCACCCTGTCAAAGCATCGCATTTCACCCTGTCACTGCATCGCATTTCACGCAGTCACTGCATCCCATTTCACTCAGTCACTGCATATCCTTTCCCCGAGACACTGCATCTCCTTTCGCCGAGACACTGCATCCCATTTCCATTAGACACTGCATCCCATTTTCATCAGAAAATGCATCCCATTTCACTCAGTCACTACATTCAATTTCCTTCAGTCACTGCATCCCATTTCCATCAGTCACTGCATCACATTTCTGTCAATCACTGGATCCCCTTTCACTCAGTGATGCGTCCCCTTTCACTCAGTGACTGCAACACATTTCACTCACTGACTGCAACACATTTCACTCAGAGACTGCATCCCATTTCACTCAGAGACTGCATCCCATTTCACTCAGTCACTGCATCACAGTTCACTCAGTGACTGAATCACAGTACACTCAGTGAGGGCATCATATTTCACTCAGTGACGGAATCACATTTCACTCAGTGACTGAATCACATTTCACTGATTCACTGCATCCCATTTCACGCAGTAAATGCATCCCGTTTCACGCAGTCACTGCATCGCATTTCACTCAGTCACTGCATCACATTTCACTCAGTCACTACATCACATTTCACTCAGTCACTGCATCCCAATTCACTCAATCACTGCATCTCCTTCACCACAATCACAGCATCCCATTTCCATCAGTCACTGGTTCCCGTATCTCACAGACGCTGCATTCAATTTCCGACACTCACTGTACCCCATTTCCCATAGACACGGCGTCTTCTTTCCCAAAGTCTCTGCATCTCATTTCAATCAGTGATTGCATCCTACTTCCCAAAAATACTGCATCCCAATTAGCTCAGTCACTGCATCTCATTTCACTCGGTCACTGCATCCCAATTCCCTCGGTCACTACATCCCATTTCCCTCAGTCACTGCATCTCATTTCCGTCAGTTACTGCATCATATTTCCATCAAACAATGCATCTCATTTCACTCAGTCACTGCAGCTAATGTCACTCTGTCACTGCATCCAATTTCCATCAATCAGTGCATCTCATTTCACTCATTCACTGCATCGCATTTCACTCAGTCACTGCATCACATTTCACTCAGTCACTGCATCCCATTTCCCTCAGTCACTGCATCCCATTTCCGTCAGTCACTGCATCTCATTTCACTCAGTGATGCATCCGATTTCACTCAGTGATGCATCCCATTTCACTCAGTCACTGCATCCCATTTCCCACAGTCACTGCATCCCATTTGAAGCAGTCACTGCATCCCATTTGAAGCAGTCACTGCATCCCATTTGAAGCAGTCACTGCACCGCATTTCACGCAGTCACTGCACCGCATTTCACGCAGACACTGCATCCTATTTCACTCAGTCACTGCATCCCATTTCACTCAATCACTGCATCTCCTTCACCACAGTCACTGCATCCCATTTTCATCACTCACTGTTTCCCGTATCTCGCAGACGCTGCATTCAATTTCCCACACTCACTGCATCCCATCTCACTCAGTCACTGCATCCCATTTCCATCAGTCACTGGTTCCCGTATCTCACAGACGCTGCTTTCAATTTCTGACACTCACTGTATCCCATTTCCCATAGACACAGCATCTCCCTTCCCTCAGACTCTGCATCTCATTTCAATCAGTGATTGCATCCTACTTCCCACAAATACTGCATCCCATTTCGCTCAGTCACTGCATCACATTTCACTTGGTCACTGCATCCCTATTCACTCAATCACTGCATCCTATTTCCCTGAGTCACTGCATCACATTTCCCTGAGTCACTGCATCCCATTTCCCTCAGTCACTGCATCCCATTTCCCTCAGTCACTGCATCCCATTTCACAAAATCACTGCATCCCAATTCACTCAGTCACTGCATCCCATTTCACTCACTCACTGGATCCATTTCAAGCAGTCACTGCATCCCCTTTCATGCTGTCACTGCATCCCATTTCACTCAGTCACTGCATCCCATTTCACTCAGTCACTGCATCCCATTTCACTCAGTCACTGCATCCCATTTCACTCAGTCACTCTGTCCCATTTCCCTCAGTCACTGGATCCCATTTCAAGGAGTCACTGCATCCCATTTCACGCCGTCACTGCATCGCATTTCACGCTGTCACTGCATCGCATTTCACCCTGTCACTGCATCGCATTTCACGCAGTCACTGCATCCCATTTCACTCAGTCACTGCATCCCATTTCACTCAGTCACTGCATATCCTTTCCCCGAGACACTGCATCTCCTTTCGCCGAGACACTGCATCCCATTTCCATTCGACACTGCATCCCATTTCCATCAGAAAATGCATCCCATTTCACTCAGTCACTACATTCAATTTCCTTCAGTCACTGCATCCCATTTCCATCAGTCACTGCATCACATTTCTGTCAATCACTGGATCCCATTTCACTCAGTGATGCGTCCCATTTCACTCAGAGACTCATCCCATTTCACTCAGAGACTGCATCCCATTTCACTCAGTCACTGCATCCCAATTCTCTGAGTCACTGCATCCCAATTCTCTCAGTCACTGCATGACATTTCACTCAGTCACTGCATCCCGTTTCACTCAGTCACTGCATCTACTTCACCACAGTCAGTGCATTGCATTTCCATCAGTCACTGTTTCCCGTATCTCACAGGCGTTGCATTCAATTTCCCACACTCACTGCATCCCATTTCCATAGTCACAGCATCTCCTTTCCCTCAGTCTCTGCATTGCATTTCACTCAGTCAATGCTTCCCATGTCCCTCAGTCACTGCATCCCATGTCCGCTCGGGCACTGCATCCCCATGAACTCAGTCACTGCATCCCATTTCCCTCAGTCACTGCATCCCATTTCCCTCAGTCACTGCATCTCCTTCACCACAGTCACTGCATCCCATTTCACGCAGTCACTGCATCACATTTCACTCAGTCACTGCATCATATTTTACTCAGTCACTGCATCCCATTTCACTCAATCACTGCATCTCCTTCACCACAGTCACTGCGTCCAATTTCCATCAGTCACTGTTTACTGTATCTCACAGACGCTGCATTCCATTTCACACCCTCACTGCATCCCATTTCCCATCGTCACAGCATCACCTTTCCCTCAGTCCCTGCATCGCAATTCACTCAGTGATTGCATCCCATTTCCCTCAGTCACTGCATACCATTTAGCTCAGTAACTGCATCCCATTTCCGTCAGTCACTGCATCCCATTTCCCTCAGTCACTGCATCCCATTTCACTCAACCACTGCATCACAGTTCACTCAGTGACTGAATCACAGTACACTCAGTGAGTGCATCATATTTCACTCAGTGACGGAATCACATTTCACTCAGTGACTGAATCACATTTCACTGAGTCACTGCGTCGCATTTCACGCAGTCACTGCATCGCATTTCACGCAGTCACTGCATCGCATTTCACGCAGTCACTGCATCGCATTTCACGCATTCACTGCATCCCAATTCACTCAGTCACTGCATCTCCTTCACCAAAGTCACTGCATCCCATTTCCATCAGTCACTGGTTCCTGTATCTCACAGACGCTGCATTCCATTTCCGACACTCACTGTATCCCATTTCCCATAGACACAGCGTCTCCCTTCCCACAGTCTCTGCATCTCATTTCAATCAGTGATTGCATCCTACTTCCCAAAAATACTGCATCCAATTTCCCTCAGTCACCGCATCCCATTTCCCTCAGTCACTGAATCCAATTTCCATCAGTCACTGCATCCCATTTCACCGAGTCACTGCATCCCATTGCACTCAGTGATGCATCCCATTGCACTCAGTGACTGCATCGCATTTCACTCAGTCACTGCATCCCATTTCACGCAATCACTGCATCCCATTTCCCTCAGTCACTGCATCCCAATTCCCTCAGGTCACTGCATCCCATGTCCGTGTGTCACTGCATCCCATGTCCGTGTGTCACTGCATCCCATGTCCCTCAGTCACTGCATCCCATGTCCCTCAGTCACTGCATCCCATGTCCCTCAGTCACTGCATCCCATTTCACTCGGTCACTGCATCCCAATTCCCTCAGTCACTACATCCCATTTCCCTCAGTCACTGCATCTCATTTCCGTCAGTTACTGCATCATATTTCCATCAAACAATGCATCTCATTTTACTCAGTCACTGCAGGTCATGTCACTCTGTCACTGCATCCAATTTCCATCAATAGGTGCATCTCATTTCACTCATTCACTGCATCACATTTCACTCAGTCACTGCATCACATTTCACTCAGTCACTGCATCCCATTTGAAGCAGTCACTGCATCCCATTTCACGCAATCACTGCACCGCATTTCACGCAGTCACTGCACCGCATTTCACGCAGTCACTGCACCGCATTTCACGCAGACACTGCATCCCATTTCACTCAGTCACTGCATCCCATTTCACTCAATCACTGCATCTCCTTCACCACAGTCACTGCATCCCATTTTCATCACTCACTGTTTCCCGTATCTCATAGACGCTGCATTCAATTTCCCACACTCACTGCATCCCATCTCACTCAGTCACTGCATCCCATTTCCATCAGTCACTGCATCCCATTTCTATCAGTCACAGGTTCCCGTATCTCACAGACGCTGCTTTCAATTTCTGACACTCACTGTATGCCATTTCCCATAGACACAGCATCTCCCTTCCCTCAGACTCTGCATCTCATTTCAATCAGTGATTGCATCGTACTTCCCACAAATACTGCATCCCATTTCGCTCAGTCACTGCATCTCATTTCACTTGGTCACTGCATCCCATTTCCCTCAGTCACTGCATCCCATTTCCTCAGTCACTGCATCTCATTTCCGTCAAACAAGGCATCTCATTTCACTCAGTCACTGCAGTTGATGTCGCTCTGTCACTGCATCCAATTTCCATCATTCAGTGCATCTCATTTCACTCAGTCAGTGCATCTCATTTCCCTCAGACACTGCATCTCATTTCCCTCAGTCACTGCACCCCAAGCCCGCTCGGGCACTGCATCCCATTTCACACAGTCACTGCATCCCATTTCACACAGTCACTGCATCCCATTTCACACAGTCACTGCATCCCATTTCACACAATCAGTGCATCTCATTTCCCTCAGTCACTGCAACCCATTTCCCTCAGTCACTGAATCCCATTTGCATCAGTCACTGCATCCCATTTGCATCAGTCACTGCATCCCATTTCACTCAATCACTGCATCCTATTTCCCTGAGTCACTGCATCACATTTCCCTGAGTCACTGCATCCCATTTCCCTCAGTCACTGCATCTCATTTCCGTCAGTTACTGCATCATATTTCCATCAAACAATGCATCTCATTTTACTCAGTCACTGCATCCCATTTCACACAATCAGTGCATCTCATTTCCCTCAGTCACTGCAACCCATTTCCCTCAGTCAATGTATCCCATTTGCGTCAGTCACTGCATCCCATTTGCATCAGTCACTGCATCCCATTTCACTCAATCACTGCATCCTATTTCCCTGAGTCACTGCATCACATTTCCCTGAGTCACTACATCCCATTTCCCTCAGTCACTGCATCTCATTTCCGTCAGTTACTGCATCATATTTCCATCAAACAATGCATCTCATTTTACTCAGTCACTGCAGGTCATCTCACTCTGTCACTGCATCCAATTTCCATCAATAGGTGCATCTCATTTCACTCATTCACTGCATCACATTTCACTCAGTCACTGCATCACATTTCACTCAGTCACTGCATCCCATTTGAAGCAGTCACTGCATCCCATTTCACGCAATCACTGCACCGCATTTCACGCAGTCACTGCACCGCATTTCACGCAGTCACTGCACCGCATTTCACGCAGTCACTGCACCACATTTCACGCAGACACTGCATCCCATTTCACACAGTCACTGCATCCCATTTTCATCACTCACTGTTTCCCGTATCTCATAGACGCTGCATTCAATTTCCCACACTCACTGCATCCCATCTCACTCAGTCACTGCATCCCATTTCCATCAGTCACTGCATCCCATTTCCATCAGTCACAGGTTCCCGTATCTCACAGACGCTGCTTTCAATTTCTGACACTCACTGTATGCCATTTCCCATAGACACAGCATCTCCCTTCCCTCAGACTCTGCATCTCATTTCAATCAGTGATTGCATCGTACTTCCCACAAATACTGCATCCCATTTCGCTCAGTCACTGCATCTCATTTCACTTGGTCACTGCATCCCATTTCCCTCAGTCACTGCATCTCATTTCCGTCAAACAAGGCATCTCATTTCACTCAGTCACTGCAGTTGATGTCGCTCTGTCACTGCATCCAATTTCCATCATTCAGTGCATCTCATTTCACTCAGTCAGTGCATCTCATTTCCCTCAGACACTGCATCTCATTTCCCTCAGTCACTGCACCCCAAGCCCGCTCGGGCACTGCATCCCATTTCACACAGTCACTGCATCCCATTTCACACAGTCACTGCATCCCATTTCACACAATCAGTGCATCTCAATTCCCTCAGTCACTGCAACCCATTTCCCTCAGTCAATGTATCCCATTTGCGTCAGTCACTGCATCCCATTTGCATCAGTCACTGCATCCCATTTCACTCAATCACTGCATCCTATTTCACACAATCACTGCATCCCAATTCACGCTGTCACTGCATCCCATTTCCCTCAGTCACTGCATCCCATTTCACTCAGCCACTGCATCCCATTTCACTCAGCCACTGCATCACAGTTCACTCAGTGACTGAATCACAGTACACTCAGTGAGTGCATCATATTTCACTCAGTGACGGAATCACATTTCACTCAGTGACTGAATCACATTTCACTGAGTCACTGGATCCATTTCAAGCAGTCACTGCATCCCCTTTCACGCTGTCACTGCATCCCATTTCACTCAGTCACTGCATCCCATTTCACTCAGTCACTGCATCCCATTTCACTCAGTCACTGTGTCCCATTTCCCTCAGTCACTGGATCCCATTTCAAGGAGTCACAGCATCCCATTTCACGCTGTCACTGCATCCCATTTCACGCTGTCACTGCATTGCATTTCACGCTGTCACTGCATCGCATTTCACCCTGTCAAAGCATCGCATTTCATGCAGTTACTGCATCCCATTTCACTCAGTCACTGCATTTCCTTTCCCCGAGACACTGCATCTCCTTTCGCCGAGACACTGCATCCCATTTCCATTAGACACTGCATCCCATTTCCATCAGAAAATGCATCCCATTTCACTCAGTCACTAGATTCAATTTCCTTCAGTCACTGCATCCCATTTCCATCAGTCACTGCATCACATTTCTGTCAATCACTGGATCCCATTTCACTCAGTGATGCGTCCCATTTCACTCAGTGACTGCAACACATTTCACTCACTGACTGCAACACATTTCACTCAGAGACTGCATCCCATTTCACTCAGACACTGCATCCCATTTCACTCAGTCACTGCATCCCATTTCACTCAGTCACTGCATCCCATTTCTCTCAGTCACTGCATCCCAATTCTCTCAGTCACTGCATCACATTTCACACAGTCACTGCATCACGTTTCACACAGTCACTGCATCCCATTTCACTCAGTCACTGCATCCCATTTCCCTCAGTCACTGCATCCCATTTCCGTCAAACAAGGCATCTCATTTCACTCAGCCACTGCAGTTGATGTCGCTCTGTCACTGCATCCAATTTCCATCATTCAGTGCATCTCATTTCACTCAGTCACTGCATCCCATTTGAAGCAGTGACTGCATCCCATTTCACGCAGTCACTGCACCGCATTTCACGCAGTCACTGCACCGCATTTCACGCAGACACTGCATCCTATTTCACTCAGTCACTGCATCCCATTTCCCTCAGTCACTGCATCTCATTTCCGTCAAACAAGGCATCTCATTTCACTCAGTCACTGCAGTTCATGTCGCTCTGTCACTGCATCCAATTTCCATCATTCAGTGCATCTCATTTCACTCAGTCAGTGCATCTCATTTCCCTCAGACACTGCATCTCATTTCCCTCAGTCACTGCACCCCAAGCCCGCTCGGGAACTGCATCCCATTTCACACAGTCGCTGCATCACATTTCACACAGTCACTGCATCCCATTTCACACAATCAGTGCATCTCATTTCCCTCAGTCAATGTATCCCATTTGCGTCAGTCACTGCATCCCATTTGCATCAGTCACTGCATCCCATTTCACTCAATCACTGCATCCCATTTCCCTGAGTCACTGCATCACATTTCCCTGAGTCACTGCATCCCATTTCCCTCAGTCACTGCATCCCATTTCACACAATCACTGCATCCTAATTCACTCAGTCACTGTATCGCATTTCCCACCGTCACTGCATCCCATTTCCATCAGTCACTATATCCCATTTCCATCAGTCATTGCAACCCATTTTCCCTCAGTCACTGCATCCCATTTCATACAATCAGTGCATCCCATTTCATTCAGTGACTGCATCACATTTCACTCAGTCACTGCATCCCATTTCACTCAGTCACTGCATCCCATTTCCCTCAGTCACTGCATCTCATTTCCCTCAGTCACTGCATCCCATTTTCCTCAGTCACTGCATCTCATTTCCCTCAGTCACTGCATCTCATTTCCCTCAGTCACTGAATCCCATTTCACTCAGTCACTGCATCCCATTTGCATCCGTCACTGCATCCCATTTCACTCTGTCACTGCATCCCCTTTCACTCTGTCACTGCATCCCATTTCACTCTGTGAGTGCATCAGAGTTCACTCTGTCACTGCAGCACATTTCACGCAGTCACTGCATCCCATTTCACGCAGTCACTGCATCCCATTTCCCTCAGTCACTGCATCACATTTCCATCAGACACTGCAGCTCATGTCACTCTGTCACTGCATCCAATTTCCATCGGTCACTGCATCCCATTTCACCCAGTCCCTGCATCCCATTGCACTCAGTGATGCATCCCATTTCACGCAGTCACTGCATCGCATTTCACTCAATCACTGCATCCCATTTCACTCAGTCGCTGCATCCCCTTCACCACAGTCACTGCATCCCATTTCCATCAGTCACTGTTTCCCGTATCTCACAGACTGTGCATTCAATGCTTCTCATTTCACTCTGTCACTGCAGCTCATCTCGCTCTGTCACTGCATCCAATTTCCAACAGTCAGTGCATCTCATTTCACTCAGTCAGTGCATCGCATTTCACTCAGTCACTGCATCGCATTTCACTCAGTCACTGCATCGCATTTCACTCAGTCACTCCTTCCCAGTACCTCAGTCACTGCATCCCATTTTCTTCAGTCACTGCATCCCATTTCCATCAGTCACTGTTTCCCGGATCTCACAGACGCTGCATTCAATTTCCCACACACAGTGCATCCATCCCATTTCCCATAGTCACAGCATCTCCTTGCCCTCAGTCTCATCATCTCATTTCACTCAGTGATTGCATCCTTCTTACCACAAATACTGCACCCCATTTCCCTCAGTCACTGCATCCCATTTCCCTCAGTCACTGCATCTCATTTCACTCGGACAGTGCATCCCATTTCCCTCAGTCACTGCATCCGATTTCACTCAGTCACTGCATCCCATTTTACCCAGTCACTGCATGCCATTGCACTCAGTGATGCATCCCATTTCACTCAGCGACTGCATCCCATTTCACTCAGTCACTGCATCCCATTGCACTCAGTCACTGCATCCCATTTCCCTCAGTCACTGCATCCCATTTCAAGCAGTCACTGCATCCCATTTCAAGCAGTCACTGCATCACATTTCACTCAGTCACTGCATCCCATTTCCCTCAGTTACTGCATCGCATTTCACTCAGTCACTGCATTGCATTTCACTCAGTCACTGCATCCCATTTCACTCAGTGACTGAATCACATTTCACTCAGTCAGTGCGTCACATTTCACTCAGTCAGTGCATCCCATTTCCCTCAGTCACTGCATCCCAATTCCCTCAGTCACTACATCCCATGTCCGTGTGTCACTGCATCCCATGTCCCTCAGTCACTGCATCTCATGTCCCTCAGTCAGTGCATCCCATGTCCCTCAGTCACTGCATCCCATTTCATTCAGTCAGTGTGTCCCTTTTCGTTCAGGCACTGTGTCCCATTTCCCTCAGTCACTGCACACCAAGCCCGCTCGGGCAGTGTTTCCCTATTGACTCAGTCACTCCTTCCCAGTACCTCTGTCACTGCAGCATATGTCACTCTGTCACTGCATCACATTTCCATCAGACAGTGCATCCCATTTCCCTCAGTCACTGCATCACACTTCCATCAGACACTGCAGCTCATGTCACTCTGTCACTGCATCCAATTTCCATAAGTCACTGCATCTCATTTAACTCATTCACTGCATCCCATTTCAGGCAGTCACTGCATCCCATTTCAATCAGTCACTGCATCCCTATTCACACTGTCACTGCATCCCAGTTCACACAGCCACTGCATCCCTTTTCACACAGCCACTGCATCCCATTTCACAGAGCCACTGCATCCCATTTCACACAGCCACTGCATCCCATTTCACTCAATGCTTCACTTTACACACAGTCAGGGCATCCCATTTCCATCAGTCACTGCGTCCCATTTCACTCAGTCACTGCATCCCATTTCACTCAGTCACTGCATCCCATTTCACAGAGTCACTGCATCTCCTTTCCATCAGTCACTGCATCCCTATTCACACTGTCACTGCATCCCAGTTCACACAGCCACTGCATCCCATTTCACAGAGCCACTGCATCCCATTTCACTCAATGCTTCACTTTACACACAGTCAGGGCATCCCATTTCCATCAGTCACTGCGTCCCATTTCCTCAGTCACTGCATCTCCTTTCCACAGTCACGGCAATCCCATTTCCCTCAGTCACTGCATCCCATTTCACTCAGTCACTGCATCCCATTTCACAGAGTCACTGCATCCCATTTCACAGAGTCACTGCATCTCCTTTCCATCAGTCACTGCGTCACATTTCACTCAGTGACTGCAACACATTTCACTCAGAGACTGTATCCCATTTCACTCAGTCACTGCATCCCATTTCCCTCAGTCACTGCATCCCATTTCCCACAGTCACTGCATCACATTTCCATCAGACGCTGCAGCTCATGTCACTCTGTCACTGCATCCAATTTCCATCAGTCACTGCATCCCATTTCACCCACTCCCTGCATCCCATTGCACTCAGTGATGCATCCCAATTCAAGCAGTCACTGCACCACATTTCCATCAGTCACTATTTCCCGTATCTCCCAGACGATGCATTCAATTTCCCACACTCACTGCATCGCATTTCACTCAGTCACTGCATCCCATTTCACACTGTCACTGCATCCCATTTCACGCTGTCACTGCATCCCATTTCCCTCAGTCACTGCATCCCATTTCCATCAGACACTGCAGCTCATGTCACTCTGTCACTGCATCCAATTTCCATCGGTCACTGCATCCCATTTCACCCAGTCCCTGCATCCCATTGCACTCAGTGATGCATCCCATTTCAAGCAGTCACTGCGTCACATTTCACTCAGTCACTGCATCACATTCCACTAAGTCACTGCATCACATTTCACTCAGTCACTGCATCCCATTTCCTCAATCACTGCGTCTCTTTCACCACAGTCACTGCATCACATTTCCATCAGTCACTGTTTCCCGTATCTCACAGACGATGAATTCAATTTCCCTCAGTCACTGCATCCCATTTCCCTCAGTCACTGCATCCCATTTCCCTCAGTCACTGCATCCCATTTCCCTCAGTCACTGCATCCCATTTCCCTCAGACACTGCAGCTCATGTCACTCTGTCACTGCATCCAATTTCCATCGGTCACTGCATCCCATTTCACCCAGTCCCTGCATCCCATTGCACTCAGTGATGCATCCCATTTCAAGCAGTCACTGCCTCACATTTCACTCAGTCACTGCATCCCCTTTCACTCAGTCACTGCATCACATTTCACTCAGTCACTGCATCCCATTTACTCAATCAGTGCAACTCCTTCACCACAGTCACTGCATCACATTTCACTCAGTCACTGTTTCCTGTATCTCACAGACGATGCATTCAATTTCCCACACTCACTGCATCCCATTTCCCTCAGTCACCGGATCCCATTTCCGTCAGTCACTGCATCCAATTTCCATCAGTCAC
Organism: Stegostoma tigrinum; assembly: GCF_030684315.1. Taxonomy (NCBI): domain Eukaryota; kingdom Metazoa; phylum Chordata; class Chondrichthyes; order Orectolobiformes; family Stegostomatidae; genus Stegostoma; species Stegostoma tigrinum. The sequence continues at coordinate 215,895 of NW_026728177.1, read as the reverse complement.
TGCATCCCATTTCACCTAGTCCCTGCATCCCATTGCACTCAGTGATGCATCCCATTGCACTCAGTGACTGCATCCCATTTCACTCAGTCACTGCATCCCATTTCACTCAATCACTGCATCTCCTTCACCACAGTCACTGCATCCCATTTTCATCACTCACTGTTTCCCATATCTCACAGACGCTGCATTCAATTTCCCACACTCACTGCATCCCATCTCACTCAGTCACTGCATCCCATTTCCATCAGTCACTGCATCCCATTTCCATCAGTCACTGGTTCCCGTATCTCACAGACGCTGCTTTCAATTTCTGACACTCACTGTATCCCATTTCCCATAGACACAGCATCTCCCTTCCCTCAGACTCTGCATCTCATTTCAATCAGTGATTGCATCCGACTTCCCACAAATACTGCATCCCATTTCGCTCAGTCACTGCATCTCATTTCACTTGGTCACTGCATCCCATTTCCCTCAGTCACTGCATCCCATTTCCCTCAGTCACTGCATCCCATTTCCGTCAAACAAGGCATCTCATTTCACTCAGCCACTGCAGTTGATGTCGCTCTGTCACTGCATCCAATTTCCATCATTCAGTGCATCTCATTTCACTCAGTCACTGCATCCCATTTGAAGCAGTGACTGCATCCCATTTCACGCAGTCACTGCACCGCATTTCACGCAGTCACTGCACCGCATTTCACGCAGTCACTGCACCGCATTTCACGCAGACACTGCATCCTATTTCACTCAGTCACTGCATCCCATTTCCCTCAGTCACTGCATCTCATTTCCGTCAAACAAGGCATCTCATTTCACTCAGTCACTGCAGTTCATGTCGCTCTGTCACTGCATCCAATTTCCATCATTCAGTGCATCTCATTTCACTCAGTCAGTGCATCTCATTTCCCTCAGACACTGCATCTCATTTCCCTCAGTCACTGCACCCCAAGCCCGCTCGGGAACTGCATCCCATTTCACACAGTCGCTGCATCACATTTCACACAGTCACTGCATCCCATTTCACACAATCAGTGCATCTCATTTCCCTCAGTCAATGTATCCCATTTGCGTCAGTCACTGCATCCCATTTGCATCAGTCACTGCATCCCATTTCACTCAATCACTGCATCCCATTTCCCTGAGTCACTGCATCACATTTCCCTGAGTCACTGCATCCCATTTCCCTCAGTCACTGCATCCCATTTCACACAATCACTGCATCCTAATTCACTCAGTCACTGTATCGCATTTCCCACCGTCACTGCATCCCATTTCCATCAGTCACTATATCCCATTTCCATCAGTCATTGCAACCCATTTTCCCTCAGTCACTGCATCCCATTTCATACAATCAGTGCATCCCATTTCATTCAGTGACTGCATCACATTTCACTCAGTCACTGCATCCCATTTCACTCAGTCACTGCATCCCATTTCCCTCAGTCACTGCATCCCATTTCCCTCAGTCACTGCATCTCATTTCCCTCAGTCACTGCATCTCATTTCCCTCAGTCACTGCATCCCATTTTCCTCAGTCACTGCATCTCATTTCCCTCAGTCACTGCATCTCATTTCCCTCAGTCACTGAATCCCATTTCACTCAGTCACTGCATCCCATTTGCATCCGTCACTGCATCCCATTTCACTCTGTCACTGCATCCCCTTTCACTCTGTCACTGCATCCCATTTCACTCTGTGAGTGCATCAGAGTTCACTCTGTCACTGCAGCACATTTCACGCAGTCACTGCATCCCATTTCACGCAGTCACTGCATCCCATTTCCCTCAGTCACTGCATCACATTTCCATCAGACACTGCAGCTCATGTCACTCTGTCACTGCATCCAATTTCCATCGGTCACTGCATCCCATTTCACCCAGTCCCTGCATCCCATTGCACTCAGTGATGCATCCCATTTCACGCAGTCACTGCATCGCATTTCACTCAATCACTGCATCCCATTTCACTCAGTCGCTGCATCCCCTTCACCACAGTCACTGCATCCCATTTCCATCAGTCACTGTTTCCCGTATCTCACAGACAGTGCATTCAATGCTTCTCATTTCACTCTGTCACTGCAGCTCATCTCGCTCTGTCACTGCATCCAATTTCCAACAGTCAGTGCATCTCATTTCACTCAGTCAGTGCATCCCATTTCCCTCAGTCACTGCATCCCATTTCCCTCAGTCACTGCATCCCATTTCACCCAGTCCCTGCATCCCATTGCACTCAGTGATGCATCCCATTTCAAGCAGTCACTGCATCACATTTCACTCAGTCACTGCCTCACATTTCACTCAGTCACTGCATCCCCTTTCACTCAGTCACTGCATCACATTTCACTCAGTCACTGCATCCCATTTACTCAATCAGTGCAACTCCTTCACCACAGTCACTGCATCACATTTCCATCAGTCACTGTTTCCTGTATCTCACAGACGATGCATTCAATTTCCCACACTCACTGCATCCCATTTCCCTCAGTCACCGGATCCAATTTCCGTCAGTCACTGCATCCAATTTCCATCAGTCACTGCATCCCATTTCACCTAGTCCCTGCATCCCATTGCACTCAGTGATGCATCCCATTGCACTCAGTGACTGCATCCCATTTCACGCAATCCACTGCATCCCATTTCCCTCAGTCACGGCATCCCAATTCCCTCAGGTCACTGCATCCCATGTCCCTCAGTCACTGTTTCCCGTATCTCACAGACGCTGCATTCAATTTCCCACACACAGTGCATCCATCCCATTTCCCATAGTCACAGCATCTCCTTGCCCTCAGTCTCATCATCTCATTTCACTCAGTGATTGCATCCTTCTTCCCACAAATACTGCACCCCATTTCGCTCAGTCACTGCTTCCCATTTCCCTCAGTCACTGCATCTCATTTCACTCGGACAGTGCATCCCATTTCCCTCAGTCACTGCATCCGATTTCACTCAGTCACTGCATCCCATTTTACCCAGTCCCTGCATCCCACTGCACTCAGTGGTGCATCCCATTTCACTCAGTGACTGCTTCCCATTTCACTCAGTCACTGCATCACATTTCACTCAGTCACTGCATCCGATTTCACTCAGTCACTGCATCCGATTTCACTCAGTCACTGCATCCCATTTCCCTCAGTCACTGCATCCCATTTTAAGCAGTCACTGCATCCCATTTCCCTCAGTCACTGCATCCCATTTCCCTCAGTTACTGCATCGCATTTCACTCAGTCACTGCATCCCATTTCACTCAGTGACTGAATCACATTTCACTCAGTCAGTGCATCACATTTCACTCAGTCAGTGCATCCCATTTCCCTCAGTCACTGCATCCCAATTCCCTCAGTCACTGCATCTCATGTCCCTCAGTCAGTGCATCCCATGTCCCTCAGTCACTGCATCCCATTTCATTCAGTCAGTGTGTCCCTTTTCGTTCAGGCACTGTATCCCATTTCCCTCAGTCACTACACACCAAGCCCGCTCGGGCAGTGTTTCCCTATTGACTCAGTCACTCCTTCCCAGTACCTCTGTCACTGCAGCTCATGTCACTCTGTCACTGCATCACATTTCCATCAGACAGTGCATCCCATTTCCCTCAGTCACTGCATCACATTTCCATCAGACACTGCAGCTCATGTCACTCTGTCACTGCATCCAATTTCCATAAGTCACTGCATCTCATTTAACTCATTCACTGCATCCCATTTCAGGCAGTCACTGCATCCCATTTCAATCAGTCACTGCATCCCTATTCACACTGTCACTGCATCCCAGTTCACACAGCCACTGCATCCCTTTTCACACAGCCACTGCATCCCATTTCACAGAGCCACTGCATCCCATTTCACACAGCCACTGCATCCCATTTCACTCAATGCTTCACTTTACACACAGTCAGGGCATCCCATTTCCATCACTCACTGCGTCCCATTTCACTCAGTCACTGCATCCCATTTCACTCAGTCACTGCATCCCATTTCACAGAGTCACTGCATCTCCTTTCCATCAGTCACTGCGTCACATTTCACTCAGTGACTGCAACACATTTCACTCAGAGACAGTATCCCATTTCACTCAGTCACTGCATCCCATTTCCCTCAGTCACTGCATCCCATTTCCCACAGTCACTGCATCCCATTTCCCATAGTCACTGCATCACATTTCCATCAGACACTGCAGCTCATGTCACTCTGTCACTGCATCCAATTTCCATCAGTCACTGCATCCCATTTCACCCACTCCCTGCATCCCATTGCACTCAGTGATGCATCCCAATTCAAGCAGTCACTGCATCACATTTCCATCAGTCACTATTTCCCGTATCTCCCAGACGATGCATTCAATTTCCCACACTCACTGCATCGCATTTCACTCAGTCACTGCATCCCATTTCATGCTGTCACTGCATCCCATTTCACGCTGTCACTGCATCCCATTTCCCTCAGTCACTGCATCCCATTTCCCTCAGTCACTGCATCCCATTTCCATCAGACACTGCAGCTCATGTCACTCTGTCACTGCATCCAATTTCCATCAGTCACTGCATCCCATTTCACCCAGTCCCTGCATCCCATTGCACTTCGTGATGCATCCCATTTCAAGCAGTCACTGCATCACATTTCAGTCAGTCACTGCATCACATTTCAGTCAGTCACTTCATCCCATTTACTCAATCACTGCGTCTCTTTCACCACAGTCACTGCATCAAATTTCCATCAGTCACTGTTTCCCGTATCTCACAGACGATGCATTCAATTTCCCAAACGACTGCATCCCATTTCACGCAGTCACTGCATCCCATGTCCGTGTGTCACTGCATCCCATGTCCCTCAGTCACTGCATCCCATTCCCCTCAGTCACTGCGCCCCAAGCCCGCTCGGGCACTGATTCCCTATTAACTCAGTCACTCCTTCCCAGTACCTCAGTCACTGCAGCTCATGTCACTCTGTCACTGCATCCCATGTCCCTCGATCACTGCAATACCATGTCCCTCATTCTCTGCATCTCATTTCACTCAGTCACTGCATACCATTTCACTCAGCCACTGCATCCCATTTCACTCAGTCACTGCATCACAGTTCACTCAGTGACTGAATCACATTTCACAGAGTCACTGCATCCCATTTCACAGAGTCACTGCATCCCATTTCACGCAGTAACTGCATCGCATTTCACGCAGTCATTGCATCCCATTTCACTCAGTCACTGCATCACATTTCACTCAGTCACTGCATCACATTTCAGTCAGTCACTGCATCCCAATTCACTCTATCACTGCATCTCCTTCACCACAGTCGCAGCATACCATTTCCATCAGTCACTGGTTCCCGTATCTCACAGACGCTGCATTCAATTTCCGACACTCTCTGTATCCCATTTCCCATAGACACAGCATCTCCTTTCCCACAGTCTCTGCATCTCATTTCAATCAGTGATTGCATCCTACTTCCCAAAAATAGTGCATCCCATTTCGCTCAGTCACTGCATCTCATTTCACTCGGCAACTGCATCCCATTTCCCTCAGTCACTGCATCCCATTTCCCTCAGTCACTGCATCTCATTTCCGTCAGTCACTGCATCATATTTCCATCAAACAATGCATCTCATTTCACTCAGTCACTGCAGCTCATGTCACTCTGTCACTGCATCCAATTTCCATCAGTCAGTGCATCTCATTTCACTCATTCCCTGCATCGCATTTCACCCACTGACTGAATCAAAGTTCACTCAGTGAGTGCATCCCATTCCGTCAGTAACTGCATCCCATTTCCCTCAGTCACTGCATCTCCTTCAACACAGTCAGTGCATCCCATTTCCGTCAGTCACTGTTTCCCTTATCTCACAGACGCTGCATTCAATTTCCCACACTCACTGCATCCCATTGCCGATAGTCACAGCATCTCCTTGCCCTCAGTCTCAGCATCTCATTTCACTCAGAGATGGCATCCTTCTTCCCACAAATACTGCATCCCATTTCCCTCAGTCACTGCATCTCATTTCACTCGGTCAGTGCATCCCATTTCACTCAGTCACTGCATCACATTTCACTCAGTCACTGCATCACATTTCACTCAGTCACTGCATCCCATTTACTCAATCACTGCATCACCTTCACCACAGTCACTGCATCACATTTCCATCAGTCACTGTTTCCCGTATCTCACAGACGATGAATTCAATTTCCCTCAGTCACTGCATCCCATTTCCCTCAGTCACTGCATCCCATTTCCCTCAGTCACTGCATCACATTTCCATCAGACACTGCAGCTCATGTCACTCTGTCACTGCATCCAATTTCCATCGGTCACTGCATCCCATTTCACCCAGTCCCTGCATCCCATTGCACTCAGTGGTGCATCCCATTTCAAGCAGTCACTGCATCACATTTCACTCAGTCACTGCCTCACATTTCACTCAGTCACTGCATCCCCTTTCACTCAGTCACTGCATCCCCTTTCACTCAGTCACTGCATCCCATTTACTCAATCACTGCAACTCCTTCACCACAGTCACTGCATCACATTTCCATCAGTCACTGTTTCCTGTATCTCACAGACGATGCATTCAATTTCCCACACTGACTGCATCCCATTTCCCTCAGTCACCGCATCCCATTTCCGTCAGTCACTGCATCCAGTTTCCATCAGTCACTGCATCCCATTTCACCTAGTCCCTGCATCCCATTGCACTCAGTGATGCATCCCATTGCACTCAGTGACTGCATCGCATTTCACTCAGTCACTGCATCCCATTTCACGCAATGCACTGCATCCCATTTCCCTCAGTCACGGCATCCCAATTCCCTCAGGTCACTGCATCCCATGTCCCTCAGTCACTGCATCCCATTTCACTCAGTCAGTGCGTCCCTTTTCGGTCAGGCACTGTATCCCATTTCCCTCAGTCACTGCGCCCCAAGCCCACTCGGGCACTGAATCCCTATTAACTCAGAAACTCATTCCCAGTACCTCCTTCACTGCAGCTCATGTCACTCTGTCACTGCATCCCATTTCCCTCAGTCACTGCATCCCATGTCCCTCAGTCACTGCATCCCATGTCACTCAGTAACTGCATCCCATTTCACTCAGTCACTGCATCCCATTTCACTCAGTCACTGCATCCCATTTCACTCAGTCACTGCATCCCATTTCTCTCAGTCACTGCATCACATTTCACTCAGTCACTGCATCACGTTTCACACAGTCACTGCATCCCATTTCACTGAGTCACTGCATCTCCTTCACCACAGTCACTGCATTCCATTTCCATCAGTCACTGTTTCCCGTATCTCACAGGCGCTGCATTCAATTTCCCACACTCACTGCATCGCATTTCCCATAGTCAAAGCATCTCCTTTCCCTCAGTCTCTGCATTGCATTTCACTCAGTCAATGCTTCCCATGTCCCTCAGTCACTGCATCCCATGTCCCTCAGTCACTGCATCCCATTTCCCTCAGTCACTGCATCTCATTTCACTCAGTCACTGCATCCCATTTCCGTCAGTCACTGCATCCCATTTCCCTCAGTCACTGCATCTCATTTCACTCAGGCACTGTATCCCATTTCCCTCACACACTGCACCCCAAGTCCGCTCGGGCACTGCATCCCCATGAACTCAGTCACTCCTTCACAGCACCTCAGTCATTGCATCCCATTTCCATCAGGTACTGCATCACATTTCCATCAGACACTACAGCTCATGTCACTCTGTCACTGCATCCCATTTCCCTCAGTCACTGCATCTCCTTCACCACAGTCACTGCATCCCATTTCACGCAGTCACTGCATCACATTTCACTCAGTCACTGCATCATATTTTACTCAGTCACTGCATCCCATTTCACTCAATCACTGCATCTCCTTCACCACAGTCACTGCGTCCAATTTCCATCAGTCACTGTTTCCTGTATCTCACAGACGCTGCATTCAATTTCCCACCCTCACTTCATCCCATTTCCCATCGTCACAGCATCACCTTTCCCTCAGTCTCTGTACCGCAATTCACTCAGTGATTGCATCCCATTTCCCTCAGTCACTGCATCCCATTTAGCTCAGTAACTGCATCCCATTTCTGTCAGTCACTGCATCCCATTTCCCTCAGTCACTGTATCCCATTTCACTCAGCCACTGCATCCCATTTCACTCAGTCACTGCATCACAGTTCACTCAGTGACTGAATCACAGTACACTCAGTGAGTGCATCATATTTCACTCAGTGACGGAATCACATTTCACTCAGTGACTGAATCACATTTCACTGAGTCACTGCGTCGCATTTCACGCAGTCACTGCATTGCATTTCACGCAGTCACTGCATCGCATTTCACTCAGTCACTGCATCCCAATTCACTCAGTCACTGCATCCCAATTCACTCAATCACTGCATCTCCTTCACCACAGTCACAGCATCCCATTTCCATCAGTTACTGGTTCCCGTATCTCACAGACGCTGCATTCAATTTCCGACACTCACTGTATCCCATTTCCCATAGACACAGCATCTCCTTTCCCACAGTCTCTGCATCTCATTTCAATCAGTGATTGCATCCTACTTCCCAAAAATACTGCATCCCTTTTCCCTCAGTCACCGCATCCCATTTCCCTCAGTCCCTGCATCCAATTTCCATCAGTCACTGCATCCCATTTCACCTAGTCACTGCATCCCATTGCACTCAGTGACTGCATCGCATTTCACTCAGTCACTGCATCCCATTTCACGCAATCACTGCATCCCATTTCCCTCAGGTCACTAGATCCCAATTCCCTCAGGTCACTGCATTCCATGTCCATGTATCACTGCATCCCATGTCCGTGTGTCACTGCATCCCATGTCCCTCAGTCACTGCATCCCATGTCCCTCAGTCACTGCATCCCAAGTCCCTCAGTCACTGCATCCCATGTCCCTCAGTCACTGCATCTCATGTCCCTCAGTCACTGCATCTCATTTCACTCAGTCACTGAATCCCATTTCACTCAGTCAGTGCGTCCCTTTTCGGTCAGGCACTGTATCCCATTTCCCTCAGTCACTGCACCCCAAGTCCACGCGGGCACTGATTCCCTATTAACTCGGAAACTCCTTCCCAGTACCTCCTTCAATGCAGCTCATGTCACTCTGTCACTGCATCCCATTTCCCTCAGTCACTGCATCACATGTCCCTCAGTCACTGCATCCCATGTCCCTCAGTCACTGCATCCCATGTCCCTCAGTCACTGCATCCCATTTCACTCAGTCACTGCATCCCATTTCACTCAGCCACTGCATCCCATTTCACACAGTCACTGCATCACAGTTCACTCAGTGACTGAATCACAGTACACTCAGTGAGTGCATCATATTTCACTCAGTGACGGAATCACATTTCACTCAGTGACTGAATCACATTTCACTGATTCACTGCGTCCCATTTCACGCAGTAAATGCATCCCATTTCACGCAGTCACTGCATCGCATTTCACGCAGTCACTACATCCCATTTCACTCAGTCACTGCATCACATTTCACTCAGTCACTGCATCCCAATTCACTCAATCACTGCATCTCCTTCACCACAGTCACAGCATCCCATTTCCATCAGTCACTGGTTTCCGTATCTCACAGACGCTGCATTCAATTTCCGACACTCACTGTATCCCATTTCCCACAGACACAGCGTCTCCTTTCCCAAAGTCTCTGCATCTCATTTCAATCAGTGATTGCATCCTACTTCCCAAAAATACTGCATCCCATTTAGCTCAGTCACTGCATCTCATTTCACTCGGTCACTGCATCCCAATTCCCTCGGTCACGACATCCCATTTCCCTCAGTCACTGCATCTCATTTCCGTCAGTTACTGCATCATATTTCCATCAAACAATGCATCTCATTTCACTCAGTCACTGCAGCTCATGTCACTCTGTCACTGCATCCAATTTCCATCAGTCAGTGCATCTCATTTAACTCATTCACTGCATCGCATTTCACTCAGTCACTGCATCACATTTCACTCAGTCACTGCATCACATTTCACTCAGTCACTGCATCCCATTTCACTCAGTCACTGCATCTCATTTCACTCAGTGATGCATCCCATTTCACTCAGTGATGCATCCCATTTCACTCAGTCACTGCATCCCATTTCCCTCAGTCACTGCATCCCATTTCACTCAGTCACTGCATCCCATTTCGAGCAGTCACTGCATCCCATTTCACGCAGTCACTGCACCGAATTTCCCACACTCACTGCATCGCATCTCACTCAGTCACTGCATCCCATTTCCATCAGTCACTGTTTCCCGTATCTCACAGATGCTGCTTTCAATTTCTGACACTCACTGTATCCCATTTCCCACAGACAGAGCATCTCCCTTCCCTCAGACTCTGCATCTCATTTCAATCAGTGATTACATCCTACTTCCCAAAAATACTGCATCCCATTTCGCTCAGTCACTGCATCTCATTTCACTTGATCACTGCATCCCATTTCCCTCAGTCACTGCATCCCATTTCCCTCAGTCACTGCATCTCATTTCAGTCAAACAAGGCATCTCATTTCACTCAGTCACTGCAGTTCATGTCGCTCTGTCACTGCATCCAATTTCCATCATTCAGTGCATCTCATTTCACTCAGTCAGTGCATCTCATTTCCCTCAGTCAGTGCATCTCATTTCCCTCAGTCACTGCACCCCAAGCCCGCTCGGGCACTGCATCCCATTTCACAAAGTCACTGCATCCCATTTCACACAGTCACTGCATCCCATTTCACACAATCAGTGCATCCCATTTCCCTCAGTCACTGCATCCCATTTCCCTCAGTCACTGCATCCCATTTCCCTCAGTCAATGTATCCCATTTGCGTCAGTCACTGCATCCCATTTGCATCAGTCACTGCATCCCATTTCACTCAATCACTGCATCCCATTTCCCTGAGTCACTGCATCCCATTTCACTCAGTCAGTGCATCCCATTTCCCTCAGTCACTGCATCTCATTTCCATCAGTCACTGCATCCCATTTCCATCAGTCACTGCACCCCAAGCCCGCTCGGGCACTGCATCCCTATTAACTCAGTCACTCCTTCCCAGTACCTCAGTCACTGCATCCATTGTCCCACAGTAACTGCATCCCATGTCCCTCAGTCACTGCATCCCATGTCCTTCAGTCACTGCATTCCATGTCCCTCAGTCAATGCATCCCAGGTCCCTCAGTCACTGCATCTGATTTCACACAGTCACTGCATCCCATTTCACTCAGTCAGTGCGTCCCTTTTCGGTCAGGCACCGTATCCCATTTCCCTCAGTCACTGCAACCCAAGCCCGCTCGGGCACTGATTCCCTATTAACTCAGTCACTCCTTCCCAGTACCTCTGTCACTGCATCCCATGTCCCTCAGTCAGTGCATCCCATGTCCCTTAGTCACTGCATCCCATGTCCCTCTGTCACTGCATCCCATGTCCCTCAGTCACTGCATCTCATTTCACTCAGTCACTGCATCACATTTCACTCAGCCACTACATCACAGTTCACTCAGTGACTGAATCACAGTTCACTCAATCACTGCATCCCATTGTCCTCAGTCACGGCATCCCATTTCCATCAGTCACTGCATCCCATTTCCCACAGTCACTGCATCTCCGTTCCTCAATCACTGCATGCCATTTCACTCAGTCTCTGCATCCCATTTCCCTCAGACACTGCGTCTGATTTCCATCAGTCACTGCATCCCATTTCCCTCAGTCATTGCATCCCATTTCCCACAGTCACTGCATCTCCTTTCCCTCAGTCAATGCGTCACATTCCACTGAGTCACTGCATCCCATTCCACAGTGTCACAGCATCCCATTTCACTCAGTGACTGCAACCCATTACCCTCAGTCACTGCATCCCATTTCCATCAGTCACTGCGTCCCATTCATCTCAGTCAATGAATCCCATTTCCCTCAGTCACTGCATCCCTATTCACACAGTCACTGCATCCCAGTTCACACAGCCACTGCATCCCATTTCACACAGCCAGTGCATCCCATTTCACACAGCCACTGCATCCCATTTCACACAGCCACTGCATCCCATTTCACACAGCCACTGCATCCCATTTCACACAGCCACTGCATCCCATTTCACTCAATGCTTCACTTTACAAACAGTCAGGGCATCCCATTACTCTCAGTCACTGCGTCCCATTACCTTCAGTCGCAGGATCCCATTTCACACAGACACTGCATCCCATTTCCGTCAGTCACTGCATCCCATGTCCCTCAGTCACTGCATACTATTTCCATCAGTCACTGCATCCCAGTTCACTCAGTCTCGGCATCTCATTTCCATCAGTCACGGCAATCCCATTTCACTCAGTCATTGCATCCCATTTCACAGAGTCACTGCATCTCCTTTCCGTCAGTCACTGTGTCCCATTTCACTTAGTCACTGCGTCCCATTTCCATCAATCACTGCATCCCATTTCCCACAGTCACTGCATCCCATTTCCCTCCGTCACTGCATCCCATTTCCCTCAGTCACTGCATCCCATTGTCCTCAGTCACTGCATCCCATTGTCCTCAGTCACTGCATCCCCTTGTCCTCAGTCACTGCATCCCATTGTCCACAGTCACTGCATCCCACTTCACTCAGTCACTGCATCCCATTTCACTCAGTCACTGCATCCCATTTCACTCAGTCACTGCATCCCATTTCACTCAGTCACTGCATCCCATTTCACAGAGTCACTGCATCTCCTTTACATCAGTCACTGCGTCCCATTTCACTCAGTCACTGCGTCCCATTTCCCAGTCACTGCATCCCATTTCCCTCAGTCACTGCATCACATTTCCCTCAGTCACTGCATCACATTTCCCTCAGTCACTGCGTCCCATTGCCCAAAGTCACTGCATTCCATTGTCCTCAGTGACTGCATCCCATTGCCCTCAGTCACTGCATCCCATTGTCCTCAGTCACTGCATCCCATTTCACTAAGACCGTGCGTCCCATTTCTCTCAGCCACTGTATCCCATTTCCCTCAGTCACTGCACCCCAAGCCCGCTCGGGCACTGCATCCCTATTAACTCAGTCACTCCTTCCTAGTACCTCAGTCACTGCATCCATTGTCCCACAGTAACTGCATCCCATGTCCCTCAGTCAGTGCATCCCATGTCCCTCAGTCACTGCATCCCATGTCCTTCAGTCACTGCATTCCATGTCCCTCAGTCAATGCATCCCAGGTCCCTCAGTCACTGCATCTGATTTCACACAGTCACTGCATCCCATTTCACTCAGTCAGTGCGTCCCTTTTTGGTCAGGCACCGTATCCCATTTCCATCAGTCACTGCATCCCATTACCCTCAGTCGCAGCATCCCATTTCCCACAGTCACACCATCCCATTTCCCACAGACACTGCATTTCCTTTCCCTCAGTCACTACATCTCATTTCCACCAGTCACTGCATCCCATTTCACTCAGCGACTGCATCCCATTTCACTCAGCCACTGCATCCCAGTTCACATAGTCACCGCATCCCAGTTCACACAGTCACCACATCCCAGTTCACACAGTCACCGCGTCCCAGTTCACACAGCCACTGCATCCCATTTCAAACAGTCACTGCATCTCATTTCACTCATTCAATGCTTCACATTCCACTCAGCCACCGCTTCCCATTTCCCACAGTCACTGCATCTCCTTTCCTCAGTCACTGCATCCCATTTCCCTCAGTCACTGCATCCCATTGCCCTCAGTCACTGCATCCTATTGTCCTCAGTCACTGCATCCCATTGTCCTCAGTCACTGCATCCCATTACCCTCAGTCACTGCATCCCACTTCACTCAGTCACTGCATCCCATTTCACTCAGTCACTGCATCTCATTTCAATCGGTCACTGCAACCCATCTCCAACAGTCACTGCATCTCATTTCACTCAGTCACTGCATCCCATTTCCCTCAGTCACTGCATCCGATTTCCCTCAGTCACTGCATCCCACTTCCCTCAGTCAGTGCATCCCATGTCCTTCACTCACTGCATCCCATGTCCCTTACTCACTGCATCCCATTTCACTAAGACCGTGCATCCCATTTCTCTCAGCCACTGTATCCCATTTCCCTCAGTCACTGTACCCCAAGCCCGCTCGGGCACTGCATCCCTATTAACTCAGTCACTCCTTCCCAGGACCTCAGTCACTGCATCCCATGTCCCACATTTCCATCAGTCACTGCATCTCATTTCACTAATTAACAGCATCCCTTTTCACTCAGACACTGCATCCCATTTCACTCAGACACTTCATCCCATTTCCGTCAGTCACTGCATCCCATTTCCGTAAATCACTGCATCCCATTTCCCACAGTCACTGCATCTCCTTTCCCCAAGTCACGGCGTCTCATTTCCATCAGTCACTGCTTCCCATTTCACTCAGTCACTGCATCCCATTTCCCTCAGTCACGGCATTCCATTTCCCTCAGTCACTGGATCCCATTTCTCTCAGTCACTGCATCCCGTTTCTCACTGATGCTGCATTCAATTTCCGTCAGACACTGCATCCCATTTCCATCAGTCACTGCATCCCATTTCCCTCAGTCACTGCAACCCAAGCCCGCTCGGGCACTGATTCCCTATTAACTCAGTCACTCCTTCCCAGTACCTCTGTCACTGCATCCCATATCCCTCAGTCAGTGCATCCCATGTCCCTCAGTCAGTGCATCCCATGTCCCTCAGTCACTGCATCCCATGTCCCTCAGTCACTGCATCTCATTTCACTCAGTCACTGCATCCCATTTCACTCAGTCACTGCATCCCATTTCACTCAGCCACTGCATCACAGTTCACTCAGCCACTGCATCACAGTTCACTCAGTGACTGAATCATAGTTCACTCAATCACTGCATCCCATTGTCCTCAGTCACGGCATCCCATTTCCATCAGTCACTGCATCCCATTTCCCACAGTCACTGCATCTCCGTTCCTCAATCACTGCATGCCATTTCACTCAGTCTCTGCATCCCATTTCCCTCAGACACTGCATCCCATTTCCCTCAGACACTGCATCTGATTTCCATCAGTCACTGCATCCCATTTCCCTCAGTCATTGCATCCCATTTCCCACAGTCACTGCATCTCCTTTCCTCAGTCAATGTGTCACATTCCACTGAGTCACTGCATCCCATTCCACAGTGTCACAGCATCCCATTTCACTCAGTGACTGCAACCCATTACCCTCAGTCACTGCATCCCATTTCCATCAGTCACTGCGTCCCATTCATCTCAGTCAATGAATCCCATTTCCCTCAGTCACTGCATCCGTATTCACACAGCCACTGCATCCCATTTCACACAGCCACTGCATCCCATTTCACACAGCCACTGCCTCCCATTTCACTCAATGCTTCACTTTACAAACAGTCAGGGCATCCCATTACTCTCAGTCACTGCGTCCCATTACCTTCAGTCGCAGGATCCCATTTCACACAGACACTGCATCCCATTTCCGTCAGTCACTGCATCCCATGTCCCTCAGTCACTGCATACTATTTCATTCAGTCACTGCATCCCAGTTCACTCAGTCTCGGCATCTCATTTCCCTCAGTCACTGCATCCCATTTCCCACAGTCACTGCATCCCATTTCCATCAGTCACTGCATCCCATTTCCATCAGTCACTGCATCCCATGTCCCTCAGTCACTGCATCTCCTTTCCACAGTCACGGCAATCCCATTTCACTCAGTCATTGCATCCCATTTCACAGAGTCACTGCATCTCCTTTCCGTCAGTCACTGTGTCCCATTTCACTGAGTCACTGCGTCCCATTTCCATCAATCACTGCATCCCATTTCCCACAGTCACTGCATTCCATTTCCCAGTCACTGCATCCCATTACCCTCCGTCACTGCATCCCATTTACCTCAGTCACTGCATCCCCTTGTCCTCAGTCACTGCATCCCATTGTCCACAGTCACTGCATCCCACTTCACTCAGTCACTGCATTCCATTTCACTCAGTCACTGCGTCCCATTTCACTCAGTCACTGCGTCCCATTTCCCAGTCACTGCATCCCATTGCCCTAAGTCACTGCATCCCATTGTCCTCAGTGACTGCATCCCATTGCCCTCAGTCACTGCATCCCATTGTCCTCAGTCACTGCATCCCATTTCACTCAGTCACTGCATCCCATTTCACTTAGTCACTGCATCCCACTAACTTCAGTCGCAGGATCCCATTTCAAACAGACACTGCATCCCATTTCCGTCAGTCACTGCATCCCATTTCCCTCAGTCACTGCATACCATTTCCATCAGTCGCAGGATCCCATTTCAAACAGACACTGCATCCCATTTCTGTCAGTCACAGCATCCCATTTCCCTCAGTCACTGCATCTCATTTCCATCAGTCACTGCATCCCATGTCCCTCAGTCACTGCAATCCCATTTCACTCAGTCATTGCATCCCATTTCACAGAGTCACTGCATCTCTTTTCCGTCAGTCACTGTGTCCCATTTCACTTAGTCACTGCGTCCCATTTCCATCAATCACTGCATCCCATTTCCCACAGTCACTGCATTCCATTTCCCAGTCACTGCATTCCATTTCCCTCCGTCACTGCATCCCATTTCCCTCAGTCACTGCATCCCATTGTCCTCAGTCACTGCATCCCCTTGTCCACAGTCACTGCATCCCACTTCACTCAGTCACTGCATCCCATTTCACTCAGTCACTGCATCCCATTTCACTCAGTCACTGCATCCCATTTCACTCAGTCACTGCATCTCCTTTACATCAGTCACTGCGTCCCATTTCACTCAGTCACTGCGTCCCATTTCCCAGTCACTGCATCCCATTTCCCTCAGTCACAGCATCCCATTTCCCTCAGTCACTGCATCTCATTTCCATCAGTCACTGCATCCCATGTCCCTCAGTCACTGCAATCCCATTTCACTCAGTCATTGCATCCCATTTCACAGAGCCACTGCATCTCCTTTCCGTCAGTCACTGTGTCCCATTTCACTTAGTCACTGCGTCCCATTTCCATCAATCACTGCATCCCATTTCCCACAGTCACTGCATTCCATTTCCGAGTCACTGCATCCCATTTCCCTCCGTCACTGCATCCCATTTCCCTCAGTCACTGCATCCCATTGTCCTCAGTCACTGCATCCCATTGTCCTCAGTCACTGCATCCCATTGTCCACAGTCACTGCATCCCACTTCACTCAGTCACTGCATCCCATTTCACTCAGTCACTGCATCCCATTTCACTCAGTCACTGCATCCCATTTCACTCAGTCACTGCATCTCCTTTACATCAGTCACTGCGTCCCATTTCACTCAGTCACTGCGTCCCATTTCCCAGTCACTGCATCCCATTTCCCTCAGTCACTGCATCACATTTCCCTCAGTCACTGCATCACATTTCCCTCAGTCACTGCATCACATTTCCCTCAGTCACTGCGTCCCATTGCCCTAAGTCACTGCGTCCCATTGCCCTAAGTCACTGCATCCCATTGTCCTCAGTGACTGCATCCCATTGCCCTCAGTCACTGCATCCCATTGTCCTCAGTCACTGCATCCCATTTCACTCAGTCACTGCATCCCATTACCCTCAGTCACTGCATCCCATTTACCTCAGTCACTGCATCCCCTTGTCCTCAGTCACTGCATCCCATTGTCCACAGTCACTGCATCCCACTTCACTCAGTCACTGCATTCCATTTCACTCAGTCACTGCGTCCCATTTCACTCAGTCACTGCGTCCCATTTCCCAGTCACTGCATCCCATTGCCCTCAGTCACTGCATCCCATTGTCCTCAGTCACTGCATCCCATTTCACTCAGTCACTGCATCCCATTTCACTTAGTCACTGCATCCCATTACCCTCAGTCACTGCATCCCATTACCCTCAGTCACTGCATCCCATTACCTTCAGTCGCAGGATCCCATTTCAAACAGACACTGCATCCCATTTCTGTCAGTCACAGCATCCCATTTCCCTCAGTCACTGCATCTCATTTCCATCAGTCACTGCATCCCATGTCCCTCAGTCACTGCAATCCCATTTCACTCAGTCATTGCATCCCATTTCACAGAGTCACTGCATCTCCTTTCCGTCAGTCACTGTGTCCCATTTCACTTAGTCACTGCGTCCCATTTCCATCAATCACTGCATCCCATTTCCCACAGTCACTGCATTCCATTTCCCAGTCACTGCATCCCATTTCCCTCCGTTACTGCATCCCATTTCCCTCAGTCACTGCATCCCATTGTCCTCAGTCACTGCATCCCATTGTCCTCAGTCACTGCATCCCATTGTCCACAGTCACTGCATCCCACTTCACTCAGTCACTGCATCCCATTTCACTCAGTCACTGCATCCCATTTCACTCAGTCACTGCATCCCATTTCACTCAGTCACTGCATCTCCTTTACATCAGTCACTGCGTCCCATTTCACTCAGTCACTGCGTCCCATTTCCCAGTCACTGCATCCCATTTCCCTCAGTCACTGCATCACATTTCCCTCAGTCACTGCATCACATTTCCCTCAGTCACTGCATCACATTTCCCTCAGTCACTGCGTCCCATTGCCCTAAGTCACTGCGTCCCATTGCCCTAAGTCACTGCATCCCATTGTCCTCAGTGACTGCATCCCATTGCCCTCAGTCACTGCATCCCATTGTCCTCAGTCACTGCATCCCATTTCACTCAGTCACTGCATCCCATTACCCTCAGTCACTGCATCCCATTACCCTCAGTCACTGCATCCCATTACCTTCAGTCGCAGGATCTCATTTCAAACAGACACTGCATCCCATTTCCGTCAGTCACAGCATCCCATTTCCCTCAGTCACTGCATACCATTTCCATCAGTCACTGCATCCCAGTTCACTCAGTCTCGGCATCTCATTTCCCTCAGTCACTGCATCCCATTTCCGTCAGTCACTGCATCCCATTTCCCTCAGTCACTGCATCCCATTGCACTCAGTCACTGCATCCCATTGTCCTCAGTCACTGCATCCCATGACCCTCAGTCACTGCATCCCATTGTTCTCAGTCACTGCATCGCATTGTCCTCAGTCACTGCATCCCATTTCACTCAGTCACTGCATCCCATTACCCTCAGTCACTGCATCCCATTACCTTCAGTCACTGCACCCCATTACCTTCAGTCACAGGATCCCATTTCAAACAGACACTGCATCCCATTTCCGTCAGTCACTGCATCCCATTTCCCTCAGTCACTGAATACCATTTCCATCAGTCACTGCATCCCAGTTCACTCAGTCTCGGCATCTCATTTCCCTCGGTCACTGCATCCCATTTCCCTCAGTCACTGCATCTCCTTTCCACAGTCACGGCAATCCCATTTCACTCAGTCACTGCATCCCATTTCACTCAGTCACTGCATTCCATTTCACAGAGTCACTGCATCTCCTTTCCATCAGTCACTGCATCCCATTTCACTTCGTCACTGCGTCCCATTTCCATCAATCACTGCATCCCATTTCCCACAGTCACTGCATCCCATTTCCCAGTCACTGCATCCCACTTCACTCAGTCTCGGCATCCCATTGTCCTCAGTCACTGCATCCTATTACCCTCAGTGACTGCATCCCACTTCACTCAGTCACTGCATCCCATTTCACTCAGTCACAGCATCCCATTTCACTCAGTCACAGCATCCCATTTCACTCAGTCACTGCATCCCATTGTCCTCTGTCACTGCATCCCATTACCCTCAGTCACTGCATCCCACTTCACTCAGTCACTGCATCCCATTTCACTCAGTCACTGCATCCCATTTCACAGAGTCACTGCATCCCACTTCACTCAGTCACTGCATCCCATTACCCACAGTCACTGCATCCCATTGTCCTCAGTCACTGCATCCCATTACCCTCAGTCACTGCATCCCACTTCACTCAGTCACTGCATCCCACTTCACTCAGTCACTGCGTCCCATTTCACTCAGTCACTGCGTCCCATTTCACTCAGTCACTGCGTCCCATTTCCCAGTCACTGCATCCCATTTCCCTCAGTCACTGCATCACATTTCACTCAGTCACTGCATCCCATTTCACTCAGTCACTGCATCCCATTTCACTCAGTCACTGCCTCCCATTCCACTCAGTCACTTCATCCCATTTCACTCAGTCAGTGCGTCACATTTCACTCAGGCACTGCATCCCATTTCACTCAGTCAGTGTATCCCATTTCCCTAACTCACTGCACCTCAAGCCCGCTCGGGCACTGCATCCCTATTAACTCAGTCACTGCTTCCCAGTACCTCAGTCACTCCATCGCATTTCACTCAGTCACTGCATCCATTTCCATCAGTCACTGCATCCCATTACCCTCAGTCGCAGCATCCCATTTCCCACAGTCACACCATCCCATTTCCCACAGACACTGCATTTCCTTTCCCTAAGTCACTGCATCTCATTTCCACCAGTCACTGCATCCCATTTCACTCAGCGACTGCATCCCATTTCACTCAGCGACTGCATCCCATTTCACTCAGCCACTGCATCCCAGTTCACATAGTCACCGCATCCCAGTTCACACAGTCACCACATCCCAGTTCACACAGTCACCGCGTCCCATTTCACACAGCCACTGCATCCCATTTCAAACAGTCACTGCATCTCATTTCACTCATTCAATGCTTCACATTCCACTCAGCCACCGCTTCCCATTTCCCACAGTCACTGCATCTCCTTTCCTCAGTCACTGCATCCCATTTCACTCAGTCACTGCAGGCCATTTCCCTCAGTCACTGCAGGCCATTTCCCTCAGTCACTGCATCCCATTACCATCAGTCATAGCATCCCATTTCCCTCAGTCACTGCATACCATTTCCATCAGTCACTGCATCCCAGTTCACTCAGTCTCGGCATCTCATTTCCCTCAGTCACTGCATCCCATTTCCGTCAGTCACTGCATCCCATTTCCCTCAGTCACTGCATCCCATTTCCACAGTCACGACAATCCCATTTCACTCAGTCACTGCATCCCATTTCACTCAGTCACTGCATCCCATTTCACTCAGTCACTGCATCCAACTTCACAGAGTCATTGCATCTCCTTTCCATCAGTCACAGCGTCCCATTTCACTTAGTCACTGCTTCCCATTTCCATTAATCACTGCATCCCATTTCCGACAGTCATTGCATCCCATTTGCCAGTCACTGCATCCCATTTCCCTCAGTCACTGCATCCGATTTCCCTCAGTCACTGCATCCCACTTCCCTCAGTCAGTGCATCCCATGTCCTTCACTCACTGCATCCCATGTCCCTTACTCACTGCATCCCATTTCACTAAGACCTTGCGTCCCATTTCTCTCAGCCACTGTATCCCATTTCCCTCAGTCACTGTACCCCAAGCCCGCTCGGGCACTGCATCCCTATTAACTCAGTC
Organism: Stegostoma tigrinum; assembly: GCF_030684315.1. Lineage (NCBI taxonomy): Eukaryota > Metazoa > Chordata > Chondrichthyes > Orectolobiformes > Stegostomatidae > Stegostoma > Stegostoma tigrinum. The sequence continues at coordinate 194,531 of NW_026728177.1, read as the reverse complement.
ACTCCTTCCCAGGACCTCAGTCACTGCATCCCATGTCCCACATTTCCATCAGTCACTGCATCTCATTTCACTCATTAACAGCATCCCTTTTCACTCAGACACTGCATCCCATTTCATTCAGACACTTCATCCCATTTCCGTCAGTCACTGCATCCCATTTCCGTAAATCACTGCATCCCATTTCCCACAGTCACTGCATCTCCTTTCCCCAAGTGACGGCGTCTCATTTCCATCAGTCACTGCTTCCCATTTCACTCAGTCACTGCATCCCATTTCCCTCAGTCACGGCATTCCATTTCCCTCAGTCACTGGATCCCATTTCTCTCAGTCACTGCATCCCGTTTCTCACTGATGCTGCATTCAATTTCCGTCAGACACTGCATCCCATTTCCATCAGTCACTGCATCCCATTTCCCTCAGTCACTGCATCCCATTTCACTCAGTGACTGCAACACGTTACACTCAGTGACTGAAACACATTTCAGTCAGTGACGGCATCCCATTTCATTCAGTCACTGCATCCCATTTCCCTCAGTCACTGCATCCCATTTCCCTCAGTCACTGCGACCCAAGCCCGCTCGGGCACTGATTCCCTATTAACTCAGTCACTCCTTCCCAGTACCTCTGTCACTGCATCCCATGTCCCTCAGTCAGTGCATCCCATGTCCCTCAGTCAGTGCATCCCATGTCCCTCAGTCACTGCATCCCATGTCCCTCAGTCACTGCATCTCATTTCACTCAGTCACTGCATCCCATTTCACTCAGTCACTGCATCCCATTTCACTCAGCCACTGCATCACAGTTCACTCAGTGACTGAATCACAGTTCACTCAATCACTGCATCCCATTGTCCTCAGTCACGGCATCCCATTTCCATCAGTCACTGCATCCCATTTCCCACAGTCACTGCATCTCCGTTCCTCAATCACTGCATGCCATTTCACTCAGTCTCTGCATCCCATTTCCCTCAGACACTGCATCCCATTTCCCTCAGACACTGCATCTGATTTCCATCAGTCACTGCATCCCATTTCCCTCAGTCATTGCATCCCATTTCCCACAGTCACTGCATCTCCTTTCCCTCAGTCAATGCGTCACATTCCACTGAGTCACTGCATCCCATTCCACAGTGTCACAGCATCCCATTTCACTCAGTGACTGCAACCCATTACCCTCAGTCACTGCATCCCATTTCACGCAGTCACTGCGTCCCATTCATCTCAGTCAATGAATCCCATTTCCCTCAGTCACTGCATCCCTATTCACACAGCCACTGCATCCCATTTCACACAGCCACTGCATCCCATTTCACACAGCCACTGCATCCCATTTCACTCAATGCTTCACTTTACAAACAGTCAGGGCATCCCATTACTCTCAGTCACTGCGTCCCATTACCTTCAGTCGCAGGATCCCATTTCACACAGACACTGCATCCCATTTCCGTCAGTCACTGCATCCCATGTCCCTCAGTCACTGCATACTATTTCATTCAGTCACTGCATCCCAGTTCACTCAGTCTCGGCATCTCATTTCCCTCAGTCACTGCATCCCATTTCCCACAGTCACTGCATCCCATTTCCATCAGTCACTGCATCCCATTTCCATCAGTCACTGCATCCCATGTCCCTCAGTCACTGCATCTCCTTTCCACAGTCACGGCAATCCCATTTCACTCAGTCATTGCATCCCATTTCACAGAGTCACTGCATCTCCTTTCCGTCAGTCACTGTGTCCCATTTCACTGAGTCACTGCGTCCCATTTCCATCAATCACTGCATCCCATTTCCCACAGTCACTGCATTCCATTTCCCAGTCACTGCATCCCATTACCCTCCGTCACTGCATCCCATTTACCTCAGTCACTGCATCCCCTTGTCCTCAGTCACTGCATCCCATTGTCCACAGTCACTGCATCCCACTTCACTCAGTCACTGCATCCCACTTCACTCAGTCACTGCATCCCACTTCACTCAGTCACTGCGTCCCATTTCACTCAGTCACTGCGTCCCATTTCCCAGTCACTGCATCCCATTGCCCTAAGTCACTGCATCCCATTGTCCTCAGTGACTGCATCCCATTGCCCTCAGTCACTGCATCCCATTGTCCTCAGTCACTGCATCCCATTTCACTCAGTCACTGCATCCCATTTCACTCAGTCACTGCATCCCATTTCACTCAGTCACTGCATCCCATTTCACTTAGTCACTGCATCCCATTACCCTCAGTCACTGCATCCCATTACCTTCAGTCGCAGGATCCCATTTCAAACAGACACTGCATCCCATTTCTGTCAGTCACAGCATCCCATTTCCCTCAGTCACTGCATCTCATTTCCATCAGTCACTGCATCCCATGTCCCTCAGTCACTGCAATCCCATTTCACTCAGTCATTGCATCCCATTTCACAGAGTCACTGCATCTCCTTTCCGTCAGTCACAGTGTCCCATTTCACTTAGTCACTGCGTCCCATTTCCATCAATCACTGCATCCCATTTCCCACAGTCACTGCATTCCATTTCCCAGTCACTGCATCCCATTTCCCTCCGTCACTGCATCCCATTTCCCTCAGTCACTGCATCCCATTGTCCTCAGTCACTGCATCCCCTTGTCCTCAGTCACTGCATCCCATTGTCCACAGTCACTGCATCCCACTTCACTCAGTCACTGCATCCCATTTCACTCAGTCACTGCATCCCATTTCACTCAGTCACTGCATCCCATTTCACTCAGTCACTGCATCTCCTTTACATCAGTCACTGCGTCCCATTTCACTCAGTCACTGCGTCCCATTTCCCAGTCACTGCATCACATTTCACTCAGTCACTGCATCCCATTTCACTCAGTCACTGCATCCCATTTCACTCAGTCACTGCCTCCCATTCCACTCAGTCACTTCATCCCATTTCACTCAGTCAGTGCGTCACATTTCACTCAGGCACTGCATCCCATTTCACTCAGTCAGTGTATCCCATTTCCCTAACTCACTGCACCTCAAGCCCGCTCGGGCACTGCATCCCTATTAACTCAGTCACTGCTTCCCAGTACCTCAGTCACTCCATCGCATTTCACTCAGTCACTGCATCCATTTCCATCAGTCACTGCATCCCATTACCCTCAGTCGCAGCATCCCATTTCCCACAGTCACACCATCCCATTTCCCACAGACACTGCATTTCCTTTCCCTAAGTCACTGCATCTCATTTCCACCAGTCACTGCATCCCATTTCACTCAGCGACTGCATCCCATTTCACTCAGCGACTGCATCCCATTTCACTCAGCCACTGCATCCCAGTTCACATAGTCACCGCATCCCAGTTCACACAGTCACCACATCCCAGTTCACACAGTCACCGCGTCCCATTTCACACAGCCACTGCATCCCATTTCAAACAGTCACTGCATCTCATTTCACTCATTCAATGCTTCACATTCCACTCAGCCACCGCTTCCCATTTCCCACAGTCACTGCATCTCCTTTCCTCAGTCACTGCATCCCATTTCACTCAGTCACTGCAGGCCATTTCCCTCAGTCACTGCAGGCCATTTCCCTCAGTCACTGCATCCCATTACCATCAGTCATAGCATCCCATTTCCCTCAGTCACTGCATACCATTTCCATCAGTCACTGCATCCCAGTTCACTCAGTCTCGGCATCTCATTTCCCTCAGTCACTGCATCCCATTTCCGTCAGTCACTGCATCCCATTTCCCTCAGTCACTGCATCCCATTTCCACAGTCACGACAATCCCATTTCACTCAGTCACTGCATCCCATTTCACTCAGTCACTGCATCCCATTTCACTCAGTCACTGCATCCAACTTCACAGAGTCATTGCATCTCCTTTCCATCAGTCACAGCGTCCCATTTCACTTAGTCACTGCTTCCCATTTCCATTAATCACTGCATCCCATTTCCGACAGTCATTGCATCCCATTTGCCAGTCACTGCATCCCATTTCCCTCAGTCACTGCATCCGATTTCCCTCAGTCACTGCATCCCACTTCCCTCAGTCAGTGCATCCCATGTCCTTCACTCACTGCATCCCATGTCCCTTACTCACTGCATCCCATTTCACTAAGACCTTGCGTCCCATTTCTCTCAGCCACTGTATCCCATTTCCCTCAGTCACTGTACCCCAAGCCCGCTCGGGCACTGCATCCCTATTAACTCAGTCACTCCTTCCCAGGACCTCAGTCACTGCATCCCATGTCCCACATTTCCATCAGTCACTGCATCTCATTTCACTCATTAACAGCATCCCTTTTCACTCAGACACTGCATCCCATTTCATTCAGACACTTCATCCCATTTCCGTCAGTCACTGCATCCCATTTCCGTAAATCACTGCATCCCATTTCCCACAGTCACTGCATCTCCTTTCCCCAAGTGACGGCGTCTCATTTCCATCAGTCACTGCTTCCCATTTCACTCAGTCACTGCATCCCATTTCCCTCAGTCACGGCATTCCATTTCCCTCAGTCACTGGATCCCATTTCTCTCAGTCACTGCATCCCGTTTCTCACTGATGCTGCATTCAATTTCCGTCAGACACTGCATCCCATTTCCATCAGTCACTGCATCCCATTTCCCTCAGTCACTGCATCCCATTTCACTCAGTGACTGCAACACGTTACACTCAGTGACTGAAACACATTTCAGTCAGTGACGGCATCCCATTTCATTCAGTCACTGCATCCCATTTCCCTCAGTCACTGCATCCCATTTCCCTCAGTCACTGCGACCCAAGCCCGCTCGGGCACTGATTCCCTATTAACTCAGTCACTCCTTCCCAGTACCTCTGTCACTGCATCCCATGTCCCTCAGTCACTGCATCCCATGTCCCTCAGTCAGTGCATCCCATGTCCCTCAGTCAGTGCATCCCATGTCCCTCAGTCACTGCATCCCATGTCCCTCAGTCACTGCATCTCATTTCACTCAGTCACTGCATCCCATTTCACTCAGTCACTGCATCCCATTTCACTCAGCCACTGCATCACAGTTCACTCAGTGACTGAATCACAGTTCACTCAATCACTGCATCCCATTGTCCTCAGTCACGGCATCCCATTTCCATCAGTCACTGCATCCCATTTCCCACAGTCACTGCATCTCCGTTCCTCAATCACTGCATGCCATTTCACTCAGTCTCTGCATCCCATTTCCCTCAGACACTGCATCCCATTTCCCTCAGACACTGCATCTGATTTCCATCAGTCACTGCATCCCATTTCCCTCAGTCATTGCATCCCATTTCCCACAGTCACTGCATCTCCTTTCCCTCAGTCAATGCGTCACATTCCACTGAGTCACTGCATCCCATTCCACAGTGTCACAGCATCCCATTTCACTCAGTGACTGCAACCCATTACCCTCAGTCACTGCATCCCATTTCACGCAGTCACTGCGTCCCATTCATCTCAGTCAATGAATCCCATTTCCCTCAGTCACTGCATCCCTATTCACACAGCCACTGCATCCCATTTCACACAGCCACTGCATCCCATTTCACACAGCCACTGCATCCCATTTCACTCAATGCTTCACTTTACAAACAGTCAGGGCATCCCATTACTCTCAGTCACTGCGTCCCATTACCTTCAGTCGCAGGATCCCATTTCACACAGACACTGCATCCCATTTCCGTCAGTCACTGCATCCCATGTCCCTCAGTCACTGCATACTATTTCATTCAGTCACTGCATCCCAGTTCACTCAGTCTCGGCATCTCATTTCCCTCAGTCACTGCATCCCATTTCCCACAGTCACTGCATCCCATTTCCATCAGTCACTGCATCCCATTTCCATCAGTCACTGCATCCCATGTCCCTCAGTCACTGCATCTCCTTTCCACAGTCACGGCAATCCCATTTCACTCAGTCATTGCATCCCATTTCACAGAGTCACTGCATCTCCTTTCCGTCAGTCACTGTGTCCCATTTCACTGAGTCACTGCGTCCCATTTCCATCAATCACTGCATCCCATTTCCCACAGTCACTGCATTCCATTTCCCAGTCACTGCATCCCATTACCCTCCGTCACTGCATCCCATTTACCTCAGTCACTGCATCCCCTTGTCCTCAGTCACTGCATCCCATTGTCCACAGTCACTGCATCCCACTTCACTCAGTCACTGCATCCCACTTCACTCAGTCACTGCATCCCACTTCACTCAGTCACTGCGTCCCATTTCACTCAGTCACTGCGTCCCATTTCCCAGTCACTGCATCCCATTGCCCTAAGTCACTGCATCCCATTGTCCTCAGTGACTGCATCCCATTGCCCTCAGTCACTGCATCCCATTGTCCTCAGTCACTGCATCCCATTTCACTCAGTCACTGCATCCCATTTCACTCAGTCACTGCATCCCATTTCACTCAGTCACTGCATCCCATTTCACTTAGTCACTGCATCCCATTACCCTCAGTCACTGCATCCCATTACCTTCAGTCGCAGGATCCCATTTCAAACAGACACTGCATCCCATTTCTGTCAGTCACAGCATCCCATTTCCCTCAGTCACTGCATCTCATTTCCATCAGTCACTGCATCCCATGTCCCTCAGTCACTGCAATCCCATTTCACTCAGTCATTGCATCCCATTTCACAGAGTCACTGCATCTCCTTTCCGTCAGTCACTGTGTCCCATTTCACTTAGTCACTGCGTCCCATTTCCATCAATCACTGCATCCCATTTCCCACAGTCACTGCATTCCATTTCCCAGTCACTGCATCCCATTTCCCTCCGTCACTGCATCCCATTTCCCTCAGTCACTGCATCCCATTGTCCTCAGTCACTGCATCCCCTTGTCCTCAGTCACTGCATCCCATTGTCCACAGTCACTGCATCCCATTGTCCACAGTCACTGCATCCCACTTCACTCAGTCACTGCATCCCATTTCACTCAGTCACTGCATCCCATTTCACTCAGTCACTGCATCCCATTTCACTCAGTCACTGCATCTCCTTTACATCAGTCACTGCGTCCCATTTCACTCAGTCACTGCGTCCCATTTCCCAGTCACTGCATCCCATTTCCCTCAGTCACTGCATCACATTTCCCTCAGTCACTGCATCACATTTCCCTCAGTCACTGCATCACATTTCCCTCAGTCACTGCATCACATTTCCCTCAGTCACTGCGTCCCATTGCCCTAAGTCACTGCGTCCCATTCCCCTAAGTCACTGCATCCCATTGTCCTCAGTGACTGCATCCCATTGCCCTCAGTCACTGCATCCCATTGTCCTCAGTCACTGCATCCCATTTCACTCAGTCACTGCATCCCATTACCCTCAGTCACTGCATCCCATTACCCTCAGTCACTGCATCCCATTACCTTCAGTCGCAGGATCTCATTTCAAACAGACACTGCATCCCATTTCCGTCAGTCACAGCATCCCATTTCCCTCAGTCACTGCATACCATTTCCATCAGTCACTGCATCCCAGTTCACTCAGTCTCGGCATCTCATTTCCCTCAGTCACTGCATCCCATTTCCGTCAGTCACTGCATCCCATTTCCCTCATCACTGCATCCCATTGCACTCAGTCACAGCATCCCATTGTCCTCAGTCACTGCATCCCATGACCCTCAGTCACTGCATCCCATTGTTCTCAGTCACTGCATCGCATTGTCCTCAGTCACTGCATCCCATTTCACTCAGTCACTGCATCCCATTACCCTCAGTCACTGCATCCCATTACCTTCAGTCACTGCACCCCATTACCTTCAGTCACAGGATCCCATTTCAAACAGACACTGCATCCCATTTCCGTCAGTCACTGCATCCCATTTCCCTCAGTCACTGAATACCATTTCCATCAGTCACTGCATCCCAGTTCACTCAGTCTCGGCATCTCATTTCCCTCAGTCACTGCATCCCATTTCCCTCAGTCACTGCATCACCTTTCCACAGTCACGGCAATCCCATTTCACTCAGTCACTGCATCCCATTTCACTCAGTCACTGCATTCCATTTCACAGAGTCACTGCATCTCCTTTCCATCAGTCACTGCATCCCATTTCACTTCGTCACTGCGTCCCATTTCCATCAATCACTGCATCCCATTTCCCACAGTCACTGCATCCCATTTCCCAGTCACTGCATCCCACTTCACTCAGTCTCGGCATCCCATTGTCCTCAGTCACTGCATCCTATTACCCTCAGTGACTGCATCCCACTTCACTCAGTCACTGCATCCCATTTCACTCAGTCACAGCATCCCATTTCACTCAGTCACAGCATCCCATTTCACTCAGTCACTGCATCCCATTGTCCTAAGTCACTGCATCCCATTACCCTCAGTCACTGCATCCCATTACCCTCAGTCACTGCATCCCACTTCACTCAGTCACTGCATCCCATTTCACTCAGTCACTGCATCTCCTTTCCATCAGTCACTGCGTCCCATTTCACTCAGTCACTGCGTCCCATTTCCCAGTCACTGCATCCCATTTCCCTCAGTCACTGCATCACATTTCACTCAGTCACTGCATCCCATTTCACTCAGTCACTGCATCCCATTTCACTCAGTCACTGCCTCCCATTCCACTCAGTCACTTCATCCCATTTCACTCAGTCAGTGCGTCACATTTCACTCAGGCACTGCATCCCATTTCACTCAGTCAGTGTATCCCATTTCCCTAACTCACTGCACCTCAAGCCCGCTCGGGCACTGCATCCCTATTAACTCAGTCACTGCTTCCCAGTACCTCAGTCACTCCATCGCATTTCACTCAGTCACTGCATCCATTTCCATCAGTCACTGCATCCCATTACCCTCAGTCGCAGCATCCCATTTCCCACAGTCACACCATCCCATTTCCCACAGACACTGCATTTCCTTTCCCTAAGTCACTGCATCTCATTTCCACCAGTCACTGCATCCCATTTCACTCAGCGACTGCATCCCATTTCACTCAGCGACTGCATCCCATTTCACTCAGCCACTGCATCCCAGTTCACATAGTCACCGCATCCCAGTTCACACAGTCACCACATCCCAGTTCACACAGTCACCGCGTCCCATTTCACACAGCCACTGCATCCCATTTCAAACAGTCACTGCATCTCATTTCACTCATTCAATGCTTCACATTCCACTCAGCCACCGCTTCCCATTTCCCACAGTCACTGCATCTCCTTTCCTCAGTCACTGCATCCCATTTCACTCAGTCACTGCAGGCCATTTCCCTCAGTCACTGCAGGCCATTTCCCTCAGTCACTGCATCCCATTACCATCAGTCATAGCATCCCATTTCCCTCAGTCACTGCATACCATTTCCATCAGTCACTGCATCCCAGTTCACTCAGTCTCGGCATCTCATTTCCCTCAGTCACTGCATCCCATTTCCATCAGTCACTGCATCCCATTTCCCTCAGTCACTGCATCCCATTTCCACAGTCACGACAATCCCATTTCACTCAGTCACTGCATCCCATTTCACTCAGTCACTGCATCCCATTTCACTCAGTCACTGCATCCAACTTCACAGAGTCATTGCATCTCCTTTCCATCAGTCACAGAGTCCCATTTCACTTAGTCACTGCTTCCCATTTCCATTAATCACTGCATCCCATTTCCGACAGTCATTGCATCCCATTTGCCAGTCACTGCATCCCATTTCCCTCAGTCACTGCATCTCATTTCACTCAGTCACTGCATCCCATTTCCCTCAGTCACTGCATCCGATTTCCCTCAGTCACTGCATCCCACTTCCCTCAGTCAGTGCATCCCATGTCCTTCACTCACTGCATCCCATGTCCCTTACTCACTGCATCCCATTTCACTAAGACCTTGCGTCCCATTTCTCTCAGCCACTGTATCCCATTTCCCTCAGTCACTGTACCCCAAGCCCGCTCGGGCACTGCATCCCTATTAACTCAGTCACTCCTTCCCAGGACCTCAGTCACTGCATCCCATGTCCCACATTTCCATCAGTCACTGCATCTCATTTCACTCATTAACAGCATCCCTTTTCACTCAGACACTGCATCCCATTTCATTCAGACACTTCATCCCATTTCCGTCAGTCACTGCATCCCATTTCCGTAAATCACTGCATCCCATTTCCCACAGTCACTGCATCTCCTTTCCCCAAGTCACGGCGTCTCATTTCCATCAGTCACTGCTTCCCATTTCACTCAGTCACTGCATCCCATTTCCCTCAGTCACGGCATTCCATTTCCCTCAGTCACTGCATCCCGTTTCTCACTGATGCTGCATTCAATTTCCGTCAGACACTGCATCCCATTTCCATCAGTCACTGCATCCCATTTCCCTCAGTCACTGCATCCCATTTCACTCAGTGACTGCAACACGTTACACTCAGTGACTGAAACACATTTCAGTCAGTGACGGCATCCCATTTCATTCAGTCACTGCATCCCATTTCCCTCAGTCACTGCATCCCATTTCCCTCAGTCACTGCAACCCAAGCCCGCTCGGGCACTGATTCCCTATTAACTCAGTCACTCCTTCCCAGTACCTCTGTCACTGCATCCCATGTCCCTCAGTCAGTGCATCCCATGTCCCTCAGTCAGTGCATCCCATGTCCCTCAGTCACTGCATCCCATGTCCCTCAGTCACTGCATCCCATGTCCCTCAGTCACTGCATCTCATTTCACTCAGTCACTGCATCCCATTTCACTCAGTCACTGCATCCCATTTCACTCAGCCACTGCATCACAGTTCACTCAGTGACTGAATCACAGTTCACTCAATCACTGCATCCCATTGTCCTCAATCACTGCATGCCATTTCACTCAGTCTCTGCATCCCATTTCCCTCAGACACTGCATCCCATTTCCCTCAGACACTGCATCTGATTTCCATCAGTCACTGCATCCCATTTCCCTCAGTCATTGCATCCCATTTCCCACAGTCACTGCATCTCCTTTCCCTCAGTCAATGCGTCACATTCCACTGAGTCACTGCATCCCATTCCACAGTGTCACAGCATCCCATTTCACTCAGTGACTGCAACCCATTACCCTCAGTCACTGCATCCCATTTCACGCAGTCACTGCGTCCCATTCATCTCAGTCAATGAATCCCATTTCCCTCAGTCACTGCATCCCTATTCACACAGCCACTGCATCCCATTTCACACAGCCACTGCATCCCATTTCACACAGCCACTGCATCCCATTTCACTCAATGCTTCACTTTACAAACAGTCAGGGCATCCCATTACTCTCAGTCACTGCGTCCCATTACCTTCAGTCGCAGGATCCCATTTCACACAGACACTGCATCCCATTTCCGTCAGTCACTGCATCCCATGTCCCTCAGTCACTGCATACTATTTCATTCAGTCACTGCATCCCAGTTCACTCAGTCTCGGCATCTCATTTCCCTCAGTCACTGCATCCCATTTCCCACAGTCACTGCATCCCATTTCCCACAGTCACTGCATCCCATTTCCATCAGTCACTGCATCCCATGTCCCTCAGTCACTGCATCTCCTTTCCACAGTCACGGCAATCCCATTTCACTCAGTCATTGCATCCCATTTCACAGAGTCACTGCATCTCCTTTCCGTCAGTCACTGTGTCCCATTTCACTGAGTCACTGCGTCCCATTTCCATCAATCACTGCATCCCATTTCCCACAGTCACTGCATTCCATTTCCCAGTCACTGCATCCCATTACCCTCCGTCACTGCATCCCATTTACCTCAGTCACTGCATCCCCTTGTCCTCAGTCACTGCATCCCCTTGTCCACAGTCACTGCATCCCACTTCACTCAGTCACTGCATCCCACTTCACTCAGTCACTGCATTCCATTTCACTCAGTCACTGCGTCCCATTTCACTCAGTCACTGCGTCCCATTTCCCAGTCACTGCATCCCATTGCCCTAAGTCACTGCATCCCATTGTCCTCAGTGACTGCTTCCCATTGCCCTCAGTCACTGCATCCCATTGTCCTCAGTCACTGCATCCCATTTCACTCAGTCACTGCATCCCATTTCACTTAGTCACTGCATCCCATTACCCTCAGTCACTGCATCCCATTACCCTCAGTCACTGCATCCCATTACCTTCATTCGCAGGATCCCATTTCAAACAGACACTGCATCCCATTTCTGTCAGTCACAGCATCCCATTTCCCTCAGTCACTGCATCTCATTTCCATCAGTCACTGCATCCCATGTCCCTCAGTCACTGCAATCCCATTTCACTCAGTCATTGCATCCCATTTCACAGAGTCACTGCATCTCCTTTCCGTCAGTCACTGTGTCCCATTTCACTTAGTCACTGAGTCCCATTTCCATCAATCACTGCATCCCATTTCCCACAGTCACTGCATTCCATTTCCCAGTCACTGCATCCCATTTCCCTCCGTCACTGCATCCCATTTCCCTCCGTCACTGCATCCCATTGTCCTCAGTCACTGCATCCCCTTGTCCTCAGTCACTGCATCCCATTGTCCACAGTCACTGCATCCCACTTCACTCAGTCACTGCATCCCATTTCACTCAGTCACTGCATCCCATTTCACTCAGTCACTGCATCTCCTTTCCACAGTCACGGCAATCCCATTTCACTCAGTCACTGCATCCCATTTCACTCAGTCACTGCATTCCATTTCACAGAGTCACTGCATCTCCTTTCCATCAGTCACTGCATCCCATTTCACTTCGTCACTGCGTCCCATTTCCATCAATCACTGCATCCCATTTCCCACAGTCACTGCATCCCATTTCCCAGTCACTGCATCCCACTTCACTCAGTCTCGGCATCCCATTGTCCTCAGTCACTGCATCCTATTACCCTCAGTGACTGCATCCCACTTCACTCAGTCACTGCATCCCATTTCACTCAGTCACAGCATCCCATTTCACTCAGTCACTGCATCCCATTTCACTCAGTCACTGCATCCCGTTGTCCTCAGTCACTGCATCCCATTGTCCTCAGTCACTGCATCCCACTTCACTCAGTCACTGCATCCCATTTCACTCAGTCACTGCATCCCATTTCACAGAGTCACTGCATCTCCTTTCCATCAGTCACTGCGTCCCATTTCACTCAGTCACTGCGTCCCATTTCCCAGTCACTGCATCCCATTTCCCTCAGTCACTGCATCACATTTCACTCAGTCACTGCATCCCATTTCACTCAGTCACTGCATCCCATTTCACTCAGTCACTGCCTCCCATTCCACTCAGTCACTTCATCCCATTTCACTCAGTCAGTGCGTCACATTTCACTCAGGCACTGCATCCCATTTCACTCAGTCAGTGTATCCCATTTCCCTAACTCACTGCACCTCAAGCCCGCTCGGGCACTGCATCCCTATTAACTCAGTCACTGCTTCCCAGTACCTCAGTCACTCCATCGCATTTCACTCAGTCACTGCATCCATTTCCATCAGTCACTGCATCCCATTACCCTCAGTCGCAGCATCCCATTTCCCACAGTCACACCATCCCATTTCCCACAGACACTGCATTTCCTTTCCCTAAGTCACTGCATCTCATTTCCACCAGTCACTGCATCCCATTTCACTCAGCGACTGCATCCCATTTCACTCAGCGACTGCATCCCATTTCACTCAGCCACTGCATCCCAGTTCACATAGTCACCGCATCCCAGTTCACATAGTCACCGCATCCCAGTTCACACAGTCACCACATCCCATTTCACACAGTCACCGCGTCCCATTTCACACAGCCACTGCATCCCATTTCAAACAGTCACTGCATCTCATTTCACTCATTCAATGCTTCACATTCCACTCAGCCACCGCTTCCCATTTCCCACAGTCACTGCATCTCCTTTCCTCAGTCACTGCATCCCATTTCACTCAGTCACTGCAGGCCATTTCCCTCAGTCACTGCAGGCCATTTCCCTCAGTCACTGCATCCCATTACCATCAGTCATAGCATCCCATTTCCCTCAGTCACTGCATACCATTTCCATCAGTCACTGCATCCCAGTTCACTCAGTCTCGGCATCTCATTTCCCTCAGTCACTGCATCCCATTTCCGTCAGTCACTGCATCCCATTTCCCTCAGTCACTGCATCCCATTTCCACAGTCACGACAATCCCATTTCACTCAGTCACTGCATCCCATTTCACTCAGTCACTGCATCCCATTTCACTCAGTCACTGCATCCAACTTCACAGAGTCATTGCATCTCCTTTCCATCAGTCACAGCGTCCCATTTCACTTAGTCACTGCTTCCCATTTCCATTAATCACTGCATCCCATTTCCGACAGTCATTGCATCCCATTTGCCAGTCACTGCATCCCATTTCCCTCAGTCACTGCATCTCATTTCACTCAGTCACTGCATCCCATTTCCCTCAGTCACTGCATCCGATTTCCCTCAGTCACTGCATCCCACTTCCCTCAGTCAGTGCATCCCATGTCCTTCACTCACTGCATCCCATGTCCCTTACTCACTGCATCCCATTTCACTAAGACCTTGCGTCCCACTTCTCTCAGCCACTGTATCCCATTTCCCTCAGTCACTGTACCCCAAGCCCGCTCGGGCACTGCATCCCTATTAACTCAGTCACTCCTTCCCAGGACCTCAGTCACTGCATCCCATGTCCCACATTTCCATCAGTCACTGCATCTCATTTCACTCATTAACAGCATCCCTTTTCACTCAGACACTGCATCCCATTTCATTCAGACACTTCATCCCATTTCCGTCAGTCACTGCATCCCATTTCCGTAAATCACTGCATCCCATTTCCCACAGTCACTGCATCTCCTTTCCCCAAGTCACGGCGTCTCATTTCCATCAGTCACTGCTTCCCATTTCACTCAGTCACTGCATCCCATTTCCCTCAGTCACGGCATTCCATTTCCCTCAGTCACTGGATCCCATTTCTCTCAGTCACTGCATCCCGTTTCTCACTGATGCTGCATTCAATTTCCGTCAGACACTGCATCCCATTTCCATCAGTCACTGCATCCCATTTCCCTCAGTCACTGCATCCCATTTCACTCAGTGACTGCAACACGTTACACTCAGTGACTGAAACACATTTCAGTCAGTGACGGCATCCCATTTCATTCAGTCACTGCATCCCATGTCCCTCAGTCAGTGCATCCCATGTCCCTCAGTCACTGCATCTCATTTCACTCAGTCACTGCATCCCATTTCACTCAGCCACTGCATCACAGTTCACTCAGCCACTGCATCACAGTTCACTCAATCACTGCATCCCATTGTCCTCAGTCACGGCATCCCATTTCCATCAGTCACTGCATCCCATTTCCCACAGTCACTGCATCCCATTTCCCTCAGTCAATGTATCCCATTTGCGTCAGTCACTGCATCCCATTTGCATCAGTCACTGCATCCCATTTCACTCAATCACTGCATCCCATTTCCCTGAGTCACTGCATCCCATTTCACTCAGTCAGTGCATCCCATTTCCCTCAGTCACTGCATCTCATTTCCATCAGTCACTGCATCCCATTTCCATCAGTCACTGCACCCCAAGCCCGATCGGGCACTGCATCCCTATTAACTCAGTCACTCCTTTCCAGTACCTCAGTCACTGCATCCATTGTCCCACAGTAACTGCATCCCATGTCCCTCAGTCAGTGCATCCCATGTCCCTCAGTCACTGCATCCCATGTCCCTCAGTCACTGCATCCCATGTCCCTCAGTCACTGCATCTCATTTCACTCAGTCACTGCATCACATTTCACTCAGCCACTACATCACAGTTCACTCAGTGACTGAATCACAGTTCACTCAATCATTGCATCCCATTGTCCTCAGTCACGGCATCCCATTTCCATCAGTCACTGCATCCCATTTCCCACAGTCACTGCATCTCCGTTCCTCAATCACTGCATGCCATTTCACTCAGTCTCTGCATCCCATTTCCCTCAGACACTGCATCCCATTTCCCTCAGACACCGCATCTGATTTCCATCAGTCACTGCATCCCATTTCCCTCAGTCATTGCATCCCATTTCCCACAGTCACTGCATCTCCTTTCCCTCAGTCAATGCGTCACATTCCACTGAGTCACTGCATCCCATTCCACAGTGTCACAGCATCCCATTTCACTCAGTCACTGCATCCCCATTCACACAGTCACTGCATCCCAGTTCACACAGCCACTGCATCCCATTTCACACAGCCAGTGCATCCCATTTAACACAGCCACTGCATCCCATTTCACAGAGCCACTGCATCCCATTTCACACAGCCACTGCATCCCATTTCACTCAATGCTTCACTTTACAAACAGTCAGGGCATCCCATTACTCTCAGTCACTGCGTCCCATTACCTTCAGTCGCAGGATCCCATTTCACACAGACACTGCATCCCATTTCCGTCAGTCACTGCATCCCATTTCCGTAAGTCACTGCATCCCATTTCCGTCAGTCACTGCATACTATTTCATTCAGTCACTGCATCCCAGTTCACTCAGTCTCGGCATCTCATTTCCCTCAGTCACTGCATCCCATTTCCCACAGTCACTGCATCCCATTTCCATCAGTCACTGCATCCCATTTCCATCAGTCACTGCATCCCATGTCCCTCAGTCACTGCATCTCCTTTCCACAGTCACGGCAATCCCATTTCACTCAGTCATTGCATCCCATTTCACAGAGTCACTGCATCTCCTTTCCGTCAGTCACTGTGTCCCATTTCACTTAGTCACTGCGTCCCATTTCCATCAATCACTGCATCCCATTTCCCACAGTCACTGCATTCCATTTCCCAGTCACTGCATCCCATTTCCCTCCGTCACTGCATCCCATTTCCCTCAGTCACTGCATCCCATTGTCCTCAGTCACTGCATCCCCTTGTCCTCAGTCACTGCATCCCCTTGTCCTCAGTCACTGCATCCCATTGTCCACAGTCACTGCATCTCACTTCACTCAGTCACTGCATCACATTTCACTCAGTCACTGCGTCACATTTCACTCAGTCACTGCGTCCCATTTCCCAGTCACTGCATCCCATTGCCCTAAGTCACTGCATCCCATTGTCCTCAGTGACTGCATCCCATTGCCCTCAGTCACTGCATCCCATTGTCCTCAGTCACTGCATCCCATTTCACTCAGTCACTGCATCCCATTACCCTCAGTCACTGCATCCCATTACCCTCAGTCACTGCATCCCATTACCTTCAGTCGCAGGATCCCATTTCAAACAGACACTGCATCCCATTTCCGTCAGTCACAGCATCCCATTTCCCTCAGTCACTGCATACCATTTCCATCAGTCACTGCATCCCAGTTCACTCAGTCTCGGCATCTCATTTCCCTCAGTCACTGCATCCCATTTCCGTCAGTCACTGCATCCCATTTCCCTCAGTCACTGCATCCCATTGCACTCAGTCACTGCATCCCATTGTGCTCAGTCACTGCATCCCATTACCCTCAGTCACTGCATCCCATTACCCTCAGTCACTGCATCCCATTGTTCTCAGTCACTGCATCGCATTGTCCTCAGTCACTGCATCCCATTTCACTCAGTCACTGCATCCCATTACCCTCAGTCACTGCATCCCATTACCCTCAGTCACTGCACCCCATTACCTTCAGTCACAGGATCCCATTTCAAACAGACACTGCATCGCATTGTCCTCAGTCACTGCATCCCATTTCCCTCAGTCACTGCATACCATTTCCATCAGTCACTGCATCCCAGTTCACTCAGTCTCGGCATCTCATTTCCCTCAGTCACTGCATCCCATTTCCCTCAGTCACTGCATCTCCTTTCCATCAGTCACTGCATCCCATTTCACTTAGTCACTGCGTCCCATTTCCATCAATCACTGCATCCCATTTCCCACAGTCACTGCATCCCATTTCCCAGTCACTGCATCCATTTTCCCTCAGTCACTGCATCCCAGTTCACTCAGTCTCGGCATCCCATTGTCCTCAGTCACTGCATCCTATTACCCTCAGTCACTGCATCCCACTTCACTCAGTCACTGCATCCCATTTCACTCAGTCACTGCATCCCATTTCACTCAGTCACTGCATCCCATTTCACAGAGTCACTGCATCTCCTTTCCATCAGTCACTGCGTCCCATTTCCCTCAGTCACTGCGTCCCATTTCCCTCAGTCACTGCGTCCCATTTCCCTCAGTCACTGCATCACATTTCACTCAGTCACTGCATCCCATTTCACTCAATCACTGCATCCCATTTCACTCACGCACTGCATCCCATTTCACTCAGTCACTGCGGCCCATTTCACTCAGTCACTGTATCCCATTTCCCTAACTCACTGCACCTCAAGCCCGCTCGGGCACTGCATCCCTATTAACTCAGTCACTGCTTCCCAGTACCTCAGTCACTCCATCGCATTTCACTCAGTCACTGCATCCCATTTCACTCAGTCACTGCCTCCCATTCCACTCAGTCACTGCATCCCATTTCACTCAGCCACTGCATCCCAGTTCACACAGTCACCACATCCCAGTTCACACAGTCACCGCGTCCCAGTTCACACAGCCACTGCATCCCATTTCAAACAGTCACTGCATCTCATTTCACTCATTCAATGCTTCACATTCCACTCAGTCACCGCTTCCCATTTCCCACAGTCACTGCATCTCCTTTCCTCAGTCACTGCATCCCATTTCACTCAGTCACTACATCCCATTACCCACAGTCACTGCATCACCGTACGCTCAGTCACAGCATCCCATTTCCCTCAGTCACTGCATACCATTTCCATCAGTCACTGCATCCCAGTTCACTCAGTCTCGGCACCTCATTTCCCTCAGTCACTGCATCCCATTTCCGTCAGTCACTGCATCCCATTTCCGTCAGTCACTGCATCCCATTTCCACAGTCACGACAATCCCATTTCACTCAGTCACTGCATCCCATTTCACTCAGTCACTGCATCCAACTTCACAGAGTCATTGCATCTCCTTTCCATCAGTCACAGCGTCCCATTTCACTTAGTCACTGCTTCCCATTTCCATTAATCACTGCATCCCATTTCCGACAGTCATTGCATCCCATTTGCCAGTCACTGCATCCCATTTCCCTCAGTCACTGCATCCGATTTCCCTCAGTCACTGCATCCCACTTCCCTCAGTCAGTGCATCCCATTGTCCTCAGTCACTGCATCCCATTGTCCTCAGTCACTGCATCCCATTGTCCTCAGTCACTGCATCCCATTGTCCTCAGTCACTGCATCCCATTGTCCTCAGTCACTGCATCCCATTGTCCTCAGTCACTGCATCCCATTACCCTCAGTCACTGCATCACACTTCACTCAGTCTCTGCATCCCATTTCACTCAGTCACTGCATCTCATTTCAATCGGTCACTGCAACCCATCTCCAACAGTCACTGCATCTCATTTCACTCAGTCACTGCATCCCATTTCCCTCAGTCACTGCATCCCATTGCCCTCAGTCACTGCATCCCATTGCCCTCAGTCACTGCATCCCATTGTCCTCAGTCACTGCATCCCATTGTCCTCAGTCACTGCATCCCATTTCACTCAGTCACTGCATCCCATTTCACTCAGTCACTGCATCCCATTTCACTCAGTCACTGCATCCCATTACCCTCAGTCACTGCATCCCACTTCACTCAGTCACTGCATCCCATTTCACTCAGTCACTGCATCCCATTTCACTCAGTCACTGCATCCCATTTCACAGAGTCACTGCATCTCCTTTCCATCAGTCACTGCCTCCCATTACCCTCAGTCACTGCATCCCATTTCCATCAGTCACTGCGTCCCATTCATCTCAGTCAATGAATCCCATTTCCCTCAGTCACTGCATCCCTATTCACACAGTCACTGCATCCCAGTTCACACAGCCACTGCATCCCAGTTCACACAGCCACTGCATCCCATTTCACACAGCCACTGCATCCCATTTCACACAGCCACTGCATCCCATTTCACACAGCCACTGCATCCCATTTCACACAGCCACTGCATCCCATTTCACTCAATGCTTCACTTTACAAACAGTCAGGGCATCCCATTACTCTCAGTCACTGCGTCCCATTACCTTCAGTCGCAGGATCCCATTTCACACAGACACTGCATCCCATTTCCGTCAGTCACTGCATCCCATTTCCGTCAGTCACTGCATACTATTTCATTCAGTCACTGCATCCCAGTTCACTCAGTCTCGGCATCTCATTTCCCTCAGTCACTGCATCCCATTTCCCACAGTCACTGCATCCCATTTCCATCAGTCACTGCATCCCATTTCCATCAGTCACTGCATCCCATGTCCCTCAGTCACTGCATCCCATGTCCCTCAGTCACTGCATCTCCTTTCCACAGTCACGGCAATCCCATTTCACTCAGTCATTGCATCCCATTTCACAGAGTCACTGCATCTCCTTTCCGTCAGTCACTGTGTCCCATTTCACTTAGTCACTGCGTCCCATTTCCATCAATCACTGCATCCCATTTCCCACAGTCACTGCATTCCATTTCCCAGTCACTGCATCCCATTTCCCTCCGTCACTGCATCCCATTTCCCTCAGTCACTGCATTCCATTGTCCTCAGTCACTGCATCCCCTTGTCCTCAGTCACTGCATCCCATTGTCCACAGTCACTGCATCCCACTTCACTCAGTCACTGCATCCCATTTCACTCAGTCACTGCATCCCATTTCACAGAGTCACTGCATCTCCTTTACATCAGTCACTGCGTCCCATTTCACTCAGTCACTGCGTCCCATTTCCCAGTCACTGCATCCCATTTCCCTCAGTCACTGCATCCCATTTCCCTCAGTCACTGCATCACATTTCCCTCAGTCACTGCGTCCCATTGCCCTAAGTCACTGCATCCCATTGTCCTCAGTGACTGCATCCCATTGCCCTCAGTCACTGCATCCCATTGTCCTCAGTCACTGCATCCCATTTCACTAAGACCGTGCGTCCCATTTCTCTCAGCCACTGTATCCCATTTCCCTCAGTCACTGCACCCCAAGCCCGCTCGGGCACTGCATCCCTATTAACTCAGTTACTCCTTCCCAAAACCTCAGTCACTGCATCCATTGTCCCACAGTAACTGCATCCCATGTCCCTCAGTCAGTGCATCCCATGTCCCTCAGTCACTGCATCCCATGTCCTTCAGTCACTGCATTCCATGTCCCTCAGTCAATGCATCCCAGGTCCCTCAGTCACTGCATCTCATTTCACACAGTCACTGCATCCCATTTCACTCAGTCAGTGCGTCCCTTTTCGGTCAGGCACCGTATCCTATTTCCCTCAGTCACTGCAACCCAAGCCCGCTCGGGCACTGATTCCCTATTAACTCAGTCACTCCTTCCCAGTACCTCTGTCACTGCATCCCATGTCCCTCAGTCAGTGCATCCCATGTCCCTTAGTCACTGCATCCCATGTCCCTCTGTCACTGCATCCCATGTCCCTCAGTCACTGCATCTCATTTCACTCAGTCACTGCATCACATTTCACTCAGCCACTACATCACAGTTCACTCAGTGACTGAATCACAGTTCACTCAATCACTGCATCCCATTGTCCTCAGTCACGGCATCCCATTTCCATCAGTCACTGCATCCCATTTCCCACAGTCACTGCATCTCCGTTCCTCAATCACTGCATGCCATTTCACTCAGTCTCTGCATCCCATTTCCCTCAGACACTGCATCCCATTTCCCTCAGACACTGCATCTGATTTCCATCAGTCACTGCATCCCATTTCCCTCAGTCATTGCATCCCATTTCCCACAGTCACTGCATCTCCTTTCCCTCAGTCAATGCGTCACATTCCACTGAGTCACTGCATCCCATTCCACAGTGTCACAGCATCCCATTTCACTCAGTGACTGCAACCCATTACCCTCAGTCACTGCATCCCATTTCACGCAGTCACTGCATCCCATTTCCCTCAGTCACTGCATCCCATGTCCGTGTGTCACTGCATCCCATGTCCCTCATTCACTGCATCCCATTCCCCTCAGTCACTGCACCCCAAGCCCGCTCGGGCACTGATTCCCTATTAACTCAGTCACTCCTTCCCAGTACCTCAGTCACTGCAGCTCATGTCACTCTGTCACTGCATCCCATGTCCCTCGATCACTGCAATACCATGTCCCTCAGTCTCTGCATCCCATTTCACTCAGTCACTGCATACCATTTCACTCAGTCACTGCATTCCATTTCCCAGTCACTGCATCCCATTTCCCAGTCACTGCATCCCATTTCCCTCCGTCACTGCATCCCATTTCCCTCAGTCACTGCATCCCATTGTCCTCAGTCACTGCATCCCCTTGTCCTCAGTCACTGCATCCCCTTGTCCTCAGTCACTGCATCCCATTGTCCACAGTCACTGCATCCCACTTCACTCAGTCACTACATCCCATTTCACTCAGTCACTGCGTCCCATTTCACTCAGTCACTGCGTCCCATTTCCCAGTCACTGCATCCCATTGCCCTAAGTCACTGCATCCCATTGTCCTCAGTGACTGCATCCCATTGCCCTCAGTCACTGCATCCCATTGTCCTCAGTCACTGCATCCCATTTCACTCAGTCACTGCATCCCATTACCCTCAGTCACTGCATCCCATTACCCTCAGTCACTGCATCCCATTACCTTCAGTCGCAGGATCCCATTTCAAACAGACACTGCATCCCATTTCCGTCAGTCACAGCATCCCATTTCCCTCAGTCACTGCATACCATTTCCATCAGTCACTGCATCCCAGTTCACTCAGTCTCGGCATCTCATTTCCCTCAGTCACTGCATCCCATTTCCGTCAGTCACTGCATCCCATTTCCCTCAGTCACTGCATCCCATTGCACTCAGTCACTGCATCCCATTACCCTCAGTCACTGCATCCCATTACCCTCAGTCACTGCATCCCATTACCCTCAGTCACTGCATCGCATTGTCCTCAGTCACTGCATCACATTTCACTCAGTCACTGCATCCCATTACCCTCAGTCACTGCATCCCATTACCCTCAGTCACTGCACCCCATTACCTTCAGTCACAGGATCCCATTTCAAACAGACACTGCATCCCATTTCCCTCAGTCACTGCATCCCATTTCCCTCAGTCACTGCATCTCCTTTCCACAGTCACGGCAATCCCATTTCACTCAGTCACTGCATCCCATTTCACTCAGTCACTGCATCCCATTTCACAGAGTCACTGCATCTCCTTTCCATCAGTCACTGCATCCCATTTCACTTAGTCACTGCGTCCCATTTCCATCAATCACTGCATCCCATTTCCCACAGTCACTGCATCCCATTTCCCAGTCACTGCATCCATTTTCCCTCAGTCACTGCATCCCAGTTCACTCAGTCTCGGCATCCCATTGTCCTCAGTCACTGCATCCTATTACCCTCAGTCACTGCATCCCACTTCACTCAGTCACTGCATCCCATTTCCCTCAGTCACTGCATCCCATTTCACTCAGTCACTGCATCCCATTACCCTCAGTCACTGCATCCTACTTCACTCAGTCACTGCATCCCATTTCACTCAGTCACTGCATCCCATTTCACAGAGTCACTGCATCTCCTTTCCATCAGTCACTGCGTCCCATTTCACTCAGTCACTGCGTCCCATTTCACTCAGTCACTGCGTCCCATTTCCCTCAGTCACTGCATCCCATTTCACTCAGTCACTGCATCCCATTTCACTCAGTCACTGCCTCCCATTCCACTCAGTCACTGCATCCCATTTCACTCAGTCAGTGCGTCACATTTCACTCACGCACTGCATCCCATTTCACTCAGTCACTGCGGCCCATTTCACTCAGTCACTGTATCCCATTTCGCTAACTCACTGCACCTCAAGCCCGCTCGGGCACTGCATCCCTATTAACTCAGTCACTGCTTCCCAGTACCTCAGTCACTCCATCGCATTTCACTCAGTCACTGCATCCCATTTCACTCAGTCACTGCCTCCCATTCCACTCAGTCACTGCATCCCATTTCACTCAGCCACTGCATCCCAGTTCACATAGTCACCGCATCCCAGTTCACACAGTCACCACATCCCAGTTCACACAGTCACCGCGTCCCAGTTCACACAGCCACTGCATCCCATTTCAAACAGTCACTGCATCTCATTTCACTCATTCAATGCTTCACATTCCACTCAGTCACCGCTTCCCATTTCCCACAGTCACTGCATCTCCTTTCCTCAGTCACTGCATCCCATTTCACTCAGTAACTGCAGGCCATTTCCCTCAGTCACTGCAGGCCATTTCCCTCAGTCACTGCATCCCATTACCATCAGTCACTACATCCCATTACCCACAGTCACTGCATCACCGTACGCTCAGTCACTGCATCCCATTTCACTCAGCGACTGCATCCCATTTCACTCAGCGACTGCATCCCATTTCACTCAGCCACTGCATCCCAGTTCACATAGTCACCGCATCCCAGTTCACACAGTCACCACATCCCAGTTCACACAGTCACCGCGTCCCAGTTCACACAGCCACTGCATCCCATTTCAAACAGTCACTGCATCTCATTTCACTCATTCAATGCTTCACATTCCACTCAGCCACCGCTTCCCATTTCCCACAGTCACTGCATCTCCTTTCCTCAGTCACTGCATCCCATTTCACTCAGTCACTGCAGGCCATTTCCCTCAGTCACTGCAGGCCATTTCCCTCAGTCACTGCATCCCATTACCATCAGTCACTACATCCCATTACCCACAGTCACTGCATCACCGTACGCTCAGTCACCGTATCCCATTTCCCTCAGTCACTGCATACCATTTCCATCAGTCACTGCATCCCAGTTCACTCAGTCTCGGCATCTCATTTCCCTCAGTCATTGCATCCCATTTCCGTCAGTCACTGCATCCCATTTCCCTCAGTCACTGCATCCCATTTCACTCAGTCACGACAATCCCATTTCACTCAGTCACTGCATCCCATTTCACTCAGTCACTGCATCCCATTTCACTCAGTCACTGCATCCAACTTCACAGAGTCATTGCAT
Source organism: Stegostoma tigrinum (assembly GCF_030684315.1). Classification (NCBI taxonomy): domain Eukaryota; kingdom Metazoa; phylum Chordata; class Chondrichthyes; order Orectolobiformes; family Stegostomatidae; genus Stegostoma; species Stegostoma tigrinum. The sequence goes on along the minus strand of NW_026728177.1, from coordinate 169,596 downwards.
CTCCTTTCCATCAGTCACAGCGTCCCATTTAACTTAGTCACTGCTTCCCATTTCCATTAATAACTGCATCCCATTTCCGACAGTCATTGCATCCCATTTGCCAGTCACTGCATCCCATTTCCCTCAGTCACTGCATCCCATTTCCCTCAGTCACTGCATCCCATTGTCCTCAGTCACTGCATCCCATTGTCCTCAGTCACTGCATCCCATTACCCTCAGTCACTGCATCCCACTTCACTCAGTCACTGCATCCCATTTCACTCAGTCACTGCATCTCATTTCCCTCAGTCACTGCATCCCATTTCCCTCAGTCACTGCATCCGATTTCCCTCAGTCACTGCATCCCACTTCCCTCAGTCACTGCATCCCATGTCCTTCACTCACTGCATCCCATGTCCCTTACTCACTGCATCCCATTTCACTAAGACCGTGCGTCCCATTTCTCTCAGCCACTCTATCCCATTTCCCTCAGTCACTGTACCCCAAGCCCGCTCGGGCACTGCATCCCTATTAACTCAGTCACTCCTTCCCAGGACCTCAGTCACTGCATCCCATGTCCCACATTTCCATCAGTCACTGCATCTCATTTCACTCATTAACAGCATCCCTTTTCACTCAGACACTGCATCCCATTTCACTCAGACACTTCATCCCATTTCCGTCAGTCACTGCATCCCATTTCCGTAAATCACTGCATCCCATTTCCCACAGTCACTGCATCTCCTTTCCCCAAGTCACGGCGTCTCATTTCCTTCAGTCACTGCTTCCCATTTCACTCAGTCACTGCATCCCATTTCCCTCAGTCACGGCATTCCATTTCCCTCAGTCACTGGATCCCATTTCTCTCAGTCACTGCATCCCGTTTCTCACTGATGCTGCATTCAATTTCCGTCAGACACTGCATCCCATTTCCATCAGTCACTGCATCCCATTTCCCTCAGTCACTGCATCCCATTTCACTCAGTGATTGCAACACGTTACACTCAGTGACTGAAACACATTTCAGTCAGTGACGGCATCCCATTTCATTCAGTCACTGCATCCCATTTCCCTCAGTCACTGCATCCCATTTCCCTCAGTCACTGCAACCCAAGCCCGCTCGGGCACTGATTCCCTATTAACTCAGTCACTCCTTCCCAGTACCTCTGTCACTGCATCCCATGTCCCTCAGTCAGTGCATCCCACGTCCCTCAGTCACTGCATCTCATTTCACTCAGTCACTGCATCCCATTTCACTCAGCCACTGCATCACAGTTCACTCAGTGACTGAATCACAGATCACTCAATCACTGCATCCCATTGTCCTCAGTCACGGCATCCCATTTCCATCAGTCACTGCATCCCATTTCCCACAGTCACTGCATCTCCATTCCTCAATCACTGCATGCCATTTCACTCAGTCTCTGCATCCCATTTCCCTCAGACACTGCATCTGATTTCCATCAGTCACTGCATCCCATTTCCCTCAGTCATTGCATCCCATTTCCCACAGTCACTGCATCTCCTTTCCCTCAGTCAATGCGTCACATTCCACTGAGTCACTGCATCCCATTCCACAGTGTCACAGCATCCCATTTCACTCAGTGACTGCAACCCATTACCCTCAGTCACTGCATCCCATTTCCATCAGTCACTGCGTCCCATTCATCTCAGTCAATGAATCCCATTTCCCTCAGTCACTGCATCCCTATTCACACAGTCACTGCATCCCAGTTCACACAGCCACTGCATCCCATTTCACACAGCCAGTGCATCCCATTTAACACAGCCAGTGCATCCCATTTAACACAGCCACTGCATCACATTTCATACAGCCACTGCATCACATTTCACACAGCCACTGCATCCCATTTCACACAGCCACTGCATCCCATTTCACTCAATGCTTCACTTTACAAACAGTCAGGGCATCCCATTACTCTCAGTCACTGCGTCCCATTACCTTCAGTCGCAGGATCCCATTTCACACAGACACTGCATCCCATTTCCGTCAGTCACTGCATCCCATTTCCGTCAGTCACTGCATCCCATTTCCGTCAGTCACTGCATACTATTTCATTCAGTCACTGCATCCCAGTTCACTCAGTCTCGGCATCTCATTTCCCTCAGTCACTGCATCCCATTTCCCACAGTCACTGCATCCCATTTCCATCAGTCACTGCATCCCATTTCCATCAGTCACTGCATCCCATGTCCCTCAGTCACTGCATCTCCTTTCCACAGTCACGGCAATCCCATTTCACTCAGTCATTGCATCCCATTTCACAGAGTCACTGCATCTCCTTTCCGTCAGTCACTGTGTCCCATTTCACTTAGTCACTGCGTCCCATTTCCATCAGTCACTGCATCCCATTTCCCACTGTCACTGCATTCCATTTCCCAGTCACTGCATCCCATTTCCCAGTCACTGCATCCCATTTCCCTCCATCACTGCATCCCATTTCCCTCAGTCACTGCATCCCATTGTCCTCAGTCACTGCATCCCCTTGTCCTCAGTCACTGCATCCCCTTGTCCTCAGTCACTGCATCCCATTGTCCACAGTCACTGCATCCCATTGTCCACAGTCACTGCATCCCACTTCACTCAGTCACTACATCCCATTTCACTCAGTCACTGCGTCCCATTTCACTCAGTCACTGCGTCCCATTTCCCAGTCACTGCATCCCATTGCCCTAAGTCACTGCATCCCATTGTCCTCAGTGACTGCATCCCATTGCCCTCAGTCACTGCGTCCCATTGTCCTCAGTCACTGCATCCCATTTCACTCAGTCACTGCATCCCATTACCCTCAGTCACTGCATCCCATTACCCTCAGTCACTGCATCCCATTACCCTCAGTCACTGCATCCCATTACCTTCAGTCGCAGGATCCCATTTCAAACAGACACTGCATCCCATTTCCGTCAGTCACAGCATCCCATTTCCCTCAGTCACTGCATACCATTTCCATCAGTCACTGCATCCCAGTTCACTCAGTCTCGGCATCTCATTTCCCTCAGTCACTGCATCCCATTTCCGTCAGTCACTGCATCCCATTTCCCTCAGTCACTGCATCCCATTTCACTCAGTCACTGCATCCCATTGCACTCAGTCAGTGCATCCCATTACCCTCAGTCACTGCATCCCATTACCCTCAGTCACTGCATCGCATTGTCCTCAGTCACTGCATCACATTTCACTCAGTCACTGCATCCCATTACCCTCAGTCACTGCATCCCATTACCCTCAGTCACTGCACCCCATTACCTTCAGTCACAGGATCCCATTTCAAACAGATACTGCATCCCATTTCCCTCAGTCACTGCATCCCATTTCCCTCAGTCACTGCATCTCCTTTCCACAGTCACGGCAATCCCATTTCACTCAGTCACTGCATCCCATTTCACTCAGTCACTGCATCCCATTTCACAGAGTCACTGCATCCCATTTCACAGAGTCACTGCATCTCCTTTCCATCAGTCACTGCATCCCATTTCACTTAGTCACTGTGTCCCATTTCCATCAATCACTGCATCCCATTTCCCACAGTCACTGCATCCCATTTCCCAGTCACTGCATCCATTTCCCCTCAGTCACTGCATCCCAGTTCACTCAGTCTCGGCATCCCATTGTCCTCAGTCACTGCATCCTATTACCCTCAGTCACTGCATCCCACTTCACTCAGTCACTGCATCCCACTTCACTCAGTCACTGCATCCCATTTCACTCAGTCACTGCATCCCATTTCACTCAGTCACTGCATCCCATTACCCTCAGTCACTGCATCGTACTTCACTCAGTCACTGCATCCCATTTCACTCAGTCACTGCATCCCATTTCACTCAGTCACTGCATCCCATTTCACAGAGTCACTGCATCTCCTTTCCATCAGTCACTGCGTCCCATTTCACTCAGTCACTGCGTCCCATTTCACTCAGTCACTGCGTCCCATTTCCCTCAGTCACTGCATCACATTTCACTCAGTCACTGCATCCCATTTCACTCAGTCACTGCATCCCATTTCACTCAGTCACTGCCTCCCATTCCACTCAGTCACTGCATCCCATTTCACTCAGTCAGTGCGTCACATTTCACTCACGCACTGCATCCCATTTCACTCAGTCACTGCGGCCCATTTCACTCAGTCACTGTATCCCATTTCCCTAACTCACTGCACCTCAAGCCCGCTCGGGCACTGCATCCCTATTAACTCAGTCACTGCTTCCCAGTACCTCAGTCACTCCATCGCATTTCACTCAGTCACTGCATCCCATTTCACTCAGTCACTGCCTCCCATTCCACTCAGTCACTGCATCCCATTTCACTCAGCCACTGCATCCCAGTTCACATAGTCACCGCATCCCAGTTCACACAGTCACCACATCCCAGTTCACACAGTCACCGCGTCCCAGTTCACACAGCCACTGCATCCCATTTCAAACAGTCACTGCATCTCATTTCACTCATTCAATGCTTCACATTCCACTCAGTCACCGCTTCCCATTTCCCACAGTCACTGCATCTCCTTTCCTCAGTCACTGCATCCCATTTCACTCAGTAACTGCAGGCCATTTCCCTCAGTCACTGCAGGCCATTTCCCTCAGTCACTGCATCCCATTACCATCAGTCACTACATCCCATTACCCACAGTCACTGCATCACCGTACGCTCAGTCACAGCATCCCATTTCCCTCAGTCACTGCATACCATTTCCATCAGTCACTGCATCCCAGTTCACTCAGTCTCGGCACCTCATTTCCCTCAGTCACTGCATCCCATTTCCATCAGTCACTGCATCCCATTTCCCTCAGTCACTGCATCCCATTTCCACAGTCACGATAATCCCATTTCACTCAGTCACTGCATCCCATTTCAATCAGTCACTGCATCCAACTTCACAGAGTCATTGCATCTCCTTTCCATCAGTCACAGCGTCCCATTTCACATAGTCACTGCTTCCCATTTCCATTAATCACTGCATCCCATTTCCGACAGTCATTGCATCCCATTTGCCAGTCACTGCATCCCATTTCCCTCAGTCACTGCATCCCATTTCCCTCAGTCACTGCATCCCATTGTCCTCAGTCACTGCATCCCATTGTCCTCAGTCACTGCATCCCATTGTCCTCAGTCACTGCATCTCATTGTCCTCAGTCACTGCATCCCATTGTCCTCAGTCACTGCATCCCATTACCCTCAGTCACTGCATCCCACTTCACTCAGTCACTGCATCCCATTTCACTCAGTCACTGCATCTCATTTCAATCGGTCACTGCAACCCATCTCCAACAGTCACTGCATCTCATTTCACTCAGTCACTGCATCCCATTTCCCTCAGTCACTGCATCCCATTGCCCTCAGTCACTGCATCCCATTGTCCTCAGTCACTGCATCCCATTGTCCTCAGTCACTGCATCCCATTACCCTCAGTCACTGCATCCCACTTCACTCAGTCACTGCATCCCATTTCACTCAGTCACCGCATCTCATTTCAATCGGTCACTGCAACCCATCTCCAACAGTCACTGCATCCCATTTCCCTCAGTCACTGCATCCGATTTCCCTCAGTCACTGCATCCCACTTCCCTCAGTCACTGCATCCCATGTCCTTCACTCACTGCATCCCATGTCCCTTACTCACTGCATCCCATTTCACTAAGACCGTGCGTCCCATTTCTCTCAGCCACTGTATCCCATTTCCCTCAGTCACTGTACCCCAAGCCCGCTCGGGCACTGCATCCCTGTTAACTCAGTCACTCCTTCCCAGGACCTCAGTCACTGCATCCCATGTCCCACATTTCCATCAGTCACTGCATCTCATTTCACTCATTAACAGCATCCCTTTTCACTCAGACACTGCATCCCATTTCACTCAGACACTTCATCCCATTTCCCACAGTCACTGCATCTCCTTTCCCCAAGTCACGGCGTCTCATTTCCATCAGTCACTGCTTCCCATTTCACTCAGTCACTGCATCCCATTTCCCTCAGTCACGGCATTCCATTTCCCTCAGTCACTGGATCCCATTTCTCTCAGTCACTGCATCCCGTTTCTCACTGATGCTGCATTCAATTTCCGTCAGACACTGCATCCCATTTCCATCAGTCACTGCATCCCATTTCCCTCAGTCACTGCATCCCATTTCACTCAGTGACTGCAACAAAATACACTCAGTGACTGAAACACATTTCAGTCAGTGACGGCATCCCATTTCATTCAGTCAGTGCATCCCATTTCCCTCAGTCACTGCATCCCATTTCCCTCAGTCACTGCATCCCATTTCACTCAATCACTACATCTCCTTCACCATAGTCACTGCATTCCATTTCGATCAGTCACTGTTTCCCGTATCTCACAGACGCTGCATTCAATTTCCCACACTCACTGCATCCCATTTCCCATAGTCACAGCATCTCCTTTCCCTCAGTCTCTGCATCGCATTTCACTCAGTGATTGCATCCTACTTCCTACAAATACTGCATCTCATTTCCATCAGTCACTGCATCTCGTTTCACTCATTCACTGCATCCCATTTCATGCAGTCACTGAATCACATTTCCATCAGACACTGCTTCAAATTTATGCATCGCATTTCACTCAGTGATTGCATCCCATTTCGCTCAGTCACTGCATCTCATTTCACTCAGTCACTGCATCGCATTTCACACAGTCACTGCATCTCCTTTCACCGAGTCACTGCATCACATTTCACTCAGTCACTGCATCCCATTTCCCTCATTCACTGCATCCCATTTCCTTCAGTCACTGCATTCCATTTCACTCAGTCAATGTATCTCATTTCACTCAGTCACTGCATCCCATTCCCATCAGTCACTGCATCCCATTTCACTCAGTCACTGCACCCCAAGCCCGCTCGGGCACTGCATCCCTATGAACTCAGTCACTCCTTCCCAGTACCTCAGTCACTGCATCCATTGTCCCACAGTCACTGCATCCCATGTCCCTCAGTCACTGCATCCCATGTCCCTCAGTCAATGCATCCCATGTCCCTCAGTCACTGCATCTCATTTCACACAGTCACTGCAACCCATTACCCTCAGTCACTGCATCCCATTACCCTCAGTCACTGCATCCCATTACCTTCAGTCGCAGGAACCCATTTCAAACAGACACTGCAACCCATTTCCGTCAGTCACAGCATCCCATTTCCCTCAGTCACTGCATACCATTTCCATCAGTCACTGCATCCCAGTTCACTCAGTCTCGGCATCTCATTTCCCACAGTCACTGCATCCCATTTCCGTCAGTCACTGCATCCCATTTCCGTCAGTCACTGCATCCCATTTCCCTCAGTCACTGCATCCCATTTCCCTCAGTCACTGCATCCCATTGCCCTCAGTCACTGCATCCCATTGCCCTCAGTCACTGCATCCCATTGCCCTCAGTCACTGCATCCCATTGTCCTCAGTCACTGCATCCCATTACCCTCAGTCACTGCATCCCACTTCACTCAGTCACTGCATCCCATTTCACTCAGTCACTGCATCCCATTCCCATCAGTCACTGCATCCCATTTCACTCAGTCACTGCACCCCAAGCCCGCTCGGGCACTGCATCCCTATTAACTCAGTCACTCCTTCCCAGTACCTCAGTCACTGCATCCATTGTCCCACAGTCACTGCATCCCATGTCCCTCAGTCACTGCATCCCATGTCCCTCAGTCAATGCATCCCATGTCCCTCAGTCACTGCATCTCATTTCACACAGTCACTGCAACCCATTACCCTCAGTCACTGCATCCCATTACCCTCAGTCACTGCATCCCATTACCTTCAGTCGCAGGAACCCATTTCAAACAGACACTGCAACCCATTTCCGTCAGTCACAGCATCCCATTTCCCTCAGTCACTGCATACCATTTCCATCAGTCACTGCATCCCAGTTCACTCAGTCTCGGCATCTCATTTCCCACAGTCACTGCATCCCATTTCCGTCAGTCACTGCATCCCATTTCCCTCAGTCACTGCATCCCATTTCCCTCAGTCACTGCATCCCATTGCCCTCAGTCACTGCATGCCATTTTCCTCAGTCACTGCATCCCATTTCACTCAGTCACTGCATCCCATTACCCTCAGTCACTGCATCCCATTACCCTCAGTCACTGCACCCCATTACCTTCAGTCGCAGGATCCCATTTCAAACAGACACTGCATCCCATTTCCGTCAGTCACTGCATACCATTTCTATCAGTCACTGCATCCCAGTTCTCTCAGTCTCGGCATCCCATTGTCCTCAGTCACTGCATCCCATGTCCCTCAGTCACTGCATCCCATGTCCCTCAGTCACCGCATCTCATTTCACTCAGTCACTGCATCCCATTTCACGCAGTCACTGCATCCAATGTCCCTCAGTCACTGCATCCCATTTCCCTCAGTCACTGCATCTCCTTTCCACAGTCACGGCAATCCCATTTCACTCAGTCACTGCATCCCATTTCCATCAGTCACTGCATCCCATTTCCCACAGTCACTGCATCCCATTTCCCAGTCACTGCATCCATTTTCCCTCAGTCACTGCATCCCAGTTCACTCAGTCTCGGCATCTCATTTCCCTCAGACACTGCATCCCATTTCCCTCAGACACTGCATCCCATTTCCCACAGTCAATGCATCCCTTTTCCTCACTCACTGCATCTACTTTCCACAGTCACGGCAATCCCATTTCACTCAGTCACTGCATCCCATTTCACTCACTCACTGCATCTCCTTTCCATCAGTCACTGCGTCACATTTCACTCAGTGACTGCAACACATTTCACTCAGAGACTGCATCTCATTTCCCTTAGTCACGTCATCCCATTGTCCTCAGTCACTGCATCCCATTACCCTCAGTCACTGCATCCCATTTCACTCAGTCACTGCATCCCATTACCCTCAGTCACTGCATCCCATTACCTTCAGTCGCAGGATCCCATTTCAAACAGACACTGCCTCCCATTTCCGTCAGTCACAGCATCCCATTTCCCTCAGTCACTGCATCCCATTTCCATCAGTCACTGCATCCCAGTTCACTCAGTCTCGGCATCTCATTTCTCTCAGTCACTGCGTCCCATTTCCCTCAGTCACTGCATCTCCTTTCCACAGTCACGGCAATCCCATTTCACTCAGTCACTGCATCTCCTTTCCATCAGTCACTGCGTCCCATTTCACTCAGTCACTGCGTCCCATTTCCATCAATCACTGCATCCCATTTCCCACAGTCACTGCATCCCATTTCCCAGTCACTGCATCCATTTTCCCTCAGTCACTGCATCCCAGTTCACTTTGTCTCGGCATCTCATTTCCCTCAGACACTGCATCCCATTTCCCTCAGACACTGCATCCCATTTCCCTCAGTCACTGCATCCCATTTCCCACAGTCAATGCATCCCATTTCCTCAGTCACTGCATCTCCTTTCCACAGTCACGGCAATCCCATTTCACTCAGTCACTGCATCCCATTTCACTCAGTCAGTGCATCCCATTTCACAGAGTCACTGCATCTCCTTTCCATCAGTCACTGCGTCACATTTCACTCAGTGACTGCAACACATTTCACTCAGAGACGGCATCCCATTTCCCACAGTCACTGCATCCCATTTCCCTCAGTCACTGCATCCCATTGCCCACAGTCACTGCATCCCATTGCCCACAGTCACTGCATCCCATTGTCCTCAGTCACTGCATCCCATTACCCTCAGTCACTGCACCCCATTACCTTCAGTCGCAGGATCCCATTTCAAACAGACACTGCATCCCATTTCCGTCAGTCACTGCATACCATTTCTATCAGTCACTGCATCCCAGTTCACTCAGTCTCGGTATCTCATTTCCCTCAGTCACTGCATCCCATTTCCCTCAGTCACTGCATCCCATTGTCCTCAGTCACTGCATCCCATGTCCCTCAGTCACTGCATCCCATGTCCCTCAGTCACTGCTTCCCATGTCCCTCAGTCACCGCATCTCATTTCACTCAGTCACTGCATCCCATTTCACGCAGTCACTGCATCCAATGTCCCTCAGTCACTGCATCCCATTTCCCTCAGTCACTGCATCTCCTTTCCACAGTCACAGCAATCCCATTTCACTCAGTCACTGCATCCCATTTCCATCAATCACTGCATCCCATTTCCCACAGTCACTGCATCCCATTTCCCACAGTCAATGCATCCCTTTTCCTCAGTCACTGCATCTACTTTCCACAGTCACGGCAATCCCATTTCACTCAGTCACTGCATCCCATTTCACTCACTCACTGCATCTCCTTTCCATCAGTCACTGCGTCACATTTCACTCAGTGACTGCAACACATTTCACTCAGAGACTGCATCTCATTTCCCTTAGTCACGTCATCCCATTGTCCTCAGTCACTGCATCCCATTACCCTCAGTCACTGCATCCCATTACCTTCAGTCGCAGGATCCCATTTCAAACAGACACTGCATACCATTTCCATCAGTCACTGCATCCCAGTTCACTCAGTCTCGTCATCTCATTTCCCTCAGTCACTGCATCCCATTTCCGTCAGTCACTGCATCCCATTTCCCTCAGTCACTGCATCACATTTCCTCAGTCACTGCATCCCATTGCACTCAGTCACTGCATCCCATTACCCTCAGTCACTGCATCCCACTTCACTCAGTCGCTGCATCGCATTGTCCTCAGTCACTGCATCCCATTTCACTCAGTCACCTCATCCCATTACCCTCAGTCACTGCATCCCATTACCCTCAGTCACTGCACCCCATTACCTTCAGTCGCAGGATCCCATTTCAAACAGACACTGCATCCCATTTCCGTCAGTCACTGCATCCCATTTCCCTCAGTCACTGCATACCATTTCCATCAGTCACTGCATCCCAGTTCACTCAGTCTCGGCATCTCATTTCTCTCAGTCACTGCGTCCCATTTCCCTCAGTCACTGCATCTCCTTTCCACAGTCACGGCAATCCCATTTCACTCAGTCACTGCATCTCCTTTCCATCAGTCACTGCGTCCCATTTCACTCAGTCACTGCGTCCCATTTCCATCAATCACTGCATCCCATTTCCCACAGTCACTGCATCCCATTTCCCAGTCACTGCATCCATTTTCCCTCAGTCACTGCATCCCAGTTCACTTTGTCTCGGCATCTCATTTCCCTCAGACACTGCATCCCATTTCCCTCAGACACTGCATCCCATTTCCCTCAGTCACTGCATCCCATTTCCCACAGTCAATGCATCCCATTTCCTCAGTCACTGCATCTCCTTTCCACACTCACGGCAATCCCATTTCACTCAGTCACTGCATCCCATTTCACTCAGTCAGTGCATCCCATTTCACAGAGTCACTGCATCTCCTTTCCATCAGTCACTGCGTCACATTTCACTCAGTGACTGCAACACATTTCACTCAGAGACGGCATCCCATTTCCCACAGTCACTGCATCACATTTCCCTCAGTCACTGCATCCCATTGCCCACAGTCACTGCATCCCATTGCCCACAGTCACTGCATCCCATTGTCCTCAGTCACTGCATCACATTACCCTCAGTCACTGCATCCCACTTCACTCAGTCACTGCATCCCATTTCACTCAGTCAATACATCCCATTTCACTCAGTCACTGCATCCCATTTTACTCAGTCACTGCATCCCATTTCACAGAGTCACTGCATCTCCTTTCCATCAGTCAGTGCGTCCCATTTCACTCAGTCACTGCGTCCCATTTCCCAGTCACTGCATCCCATTTCCTTCAGTCACTGCATCACATTTCACTCAGTCACTGCATCCCATTTCACTCAGTCACTGCATCCCATTTCACTCAGTCACTGCATCCCATTCCACTTAGTCACTGCATCCCATTTCACTCAGTCACTGCGGCCCATTTCACTCAGTCACTGTATCCCAATTCCCTAACTCACTGCACCCCAAGCCCACTCGGGCACTGCATCCCTATTAACTCAGTCACTGCTTCCCAGTACCTCAGTCACTCCATCGCATTTCACTCAGTCACTGCATCCATTTCCATCAGTCACTGCATCCCAATACCCTCAGTCACAGCATCCCATTTCCCACAGACACTGCATTTCCGTTCCCTAAGTCACTGCATCTCATTTTCACCAGTCACTGCATCCCATTTCACTCCCCACTGCATCCCATTTCACTCAGCGACTGCATCCCATTTCACTCAGCCACTGCATCCCAGTTCACATCGTCACCGCATCCCAGTTCACACAGTCACCGCATCCCAGTTCACACAGTCACCACATCCCAGTTCACACAGTCACCGTGTCCCAGTTCACACAGCCACTGCAGGCGATTTCCCTCAGTCACTGCATCCCATTACCATCAGTCACTACATCCCATTACCCTCAGTCACTGCATCACCGTACGCTCAGTCACAGCATCCCATTTCCCTCAGTCACTGCATACCATTTCCATCAGTCACTGCATCCCAGTTCACTCAGTCTCGGCATCTCATTTCCCTCAGTCACTGCATCCCATTTCCGTCAGTCACTGCATCCCATTTCCCTCAGTCACTGCATCCCATTTCCTCAGTCACTGCATCTCCTTTCCACAGTCACGACAATCCCATTTCACTCAGTCACTGCATCCCATTTCACTCAGTCACTGCATCCAACTTCACAGAGTCACTGCATCTCCTTTCCATCAGTCACTGCGTCCCATTTCACTTCGTCACTGGGTCCCATTTCCATCAATCACTGCATCCCATTTCCCACAGTCATTGCATCCCATTTGCCAGTCACTGCATCCCATTTCCCTCAGTCACTGCATCCCATTGCCCTCAGTCACTGCATCCCATTGTCCTCAGTCACTGCATCCCATTACCCTCAGTCACTGCATCCCATTACCCTCAGTCACTGCATCCCACTTCACTCAGTCACTGCATCCCATTTCACTCAGTCACTGCATCTCATTTCAATCGGTCACTGCAACCCATCTCCAACAGTCACTGCATCTCATTTCACTCAGTCACTGCATCCCATTTCCCTCAGTCACTGCGTCCGATTTCCCTCAGTCACTGCATCCCACTTCCCTCAGTCAGTGCATCCGATGTCCTTCACTCACTGCATCCCATGTCCCTCACTCACTGCATCCCATTTCACTAAGACCGTGCGTCCCATTTCTCTCAGCCACTGTATCCCATTTCCCTCAGTCACTGTACCCCAAGCCCGCTCGGGCACTGCATCCCTGTTAACTCAGTCACTCCTTCCCAGGACCTCAGTCACTGCATCCCATGTCCCACATTTCCATCAGTCACTGCATCTCATTTCACTCATTAACAGCCTTCCTTTTCACTCAGACACTGCATCCCATTTCACTCAGCCACTTCATCCCATTTCCGTCAGTCATTGCATCCCATTTCCCGCAGTCACTGCATCTCCTTTCCCCAAGTCACGGCGTCTCATTTCCATCAGTCACTGCTTCCCATTTCACTCAGTCACTGCATCCCATTTCACTCAGTCACGGCATTCCATTTCCCTCAGTCACTGGATCCCATTTCTCTCAGTCACTGCATCCCGTTTCTCACTGATGCTGCATTCAATTTCCGTCAGACACTGCATCCCATTTCCATCAGTCACTGCATCCCATTTCCCTCAGTCACTGCATCCCATTTCCCTCAGTCACTGCATCCCATTTCACTCAATCACTGCATCTCCTTCACCACAGTCACTGCATCCCATTTTCATCACTCACTGTTCCCCGTATCTCACACACACTGCATTCAATTTCCCACACTCACTGCATCCATTTTCCCATAGTCACAGTATCTCCTTTCCCTCAGTCTCTGCATCGCATTTCACTCAGTGATGGCATCCTTCTTCCCAAAAATACTGAATCCCTTTTCCCTCAGTCACTGCATCTCATTTCACTCAGTCCCTGCATCTCATATCCCTCAGTCACTGCATCCCATTCAACTCAGTGATGCATCACATTTCAGTCAGTGATTACAACAGATTTCATTCAGTGACTGCAACCCATTTCTCTCAGTCACTGCAGCCCATTTCTCTCAGTCACTGCAGCCCATTTCTCTCAGTCACTGCAGCCCATGTCACGCAGTCACTGCAGCCCATTTCACTCAGTCACTGCAGCCCATTTCACTCAGTCACTGCAGCCCATTTCTCTCAGTCACTGCAGCCCATATCAATCAGTAATGCATCCCATTTCACTCAGTGACTGCAACACATTTCACTCAGTGACTGCAACACATTTCACTCAGTGACTGCATCCCATTTCACTCAGTGACTGCATCCCATTTCACTCAGTGACTGCAACACATTTCACTCAGTCACTGCATCCCATTTCACTCAGTCACTGCATCCCATTTCACTCAGGCACTGCATCCCATTTCACTCAGGCACTGCATCCCATTTCCCTCAGTCAAAGCGTCCCATTTCCCTCAGTCAAAGAATCCCATTTCCCTCAGTCAAAGCGTCTCATTTCCCTCAGTCAAAGTGTCCCATTTCCCTCAGTCAAAGCGTCCCATTTCCCTCAGTCAAAGCGTCCCATTTCCCTCAGTCAAAGCGTCCCATTTCCCTCAGTCACTGCGTCCCATTTCACTCAGTCACTGCATCTCATGTCCCTCAGTCACTGCATCCCATTTCACTCAGTCACTGCATCCCATTTCACTCAGTCACTGCATCAGATTTCACTCAGTCACTGCATCAGAGTTCACTCAGTCACTGCATCACAGTTCCCTCACTGTCTGAATCACAGTTCACTCAGTGAGTGCATCACATTTCACTCAATGACGGAATCACATTTCACTCAGTCACTGCGTCCGATTTCACGCAGTCACTGCATCCCATTTCACGCAGTCACTGCATCCTATTTCACTCAATCATGGCATCTCCTTCACCTCAGTCACACCATCCCATTTCCATCAGTCACTGGTGCCCGTATCTCACAGACGCTGCATTCAATTTCCCACACTCACTGCATCCCATTTCCCATAGACACAGCATCTCCTTTCCCTCAGTCTCTGCATCTCATTTCAATCAGTGATTGCATCCTACTTCCCACAAATACTGCATCCCATTTCCCTCAGTCACTGCATCTCATCACAATCAGTCACTGCATCCCATTTCCATCTGTCACTGCATCCCATTTCCGTCAGTTACTGCATCCCATTTCACTCAGTGATGCATCCCATTTCACTCAGTCACTGCATCCCATTGCACTCAGTCACTGCATCCCATTGCACTCAGTCACTGCATCCCATTTGAAGCAGTCACTGCATCCCATTTCACGCAGTCACTGCACCGCATTTCATGCAGTCACTGCACCGCATTTCACGCAGACACTGCATCCCAATTCACTCCATCACTGCATCTCCTTCTCCACAGTCACACCATCCCATTTCCATCAGTCACTGGTTCCCGTATCTCACAGACGCTGCATTCAATTTCCGACACTCGCTGCATTCAATTTCCGACACTCACTGTATCCCATTTCCCAAAGACACAGCATCTCCTTTCCCACAGTCTCTGCATCTCATTTCAATCAGTGATTGCTTACTACTTCCCAAAAATAGTGCATCCCATTTCGCTCAGTCACTGCATCTCATTTCACTCGGTCACTGCATCCCATTTCCCTCAGTCATTTCCGTCAGTTACTGCATCATACTTCCATCAAACAATGCATCTCATTTCACTCAGTCACTGCAGCTCATGTCACTCTGTCACTGCATCCAATTTCCATCAGTCAGTGCATCTCATTTCACTCAGTCACTGCATCGCATTTCACTCAGTCACTGCATCGCATTTCACTCAGTCACTGCATCACATTTCACTCAGACACTTCATCCCATTTCACTCAGTCACTGCATCCCATTGCACTCAGTCACGGCATCCCATTTGAAGCAGTCACTGCATCCCATTTCACGCAGTCACTGCACCGCATTTCACGCAGTCACTGCACCGCATTTCACGCAGTCACTGCATCCCATTTCGCTCAATCACTGCATCTCCTTCACCATTGTCAGTGCATCCCATTTTCATCACTCACTGTTCCCCGTATCTCACACACTCTGCATTCAATTTCCCACACTCACTGCATCCCATTTCCCATAGTCAAAGCATCTCCTTTCCCTCAGTCTCTGCATCGCATTTCACTCAGTGATTGCATCCTACTTCCCAAAAATAGTGCATCCCATTTCGCTCAGTCACTGCATCTCATTTCACTCGGTCACTGCATCCCATTTCCCTCAGTCACTGCAACCCATTTCCCTCAGTCACTGCAACCCATTTCCCTCAGTCACTGCATATCATTTCCGTCAGTTACTGCATCATACTTCCATCAAACAATGCATCTCATTTCACTCAGTCACTGCAGCTCATGTCACTCTGTCACTGCATCCAATTTCCATCAGTCAGTGCATCTCATTTCACTCAGTCATTGCATCCCATTTCACGCAGTCACTGCATCCCATGTCGCTCAGTCACTGCATCCCACGTGCGTCATTCACTGCATTCCACGTCCCTCAGTCACTGCATCCCATTTCCCTCAGTCACTGCATCCCACGTCCCACAGTCACTGCATCCCATTTCACTCAGTCACTGCGTCCCATTTCACGCAGTCACTGCATCCCATTTAACGCAGTCACTGCATCCCATTTAACGCCGTCACTGCTTCGCATTTCACTCAGTCACTGCATCCCATGTCCCTCAGTCGCTGCATCCCATTGCTCTCAGTCGCTGCATCCCATTGCGCTCAGTCGCTGCATCCCATTGTCCTCAGTCACTGCATCGCACTTCAATCAGTCACTGCATCCCATTTCACTCAGTCACTGCATCGCACTTCACTCAGTCACTGCATCCCATTAACTTCAGTCACGGCATCCAATTTCAAACAGACACTGCATCCCATTTCCGTCAGTCACTGCATCCCATTTCCCTCAGTCACTGCATACCATTTCCATCAGTCACTGTATCCCAGTTCACTCAGTCTCTGCATCTCATTTCAATCAGTGATTGCATCCTACTTCCCACAAATACTGCATCCCATTTCCCTCAGTCACTGCATCTCATCACAATCAGTCACTGCATCCCATTTCCATCTGTCACTGCGTCCCATTTCCGTCAGTCACTGCATCCCATTTCACTCAGTGATGCATCCCATTTCACTCAGTCACTGCATCCCATTGCACTCAGTCACTGCATCCCATTTGAAGCAGTCACTGCATCCCATTTCACGCAGTCACTGCATCCCATTTCACGCAGTCACTGCACCGCATTTCACGCAGTCACTGCACCGCATTTCACCCAGACACTGCATCCCAATTCACTCCATCACTGCATCTCCTTCTCCACAGTCACAGCATCCCATTTCCATCAGTCACTGGTTCCCGTATCTCACAGACGCTGCATTCAATTTCCAACACTCACTGTATCCCATTTCCCAAAGACACAGCATCTCCTTTCCCACAGTCTCTGCATCTCATTTCAATCAGTGATTGCTTCCTACTTCCCAAAAATAGTGCATCCCATTTCGCTCAGTCACTGCATCTCATTTCACTCGGTCACTGCATCCCATTTCCCTCAGTCATTTCCGTCAGTTACTGCATCATACTTCCATCAAACAATGCATCTCATTTCACTCAGTCACTGCAGCTCATGTCACTCTGTCACTGCATCCAATTTCCATCAGTCAGTGCATCTCATTTCACTCAGTCACTGCATCGCATTTCACTCAGTCACTGCATCGCATTTCAATCAGTCACTGCATCGCATTTCACTCAGTCACTGCATCGCATTTCACGCAGTCACTGCACCGCATTTCACGCAGTCACTACACCGCATTTCACCCAGACACTGCACCGCATTTCACCCAGACACTGCATCCCAATTCACTCCATCACTGCATCTCCTTCTCCACAGTCACAGCATCCCATTTCCATCAGTCACTGGTTCCCGTATCTCACAGACGCTGCATTCAATTTCCGACACTCACTGTATCCCATTTCCCAAAGACACAGCATCTCCTTTCCCACAGTCTCTGCATCTCATTTCAATCAGTGATTGCTTCCTACTTCCCAAAAATAGTGCATCCCATTTCGCTCAGTCACTGCATCTCATTTCACTCGGTCACTGCATCCCATTTCCCTCAGTCATTTCCGTCAGTTACTGCATCATACTTCCATCAAACAATGCATCTCATTTCACTCAGTCACTGCAGCTCATGTCACTCTGTCACTGCATCCAATTTCCATCAGTCAGTGCATCGCATTTCAATCAGTCACTGCATCGCATTTCACTCAGTCACTGCATCGCATTTCACTCAGTCACTGCATCGCATTTCACTCAGACACTTCATCCCATTTCACTCAGTCACTGCATCCCATTGCACTCAGTCACGGCATCCCATTTGAAGCAGTCACTGCACCGCATTTCACGCAGTCACTGCACCGCATTTCACGCAGTCACTGCACCGCATTTCACGCAGTCACTGCATCCCATTTCACTCTGTCACTGCATCCCATTTCGCTCAATCACTGCATCTCCTTCACCATAGTCACTGCATCCCATTTTCATCACTCACTGTTCCCCGTATCTCACACACGCTGCATTCAATTTCCCACACTCACTGCATCCCATTTCCCATAGTCACAGCATCTCCTTTCCCTCAGTCTCTGCATCGCATTTCACTCAGTGATTGCATCCTACTTCCCAAAAATAGTGCATCCCATTTCGCTCAGTCACTGCATCTCATTTCACTCGGTCACTGCATCCCATTTCCCTCAGTCACTGCATCCCATTTCCCTCAGTCACTGCATATCATTTCCGTCAGTTACTGCATCATACTTCCATCAAACAATGCATCTCATTTCACTCAGTCACTGCAGCTCATGTCACTCTGTCACTGCATCCAATTTCCATCAGTCAGTGCATCTCATTTCACTCAGTCATTGCATCCCATTTCACGCAGTCACTGCATCCCATGTCCCTCAGTCACTGCATCCCACGTGCGTCATTCACTGCATTCCACGTCCCTCAGTCACTGCATCCCATTTCCCTCAGTCACTGCATCCCACGTCCCACAGTCACTGCATCCCATTTCACTCAGTCACTGCGTCCCATTTCACGCAGTCACTGCATCCCATTTAACGCAGTCACTGCATCCCATTTAACGCCGTCACTGCTTCGCATTTCACTCAGTCACTGCATCCCATGTCCCTCAGTCGCTGCATCCCAATTCACTCCATCACTGCATCTCCTTCTCCACAGTCACAGCATCCCATTTCCATCAGTCACTGGTTCCCGTATCTCACAGACGCTGCATTCAATTTCCGACACTCACTGTATCCCATTTCCCAAAGACACAGCATCTCCTTTCCCACAGTCTCTGCATCTCATTTCAATCAGTGATTGCTTCCTACTTCCCAAAAATAGTGCATCCCATTTCGCTCAGTCACTGCATCTCATTTCACTCGGTCACTGCATCCCATTTCCCTCAGTCATTTCCGTCAGTTACTGCATCATACTTCCATCAAACAATGCATCTCATTTCACTCAGTCACTGCAGCTCATGTCACTCTGTCACTGCATCCAATTTCCATCAGTCAGTGCATCTCATTTCACTCAGTCACTGCATCGCATTTCACTCAGTCACTGCATCGCATTTCAATCAGTCACTGCATCGCATTTCACTCAGTCACTGCATCGCATTTCACTCAGACACTTCATCCCATTTCACTCAGTCACTGCATCCCATTTCACGCAGTCACTGCATCCCATGTCCCTCAGTCACTGCATCCCACGTGCGTCATTCACTGCATCCCACGTCCCTCAGTCACTGCATCCCATTTCACTCAGTCACTGCGTCCCATTTCACGCAGTCACTGCATCCCATTTAACGCCGTCACTGCTTCGCATTTCACTCAGTCACTGCATCCCATTTCACTCAATCACTGCATCTCCTTCACCACAGTCACTGCATCCAATGTCCAACAGTCACTGCAGCCCATTTCACTCAGCCACAGCATCGCATTTCACTCAGTCACTGCATCACATTTCACTCAATCACTGCATCCCATGTCCCACAGTCACTGCATCCCATTTCCATCAGTCACTGTTTCCCCTATCTCTCAGACTCTGTATTCAATTTCCCACACTCACTGCCTCCCATTCCCCTCAGTCACTGCATCCCATTACCCTGAGTCACCGTATGCCATTTCCCACAGTCACTGCATCTTCTTTCCCTCAGTCACTGCATCCCATTTCCCTCAGTCACTGCATCCCATCTCCCTCAGTCACTGCATCCCTTCTCCCTCAGTCACTGCATCCCTTCTCCCTCAGTCACTGCATTCCATGTCCCTCCGTCACTGCAGCCCATGTCCCTCAGTCACTGCATCCCATTGCCGTCAGTCGCAGCATCCCATTGTCCTCAGTCACTGCATCCCACTTGACTCAGTCACTGCATCTCATTTCACTCAGTCACTGCATCCCATTTCCCTCAGTCACTGCATCCCATGTCCCTCAGTCACTGCATCCCATTTCACTCATTCACTGCATCCCATTTCACTCAGTCACTGCATCGCATTTCACTCAGTCACTGCATCACATTTCACTCAGTCACTGCATCCCATTTCACTCAGTGATGCATCCCATTTCACGCAGTCACTGCACCGCATTTCACACAGTCACTGCACCGCATTTCACGCAGACACTGCATCCCATTTTACTCAATCACTGCATCTCCTTCACCACAGTCACTGCATCCCATTTTCATCACTCACTGTTCCCCGTATTTCACAGACGCTGCTTTCAATTTCCCACACTCACTGCATACCATTTCCCAGAGTCACAGCATCTTCTTTCCCTCAGTCTCTGCATCGCATTTCACTCAGTGATTGCATCCTACTTCCCAAAAATACTGAATCCCTTTTCCCTCAGTCACTGCATCTCATTTCACTCAGTCACTGCATCTCATTTCACTCCGTCACTGCATCTCATTTCACTCAGCCACTGCATCCCATTTCACTCAGTAACTGTATCACAGTTCACTCAGTGACTGAATCACAGTACACTGAGTGAGTGCATCACATTTCACTCAGTGACGGAATCACATTTCAATGAGTGACTAAATCACATTACACTCAGTCACTGCGTCCCATTTCACGTAGTCACTGCATCCCATTTCACGCAGTCACTGCATCGCATTTCACGCAGTCACTGCATCGCATTTCACTCAGTCACTGCATCACATTTCACTCAGTCACTGCATCACATTTCACTCAGTCACTGCATCCCAATTCACTCCATCACTGCATCTCCTTCACCACAGTCACAGCATCCCATTTCCATCAGTCACTGGTTCCCGTATCTCACAGACGCTGCATTCAATTTCCGACACTCACTGTATCCCATTTCACATAGACACAGCGTCTCCTTTGCCACAGTCTCTGCATCTCATTTCCATCAGTGATTGCATCCTACTTCCCAAAAATACTGCATCCCATGTCCCTCAGTCACTGCATCTCATTTCACTCAGTCACTGCATCCCATTTCACTCAGTCACTGCATCGTATTTCACTCAGTCACTGCATCTCATTTCACTCAGTCACTGCATCTCATTTCACTCAGTGACTGAATCACAGTACACTCAGTGAGTGCATCATGTTTCACTCAATGAGGGAATCACATTTCACTCAGTGACTGACTCACATTTCACTTTGTCACTGCGTCCCATTTCACGCAGTCACTGCATCCCATTTCACGCAGTCACTGCATCACATTTCACTCAGTCACTGCATCACATTTCACTCAGTCACTGCATCCCAATTCACTCCATCACTGCATCTCCTTCACCACAGTCACAGCATCCCATTTCCATCAGTCACTGGTTCCCGTATCTCACAGACGCTGTATTCAATTTCCGACACTCACTGTATCCCATTTCCCATAGACTCAGCGTCTCCTTTGCCACAGTCTCTGCATCTCATTTCAATCAGTGATTGCATCCTACTTCACAAAAATATTGAATCCCTTTTCCCTCAGTCACTGCATCTCATTTCACTCAGTCCCTGCATCTCATATCCCTCAGTCACTGCATCCCATTCAACTCAGTGATGCATCACATTTCACTCAGTGACTACAACAGATTTCACTCAGTGACTGCAGCCCATTTCTCTCAGTCACTGCAGCCCATTTCTCTCAGTCACTGCAGCCCATTTCTCTCAGTCACTGCAGCCCATTTCAATCAGTAATGCATCCCATTTCACTCAGTGACTGCAACACATTTCACTCAGTGACTGCAACACATTTCACTCAGTGACTGCATCCCATTTCACTCAGTGACTGCAACACATTTCACTCAGGCACTGCATCCCATTTCACTCAGGCACTGCATCCCATTTCACTCAGGCACTGCATCCCATTTCCCTCAGTCAAAGAGTCCCATTTCCCTCAGTCAAAGCATCCCATTTCCCTCATTCACTGCATCTCATGTCCCTCAGTCACTGCATCCCATTTCACTAAGTCACTGCATCCCATTTCACTCAGTCACTGCATCCCATGTCCCTCAGTCACTGCATCCCATGTCCCTCAGTCACTGCAGCCCATTTCCCTCATTCACTGCATCACATTTCACTCAGTCACTGCGTCCCATTTCACGCAGTCACTGCGTCCCATTTCACTCAGTCACTGCATCCCATTTCCCTCAGTCACTGCATCCCATGTCCCTCAGTCACTGTATCTCATGTCCCTCAGTCACTGCATCCCATTTCACTAAGTCACTGCATTCCATTTCCCTTAGTCACTGCATCTCATTTCACTCAGTCACTGCATCCCATTTCCCTCAGTCACCGCATCTCATTTCACTCAGGCACTGTATCCCATCTCCCTCACTCACTGCACCCCAAGTCCACTCGGGCACTGCATCCCCATGAACTCAGTCACTCATTCCCACTACCTCAGTCACTGCATCCCATTTCCCTCAGGTGCTGCATCACATTTCCATCAGACACTGCAGCTCATGTCACTCTGTCACTGCATGGCATTTCCCTCAGTCACTGCATCCCATTTCCCTCAGCCACTGCATCCCATTTCACTCAGTGACTGCATCATAGTTCACTCAGTGACTGCATCATAGTTCACTCAGTGACTGCATCACATATCACTCAGTGACTGCATCACAGTACACTCAGTGAGTGCATCCTCTTTCACTCAGTGACGGAATCACATTTCACTCAGAGACTGAATTACATTTCACTGAGTCACTGCATCACATTTCACTCAGTCACTGCATCCCAATTCACTCCATCACTGCATCTCCTTCACCACAGTCACAGCATCCCATTTCCATCAGTCACTGGTTCCCGTATCTCACAGACGCTGCATTCAATTTCCGACACTCACTGTATCCCATTTCACATAGACTCAGCGTCTCCTTTCCCACAGTCTCTGCATCTCATTTCCATCAGTGATTGCATCCTACTTCCCAAAAATACTGCATCCCATGTCCCTCAGTCACTGCATCTCATTTCACTCAGTCACTGCATCTCATTTCACTCAGTGACTGAATCACAGTACACTCAGTGAGTGCATCATGTTTCACTCAATGACGGAATCACATTTCAGTCAGTGACTGACTCACATTTCACTTTGTCACTGCGTCCCATTTCACGCAGTCACTGCATCCCATTTCACGCAGTCACTGCATCCCATTTCACACAGTCACTGCATCCCATTTCACACAGTCACTGCATCCCATTTCACACAGTCACTGCATCCCATTTCACTCAGTCACTGCATCACATTTCACTCAGTCACTGCATCCCATTTCCATCTGTCACTGCATCCCATTTCCATCAGTCACTGCATCCCATTTCACTCAGTGATGCATCCCATTGCACTCAGTCACTGCATCCCATTTGAAGCAGTCACTGCATCCCATTTCACGCAGTCACTGCACCGCATTTCACGCAGTCACTGCACCGCATTTCCCGCAGACACTGCATCCCATTTCACTCAATCATTGCATCCCATTTCACTCAATCACTGCATCTCCTTCACCACAGTCACTGCATCCCATTTCCATCAGTCACTGGTTCCCGTATCTCACAGACACTGCATTCAATTTCCGACACACACTGTATCCCATTACCCATAGACACAGCATCTCCTTTCCCACAGTCTCTGCATCTCATTTCAATCAGTGATTGCATCCTACTTCCCAAAAATAGTGCATCCCATTTCCCTCAGTTACTGCATCCCATTTCCCTCAGTCACTGCATCCCATTTCCCTCAGTCACTGCATATCATTTCCGTCAGTTACTGCATCATACTTCCATCAAACAATGCATCTCATTTCACTCAGTCACTGCAGCTCATGTCACTCTGTCACTGCATCCAATTTCCATCAGTCATTGCATCCCATTTCACGCAGTCACTGCATCCCATGTCCCTCAGTCACTGCATCCCACGTGCGTCATTCACTGCATCCCACGTCCATCAGTCACTGCATCCCATTTCACGCAGTCACTGCATCCCATTTAACGCCGTCACTGCTTCGCATTTCACTCAGTCACTGCATCCCATTTCACTCAATCACTGCATCTCCTTCACCACAGTCACTGCATCCAATGTCCAACAGTCACTGCAGCCCATTTCACTCAGTCACTGCATCGCATTTCACTCAATCACTGCATCCCATGTCCCACAGTCACGGCATCCCATTTCCATCAGTCACTGTTTCCCCTATCTCTCAGACTCTGTATTCAATTTCCCACACTCACTGCCTCCCATTCCCCTCAGTCACTGCATCCCATTTCCCTCAGTCGCTGCATCTCCTTCACCACAGTCACTGCATCCCATTTCCAACAGTCACTGCAGCCCATTTCACTCAGTCACTGCATCGCATTTCACTCAGTCACTGCATCGCATTTCACTCAGTCACTGCATCCCATGTCCCACAGTCACTGCATCCCATTTCCATCTGTCACTGCTTCCCGTATCTCTCAGACGCTGTATTCAATTTCCCTCACTCACTGCATCCCATTCCCCTCAGTCACTGCATCCCATTACCCTGAGTCACCGTATGCCATTTCCCACAGTCACTGCATCTTCTTTCCCTCAGTCACTGCATCCCATTTCCCTCAGTCGCTGCATCCCATCTCCCTCAGTCACTGCATCCCTTCTCCCTCAGTCACTGCATCCCTTCTCCCTCAGTCACTGCATTCCATGTCCCTCAGTCACTGCATTCCATGTCCCTCCGTCACTGCATCCCATGTCCCTCAGTCACTGCATCCCATTGCCCTCAGTCGCAGCATCCCATTGTCCTCAGTCACTGCATCCCACTTGACTCAGTCACTGCATCTCATTTCACTCAGTCACTGCATCCCATTTCCCTCAGTCACTGCATCCCATGTCCCTCAGTCACTGCATCCCATTTCACTCATTCACTGCATCCCATTTCACTCAGTCACTGCATCGCATTTCACTCAGTCACTGCATCACATTTCACTCAGTCACTGTATCCCATTTCACTCAGTGATGCATCCCATTTCACGCAGTCACTGCACCGCATTTCACGCAGTCACTGCACAGCATTTCACGCAGACACTGCATCCCATTTCACGCAATCAGTGCATCTCCTTCACCACAGTCACTGCATCCCATTTTCATCACTCACTGTTCCCCGTATCTCACAGACGCTGCTTTCAATTTCCCACACTCACTGCATACCATTTCCCATAGTCACAGCATCTTCTTTCCCTCAGTCTCTGCATCGCATTTCACTCAGTGATTGCATCCTACTTCCCAAAAATACTGAATCCCTTTTCCCTCAGTCACTGCATCTCATTTCACTCAGTCCCTGCATCCCATTCAACTCAGTGATGCATCTCATTTCACTCAGTCACTGCATCTCATTTCACTCAGTCTCTGCATCTCATTTCACTCCGTCACTGCATCTCATTTCACTCAGCCACTGCATCCCATTTCACTCAGTAACTGCATCACAGTTCACTCAGTGACTGAATCACAGTACACTCAGTGAGTGCATCACATTTCACTCAGTGACGGAATCACATTTCACTGAGTGACTAAATCACATTACACTCAGTCACTGCGTCCCATTTCACGTAGTCACTGCATCCCATTTCACGCAGTCACTGCATCGCATTTCACTCAGTCACTGCATCACATTTCACGCAGTCACTGCATCCCAATTCACTCCATCACTGCATCTCCTTCACCACAGTCACAGCATCCCATTTCCATCAGTCACTGGTTCCCGTATCTCACAGACGCTGCATTCAATTTCCGACACTCACTGTATCCCATTTCCCATAGACTCAGCGTCTCCTTTCCCACAGTCTCTGCAACTCATTTCCATCAGTGATTGCATCCTACATCCCAAAAATACTGCATCCCATGTCCCTCAGTCACTGCATCTCATTTCACTCAGTCACTGCATCTCATTTCACTCAGTGACTGAATCACAGTACACTCAGTGAGTGCATCATGTTTCACTCAATGACGGAATCACATTTCACTCAGTGACTGACTCACATTTCACTTTGTCACTGCGTCCCATTTCACGCAGTCACTGCATCCCATTTCACGCAGTCACTGCATCCCATTTCACGCAGTCACTGCATCCCATTTCCATCTGTCACTGCATCCCATTTCCATCAGTCACTGCATCCCATTTCACTCAGTGATGCATCCCATTGCACTCAGTCACTGCATCCCATTTGAAGCAGTCACTGCATCCCATTTCACGCAGTCACTGCACCGCATTTCACGCAGTCGCTGCACCGCATTTCCCGCAGACACTGCATCCCATTTCACTCAGTCATTGCATCCCATTTCACTCAATCACTGCCTCTCCTTCACCACAGTCACTGCATCCCATTTCCATCAGTCACTGGTTCCCGTATCTCACAGACACTGCATTCAATTTCCGACACTCACTGTATCCCATTTCCCATAGACACAGCATCTCCTTTCCCACAGTCTCTGCATCTCATTTCAATCAGTGATTGCATCCTACTTCCCAAAAATACTGAATCCCTTTTCCCTCAGTCACTGCATCTCATTTCACTCAGTCCCTGCATCCCATTCAACTCAGTGATGCATCTCATTTCACTCAGTCACTGCATCTCATTTCACTCAGTCACTGCATCTCATTTCACTCAGCCACTGCATCCCATTTCACTCAGTAACTGCATCACAGTTCACTCAGTGACTGAATCACAGTACACTCAGTGAGTGCATCACATTTCACTCACTGACGGAATCACATTTCACTGAGTGACTAAATCACATTACACTCAGTCACTGCATCGCATTTCACGCAGTCACTGCATCGCATTTCACGCAGTCACTGCATCACATTTCACTCAGTCACTGCATCCCAATTCACTCCATCACTGCATCTCCTTCACCACAGTCACAGCATCCCATTTCCATCAGTCACTGGTTCCCGTATCTCACAGACGCTGCATTCAATTTCCGACACTCACTGTATCCCATTTCCCATAGACACAGCATCTCCTTTCCCACAGTCTCTGCATCTCATTTCCATCAGTGATTGCATCCTACTTCCCAAAAATACTGCATCCCATGTCCCTCAGTCACTGCATCTCATTTCACTCAGTCACTGCATCCCATTTCACTCAGTCACTGCATCGTATTTCACTCAGTCACTGCATCTCATTTCACTCAGTGACTGAATCACAGTACACTCAGTGAGTGCATCATGTTTCACTCAATGAGGGAATCACATTTCACTCAGTGACTGACTCATATTTCACTTTGTCACTGCGTCCCATTTCACGCAGTCACTGCATCCCATTTCACGCAGTCACTGCATCACATTTCACTCAGTCACTGCATCACATTTCACTCAGTCACTGCATCCCAATTCACTCCATCACTGCATCTCCTTCACCACAGTCACAGCATCCCATTTCCATCAGTCACTGGTTCCCGTATCTCACAGACGCTGTATTCAATTTCCGACACTCACTGTATCCCATTTCCCATAGACTCAGCGTCTCCTTTGCCACAGTCTCTGCATCTCATTTCAATCAGTGATTGCATCCTACTTCCCAAAAATATTGAATCCCTTTTCCCTCAGTCACTGCATCTCATTTCACTCAGTCCCTGCATCTCATATCCCTCAGTCACTGCATCCCATTCAACTCAGTGATGCATCACATTTCACTCAGTGACTACAACAGATTTCACTCAGTGACTGCAGCCCATTTCTCTCAGTCACTGCAGCCCATTTCTCTCAGTCACTGCAGCCCATTTCTCTCAGTCACTGCAGCCCATTTCAATCAGTAATGCATCCCATTTCACTCAGTGACTGCAACACATTTCACTCAGTGACTGCATCCCATTTCACTCAGTGACTGCAACACATTTCACTCAGTGACTGTAACACATTTCACTCAGGCACTGCATCCCATTTCACTCAGGCACTGCATCCCATTTCACTCAGGCACTGCATCCCATTTCCCTCAGTCAAAGAGTCCCATTTCCCTCAGTCAAAGCATCCCATTTCACTCATTCACTGCGTCCCATTTCCCTCAGTCACTGCGTCCCATTTCACTCAGTCACTGCATCCCATTTCACTAAGTCACTGCATCCCATTTCACTCAGTCACTGCATCCCATGTCCCTCAGTCACTGCATCCCATGTCCCTCAGTCACTGCATCCCATGTCCCTCAGTCACAGCAGCCCATTTCACTCAGTCACTGCATCCCATTTCACTCAGTCACTGCATCACATTTCACTCAGTCACTGCGTCCCATTTCACGCAGTCACTGCGTCCCATTTCACTCAGTCACTGCATCCCATTTCCCTCAGTCACTGCATCCCATGTCCCTCAGTCACTGCATCTCATGTCCCTCAGTCACTGCATCCCATTTCACTAAGTCACTGCATTCCATTTCCCTTAGTCACTGCATCTCATTTCACTCAGTCACTGCATCCCATTTCCCTCAGTCACCGCATCTCATTTCACTCAGGCACTGTATCCCATCTCCCTCACTCACTGCACCCCAAGTCCGCTCGGGCACTGCATCCCCATGAACTCAGTCACTCATTCCCACTACCTCAGTCACTGCATCCCATTTCCCTCAGGTGCTGCATCACATTTCCATCAGACACTGCAGCTCATGTCACTCTGTCACTGCATCCCATTTCCCTCAGTCACTGCATCCCATTTCCCTCAGCCACTGCATCCCATTTCACTCAGTGACTGCATCATAGTTCACTCAGTGACTGCATCACAGATCACTCAGTGACTGCATCACAGTACACTCAGTGAGTGCATCCTCTTTCACTCAGTGACGGAATCACATTTCACTCAGGGACTGAATCACATTTCACTGAGTCACTGCAACACATTTCACTCAGTCACTGCATCACATTTCACTCAGTCACTGCATCACATTTCACTCAGTCACTGCATCCCAATTCACTCCATCACTGCATCTCCTTCACCACAGTCACAGCATCCCATTTCCATCAGTCACTGGTTCCCGTATCTCACAGACGCTGCATTCAATTTCCGACACTCACTGTATCCCATTTCACATAGACTCAGCGTCTCCTTTCCCACAGTCTCTGCATCTCATTTCCATCAGTGATTGCATCCTACTTCCCAAAAATACTGCATCCCATTTCCCTCAGTCACTGCATCTCATTTCACGCAGTCACTGCATCCCATTTCACTCAGTCACTGCATCACATTTCACTCAGTCACTGCATCCCATTTCACTCAGTCACTGCATCCCATTTCCATCAGTCACTGCATCCCATTTCACTCAGTGATGCATCCCATTGCACTCAGTCACTGCATCCCATTTGAAGCAGTCACTGCATCCCATTTCACGGAGTCACTGCACCGCATTTCACGCAGTCGCTGCACCGCATTTCCCGCAGACACTGCATCCCATTTCACTCAGTCATTGCATCCCATTTCACTCAATCACTGTATCTCCTTCACCACAGTCACTGCATCCCATTTCCATCAGTCACTGGTTCCCGTATCTCACAGACACTGCATTCAATTTCCGACACTCACTGTATCCCATTTCCTAGAGACACAGCATCTCCTTTCCCACAGTCTCTGCATCTCATTTCAATCAGTGATTGCATCCTACTTCCCAAAAATAGTGCATCCCATTTCGCTCAGTCACTGCATCTCATTTCACTCGGTCACTGCATCCCATTTCCCTCAGTCACTGCATCCCATTTCCCTCAGTCAATGCATATCATTTCCGTCAGTTACTGCATCATACTTCCATCAAACAATGCATCTCATTTCACTCAGTCACTGCAGCTCATGTCACTCTGTCACTGCATCCAATTTCCATCAGTCAGTGCATCCCATTTCACTCAGTCATTGCATCCCATTTCACGCAGTCACTGCATCCCACGTCCCTCAGTCACTGCATCCCATTTCACTCAGTCACTGCGTCCCATTTCACGCAGTCACTGCATCCCATTTAACGCCGTCACTGCTTCGCATTTCACTCAGTCACTGCATCCCATTTCACTCAATCACTGCATCTCCTTCACCACAGTCACTGCATCCAATGTCCAACAGTCACTGCAGCCCATTTCACTCAGTCACTGCATCGCATTTCACTCAGTCACTGCATCACATTTCACTCAATCACTGCATCCCATGTCCCACAGTCACTGCATCCCATTTCCATCAGTCACTGTTTCCCCTATCTCTCAGACTCTGTATTCAATTTCCCACACTCACTGCCTCCCATTCCCCTCAGTCACTGCATCCCATTACCCTGAGTCACAGTATGCCATTTCCCACAGTCACTGCATCTTCTTTCCCTCAGTCACTGCATCCCATTTCAATCAGTCACTGCATCCCATCTGCCTCAGTCAGTGCATGCCATTGTCCTCAGTCACTGCATCCCACTTCACTCAGTCACTGAATCCCATCTCCCTCAGTCACTGCACCCCATGTCCCTCAGTCACTGCATCCCATTTCCCACAGTCAAGGCATCCCATTTCCCTCAGTCACTGCATCCCATTTCCCTCAGTCACTGCATCCCATTTCCTCAGTCACTGCATCTCCTTTCCACAGTCAAGGCAATCCCATTTCACTCAGTCACTGCATCCCATTTCACTCAGTCACTGCATCCCATTTCCCTCAGTCACTGCATCCCATTTCCCTCAGCCACTGCATCCCATGTCCCTCAGTCACTGCGTCCCATTTCCCTCAGCCACTGCATCCCATTTCACTCAGTCACTGCATCCCATTTCACTCAGTCACTCCATCCCATTTCACTCAGTGACTGCAACACATTTCACTCACTGACTGCATCCCATTTCACTCAGTGAGTGAATCACATTTCACTCAGTCACTGCATCCCATTTCAAACAGTCACTGCATCCCATTTCATTCAGCCTCTGCATCACATTTAACTCAGTCAGTGCATCCCATTTCACAAAGTCAGTGCTTCCCATTTCACTAAATCACTGCATCCCATTTCATTCAATCATTGCATCTCCTTCACCAGAGTCACTGCATCCCATTTCCAACAGTCACGTTTCCCGTATCTCACAGACGCTGCATTCAATTTCCCACACTCACTGCATCCCATTTCCCACAGTCACAGCATCTCCTTTCCCTCAGTCTCTGCATCGCATTTCAATCAGTCGATGCATCCCATGTCCCTCAGTCACTGCATCCCATGTCCCACAGTCACTGCATCCCATTTCCCTCAGTCAACGCATCCCATTTCCCTCAGTCACTGCATCCCATTTCCCTCAGTCACTGCATCCCATTTCCCTCAGCCACTGCATCCCATGTCCCTCAGTCACTGCGTCCCATTTCCCTCAGCCACTGCATCCCATTTCACTCAGTCACTGCATCCCATTTCACTCAGTCACTCCATCCCATTTCACTCAGTGACTGCAACACATTTTACTCACTGACTGCATCCCATTTCACTCAGTGAGTGAATCACATTTCACTCAGTCACTGCATCCCATTTCAAACAGTCACTGCATCCCATTTCATTCAGCCTCTGCATCACATTTAACTCAGTCAGTGCATCCCATTTCACAAAGTCAGTGCTTCCCATTTCACTAAATCACTGCATCCCATTTCATTCAATCATTGCATCTCCTTCACCAGAGTCACTGCATCCCATTTCCAACAGTCACTGTTTCCCGTATCTCACAGACGCTGCATTCAATTTCCCACACTCACTGCATCCCATTTCCCACAGTCACAGCATCTCCTTTCCCTCAGTCTCTGCATCGCATTTCAATCAGTCGATGCATCCCATGTCCCTCAGTCACTGCATCCCATGTCCCACAGTCACTGCATCCCATTTCCCTCAGTCAACGCATCCCATTTCCCTCAGTCACCGCATCCCATTTCCCTCAGTCACCGCATCCCATTTCCCTCAGTCACTGCATCCCATGTTCCTCAGTCACTGCATCCCACGTCCCTCATTCACTGCATCCCACGTCCCTCAGTCACTGCATCCCACGTCCCTCAGTCACTGCATCCCACGTCCCACAGTCACTGCATCCCACGTCCCACAGTCACTGCATCCCATTTCACTCATTCACTTCATCCCATTTCAGTCAGTCACTGCATCTCCTTCACCACAGTCACTGCATCCCATTTCCCTCAGTCACTGCATCTCATTTCACTCAGTCACTGCATCCCATTTCCCTCAGTCACTGCATCCCATTTCCCTCAGTCACTGCATCCCATTTCCCTCAGTCACGGCATCCCAGTTCACTCAGTCTTGGCATCTCATTTCCCTCAGTCACTGCATCCCATTTCCCTCAGTCACTGCAGCCCATTTCCCTCAGTCACTGCAGCCCATTTCCCTCAGTCACTGCATCGCATTTCCCTCAGTCACTGCATCGCATTTCACTCAGTCACTGCATCACATTTCACTCAGTCACTGCATCCCAATTCACTCCATCACTGCATCCCAATTCACTCCATCACTGCATCTCCTTCACCACAGTCACAGCATCCCATTTTCATCACTCACTGTTCCCCGTATCTCACAGACGCTGCTTTCAATTTCCCACACTCACTGCATACCATTTCCCATAGTCACAGCATCTTCTTTCCCTCAGTCTCTGCATCACATTTCACTCAGTGATTGCATCCTACTTCCCAAAAATACTGAATCCCTTTTCCCTCAGTCACTGCATCTCATTTCACTCAGTCCCTGCATCCCATTCAACTCAGTGATGCATCTCATTTCACTCAGTCACTGCATCTCATTTCACTCAGTCTCTGCATCTCATTTCACTCCGTCACTGCATCTCATTTCACTCCGTCACTGCATCCCATTTCCCTCAGTCACTGCAGCCCATTTCCCTCAGTCACTGCATCGCATTTCCCTCAGTCACTGCATCGCATTTCCCTCAGTCACTGCATCGCATTTCACTCAGTCACTGCATCACATTTCACTCAGTCACTGCATCCCAATTCACTCCATCACTGCATCCCAATTCACTCCATCACTGCATCTCCTTCACCACAGTCACAGCATCCCATTTCCATCAGTCACTGGTTCCCGTATCTCACAGACGCTGCATTCAATTTCCGACACTCACTGTATCCCATTTCCCATTGATTCAGCGTCTCCTTTCCCACAGTCTCTGCATCTCATTTCCATCAGTGATTGCATCCTACTTCCCAAAAATACTGCATCCCATGTCCCTCAGTCACTGCATCTCATTTCACTCAGTCACTGCATCTCATTTCACTCAGTGACTGAATCACAGTACACTCAGTGAGTGCATCATGTTTCACTCAATGACGGAATCACATTTCACTCAGTGACTGACTCACATTTCACTTTGTCACTGCGTCCCATTTCACGCAGTCACTGCATCCCATTTCACGCAGTCACTGCATCCCATTTCACGCAGTCACTGCATCCCATTTCACGCAGTCACTGCATCCCATTTCACTCAGTCACTGCATCCCATTTCCATCTGTCACTGCATCCCATTTCACTCAGTCACTGCATCCCATTTCACTCAGTGATGCATCCCATTGCACTCAGTCACTGCATCCCATTTGAAGCAGTCACTGCATCCCATTTCACGCAGTCACTGCACCGCATTTCACGCAGTCACTGCACCGCATTTCACGCAGTCGCTGCACCGCATTTCCCGCAGACACTGCATCCCATTTCACTCAGTCATTGCATCCCATTTCACTCAATCACTGCATCTCCTTCACCACAGACACTGCATTCAATTTCCGACACTCACTGTATCCCATTTCCCATAGACACAGCATCTCCTTTCCCACAGTCTCTGCATCTCATTTCAATCAGTGATTGCATCCTACTTCCCAAAAATACTGAATCCCTTTTCCCTCAGTCACTGCATCTCATTTCACTCAGTCCCTGCATCCCATTCAACTCAGTGATGCATCTCATTTCACTCAGTCACTGCATCTCATTTCACTCAGTCACTGCATCTCATTTCACTCCGTCACTGCATCTCATTTCACTCCGTCACTGCATCTCATTTCACTCAGCCACTGCATCCCATTTCACTCAGTAACTGCATCACAGTTCACTCAGTGACTGAATCACAGTACACTCAGTGAGTGCATCACATTTCACTCAGTGACGGAAACACATTTCACTGAGTGACTAAATCACATTACACTCAGTCACTGCGTCCCATTTCACGTAGTCACTGCGTCGCATTTCACGCAGCCACTGCATCGCATTTCACGCAGTCACTGCATCGCATTTCACGCAGTCACTGCATCGCATTTCACGCAGTCACTGCATCACATTTCACTCAGTCACTGCATCCCAATTCACTCCATCACTGCATCTCCTTCACCACAGTCACAGCATCCCATTTCCATCAGTCACTGGTTCCCGTATCTCACAGACGCTGCATTCAATTTCCGACACTCACTGTATCCCATTTCACATAGACTCAGCGTCTCCTTTCCCACAGTCTCTGCATCTCATTTCCATCAGTGATTGCATCCTACTTCCCAAAAATACTGCATCCCATGTCCCTCAGTCACTGCATCTCATTTCACTCAGTCACTGCATCCCATTTCACTCAGTCACTGCATCGTATTTCACTCAGTCACTGCATCGTATTTCACTCAGTCACTGCATCTCATTTCACTCAGTCACTGCATCTCATTTCACTCAGTCACTGCATCTCATTTCACTCAGTGACTGAATCACAGTACACTCAGTGAGTGCATCATGTTTCACTCAATGACGGAATCACATTTCACTCAGTGACTGACTCATATTTCACTTTGTCACTGCGTCCCATTTCACGCAGTCACTGCATCCCATTTCACGCAGTCACTGCATCCCATTTCACGCAGTCACTGCATCACATTTCACTCAGTCACTGCATCCCATTTCCATCAGTCACTGGTTCCCGTATCTCACAGACGCTGCATTCAATTTCCGACACTCACTGTATCCCATTTCACATAGACTCAGCGTCTCCTTTCCCACAGTCTCTGCATCTCCTTCACCTCAGTCACAGCATCCCATTTCCATCAGTCACTGGTTCCCGTATCTCACAGACGCTGTATTCAATTTCCGACACTCACTGTATCCCATTTCCCATAGACTCAGCGTCTCCTTTGCCACAGTCTCTGCATCTCATTTCAATCAGTGATTGCATCCTACTTCACAAAAATATTGAATCCCTTTTCCCTCAGTCACTGCATCTCATTTCACTCAGTCCCTGCATCTCATATCCCTCAGTCACTGCATCCCATTCAACTCAGTGATGCATCACATTTCACTCAGTGACTACAACAGATTTCACTCAGTGACTGCAGCCCATTTCTCTCAGTCACTGCAGCCCATTTCTCTCAGTCACTGCAGCCCATTTCAATCAGTAATGCATCCCATTTCACTCAGTGACTGCAACACATTTCACTCTGTGACTGCAACACATTTCACTCAGTGACTGCAACACATTTCACTCAGTGACTGTAACACATTTCACTCAGGCACTGCATCCCATTTCACTCAGGCACTGCATCCCATTTCACTCAGGCACTGCATCCCATTTCCCTCAGTCAAAGAGTCCCATTTCCCTCAGTCAAAGAGTCCCATTTCCCTCAGTCAAAGCATCCCATTTCCCTCATTCACTGCGTCCCATTTCCCTCAGTCACTGCGTCCCATTTCACTCAGTCACTGCATCGTATTTCACTCAGTCACTGCATCTCATTTCACTCAGTCACTGCGTCCCATTTCACTCAGTCACTGCGTCCCATTTCACGCAGTCACTGCGTCCCATTTCACGCAGTCACTGCGTCCCATTTCACTCAGTCACTGCGTCCCATTTCCCTCAGTCACTGCATCCCATGTCCCTCAGTCACTGTATCTCATGTCCCTCAGTCACTGCATCTCATGTCCCTCAGTCACTGCATCCCATTTCACTAAGTCACTGCATTCCATTTCCCTTAGTCACTGCATCTCATTTCACTCAGTCACTGCATCCCATTTCGCTCAGTCACCGCATCTCATTTCACTCAGGCACTGTATCCCAACTCCCTCACTCACTGCACCCCAAGTCCACTCGGGCACTGCATCCCCATGAACTCAGTCACTCATTCCCACTACCTCAGTCACTGCATCCCATTTCCCTCAGGTGCTGCATCACATTTCCATCAGACACTGCAGCTCATGTCACTCTGTCACTGCATCGCATTTCCCTCAGTCACTGCATCCCATTTCCCTCAGCCACTGCATCCCATTTCACTCAGTGACTGCATCATAGTTCACTCAGTGACTGCATCATAGTTCACTCAGTGACTGCATCACATATCACTCAGTGACTGCATCACAGTACACTCAGTGAGTGCATCCTCTTTCACTCAGTGACGGAATCACATTTCACTCAGAGACTGAATTACATTTCACTGAGTCACTGCATCACATTTCACTCAGTCACTGCATCCCAATTCACTCCATCACTGCATCTCCTTCACCACAGTCACAGCATCCCATTTCCGTCAGTCACTGGTTCCCGTATCTCACAGACGCTGCATTCAATTTCCGACACTCACTGTATCCCATTTCACATAGACTCAGCGTCTCCTTTCCCACAGTCTCTGCATCTCATTTCCATCAGTAATTGCATCCTACTTCCCAAAAATACTGCATCCCATGTCCCTCAGTCACTGCATCTCATTTCACTCAGTCACTGCATCTCATTTCACTCAGTGACTGAATCACAGTGCACTCAGTGAGTGCATCATGTTTCACTCAATGACGGAATCACATTTCACTCAGTGACTGACTCACATTTCACTTTGTCACTGCGTCCCATTTCATGCAGTCACTGCATCCCATTTCACGCAGTCACTGCATCCCATTTCACACAGTCACTGCATCCCATTTCACTCAGTCACTGCATCACATTTCACTCAGTCACTGCATCCCATTTCCATCTGTCACTGCATCCCATTTCCATCAGTCACTGCATCCCATTTCACTCAGTGATGCATCCCATTGCACTCAGTCACTGCATCCCATTTGAAGCAGTCACTGCATCCCATTTCACGCAGTCACTGCACCGCATTTCACGCAGTCGCTGCACCGCATTTCCCGCAGACACTGCATCCCATTTCACTCAGTCATTGCATCCCATTTCACTCAATCACTGCATCTCCTTCACCACAGTCACTGCATCCCATTTCCATCAGTCACTGGTTCCCGTATCTCACAGACACTGCATTCAATTTCCGATACACACTGTATCCCATTTCCCATAGACACAGCATCTCCTTTCCCACAGTCTCTGCATCTCATTTCAATCAGTGATTGCATCCTACTTCCCAAAAATAGTGCATCCCATTTCCCTCAGTTACTGCATCCCATTTCCCTCAGTCACTGCATCCCATTTCCCTCAGTCACTGCATATCATTTCCGTCAGTTACTGCATCATACTTCCATCAAACAATGCATCTCATTTCACTCAGTCACTGCAGCTCATGTCACTCTGTCACTGCATCCAATTTCCATCAGTCAGTGCATCTCATTTCACTCAGTCATTGCATCCCATTTCACGCAGTCACTGCATCCCATGTCCCTCAGTCACTGCATCCCACGTGCGTCATTCACTGCATCCCACGTCCCTCAGTCACTGCATCCCATTTCACGCAGTCACTGCATCCCATTTAACGCCGTCACTGCTTCGCATTTCACTCAGTCACTGCATCCCATTTCACTCAATCACTGCATCTCCTTCACCACAGTCACTGCATCCAATGTCCAACAGTCACTGCAGCCCATTTCACTCAGTCACTGCATCGCATTTCACTCAATCACTGCATCCCATGTCCCACAGTCAGGGCATCCCATTTCCATCAGTCACTGTTTCCCCTATCTCTCAGACTCTGTATTCAATTTCCCACACTCACTGCCTCCCATTCCCCTCAGTCACTGCATCCCATTTCCCTCAGTCGCTGCATCTCCTTCACCACAGTCACAGCATCCCATTTCCAACAGTCACTGCAGCCCATTTCACTCAGTCACTGCATCGCATTTCACTCAGTCACTGCATCCCATGTCCCACAGTCACTGCATCCCATTTCCATCTGTCACTGCTTCCCGTATCTCTCAGACGCTGTATTCAATTTCCCTCACTCACTGCATCCCATTCCCCTCAGTCACTGCATCCCATTACCCTGAGTCACCGTTTGCCATTTCCCATAGTCACTGCATCTTCTTTCCCTCAGTCACTGCATCCCATTTCCCTCAGTCGCTGCATCCCATCTCCCTCAGTCACTGCATCCCTTCTCCCTCAGTCACTGCATCCCTTCTCCCTCAGTCACTGCATTCCATGTCCCTCAGTCACTGCATTCCATGTCCCTCCGTCACTGCATCCCATGTCCCTCAGTCACTGCATCCCATTGCCCTCAGTCGCAGCATCCCATTGTCCTCAGTCACTGCATCCCACTTGACTCAGTCACTGCATCTCATTTCACTCAGTCACTGCATCCCATTTCCCTCAGTCACTGCATCCCATGTCCCTCAGTCACTGCATCCCATTTCACTCATTCACTGCATCCCATTTCACTCAGTCACTGCATCGCATTTCACTCAGTCACTGCATCACATTTCACTCAGTCACTGTATCCCATTTCACTCAGTGATGCAGCCCATTTCACGCAGTCACTGCACCGCATTTCACGCAGTCACTGCACAGCATTTCACGCAGACACTGCATCCCATTTCACTCAATCACTGCATCTCCTTCACCACAGTCACTGCATCCCATTTTCATCACTCACTGTTCCCCGTATCTCACAGACGCTGCTTTCAATTTCCCACACTCACTGCATACCATTTCCCATAGTCACAGCATCTTCTTTCCCTCAGTCTCTGCATCGCATTTCACTCAGTGATTGCATCCTACTTCCCAAACATACTGAATCCCTTTTCCCTCAGTCACTGCATCTCATTTCACTCAGTCCCTGCATCCCATTCAACTCAGTGATGCATC
This sequence comes from Stegostoma tigrinum, assembly GCF_030684315.1. NCBI lineage: Eukaryota > Metazoa > Chordata > Chondrichthyes > Orectolobiformes > Stegostomatidae > Stegostoma > Stegostoma tigrinum. Next base: position 130,119 of record NW_026728177.1, on the reverse strand, counting down.
TCATTTCACTCAGTCACTGCATCTCATTTCACTCAGTCACTGCAGCTCATTTCACTCCGTCACTGCATCTCATTTCACTCAGCCACTGCATCCCATTTCACTCAGTAACTGCATCACAGTTCACTCAGTGACTGAATCACAGTACACTCAGTGAGTGCATCACATTTCACTCAGTGACGGAATCACATTTCACTGAGTGACTAAATCACATTACACTCAGTCACTGCGTCCCATTTCACGTAGTCACTGCATCCCATTTCACGCAGTCACAGCATCGCATTTCACGCAGTCACTGCATCACATTTCACTCCATCACTGCATCTCCTTCACCACAGTCACAGCATCCCATTTCCATCAGTCACTGGTTCCCGTATCTCACAGACGCTGCATTCAATTTCCGACACTCACTGTATCCCATTTCCCATAGACTCAGCGTCTCCTTTCCCACAGTCTCTGCATCTCATTTCCATCAGTGATTGCATCCTACTTCCCAAAAATACTGCATCCCATGTCCCTCAGTCACTGCATCTCATTTCACTCAGTCACTGCATCTCATTTCACTCAGTGACTGAATCACAGTACACTCAGTGAGTGCATCATGTTTCACTCAATGACGGAATCACATTTCACTCAGTGACTGACTCACATTTCACTTTGTCACTGCGTCCCATTTCACGCAGTCACTGCATCCCATTTCACTCAGTCACTGCATCACATTTCACTCAGTCACTGCATCCCATTTCCATCAGTCACTGCATCCCATTTCACTCAGTGATGCATCCCATTGCACTCAGTCACTGCATCCCATTTGAAGCAGTCACTGCATCCCATTTCACGCAGTCACTGCACCGCATTTCACGCAGTCGCTGCACCGCATTTCCCGCAGACACTGCATCCCATTTCACTCAGTCATTGCATCCCATTTCACTCAATCACTGCATCTCCTTCACCACAGTCACTGCATCCCATTTCCATCAGTCACTGGTTCCCGTATCTTACAGACACTGCATTCAATTTCCGACACTCACTGTATCCCATTTCCCATAGACACAGCATCTCCTTTCCCACAGTCTCTGCATCTCATTTCAATCAGTGATTGCATCCTACTTCCCAAAAATACTGAATCCCTTTTCCCTCAGTCACTGCATCACATTTCACTCAGTAACTGCATCACAGTTCACTCAGTGACTGAATCACAGTACACACAGTGAGTGCATCACATTTCACTCAGTGACGGAATCACATTTCACTGAGTGACTAAATCACATTACACTCAGTCACTGCGTCCCATTTCACGTAGTCACTGCATCCCATTTCACGCAGTCACTGCATCGCATTTCACGCAGTCACTGAATCGCATTTCACGCAGTCACTGCATCACATTTCACTCAGTCACTGCATCCCAATTCACTCCATCACTGCATCTCCTTCACCACAGTCACAGCATCCCATTTCCATCAGTCACTGGTTCCCGTATCTCACAGACACTGCATTCAATTTCCGACACTCACTGTATCCCATTTCACATAGACTCAGCATCTCCTTTCCCACAGTCTCTGCATCTCATTTCCATCAGTGATTGCATCCTACTTCCCAAAAATACTGCATCCCATGTCCCTCAGTCACTGCATCTCATTTCACTCAGTCACTGCATCCCATTTCACTCAGTCACTGCATCGTATTTCACTCAGTCACTGCATCTCATTTCACTCAGTCACTGCATCTCATTTCACTCAGTGACTGAATCACAGTACACTCAGTGAGTGCATCATGTTTCACTCAATGACGGAATCACATTTCACTCAGTGACTGACTCATATTTCACTTTGTCACTGCGTCCCATTTCACGCAGTCACTGCATCCCATTTCACGCAGTCACTGCATCCCATTTCACGCAGTCACTGCATCACATTTCACTCAGTCACTGCATCCCAATTCACTCCATCACTGCATCTCCTTCACCACAGTCACAGCATCCCATTTCCATCAGTCACTGGTTCCCGTATCTCACAGACGCTGTATTCAATTTCCGACACTCACTGTATCCCATTTCCCATAGACTCAGCGTCTCCTTTGCCACAGTCTCTGCATCTCATTTCAATCAGTGATTGCATCCTACTTCCCAAAAATATTGAATCCCTTTTCCCTCAGTCACTGCATCTCATTTCACTCAGTCCCTGCATCTCATATCCCTCAGTCACTGCATCCCATTCAACTCAGTGATGCATCACATTTCACTCAGTTACTACAACAGATTTCACTCAGTGACTGCAACACATTTCACTCAGTGACTGCATCCCATTTCACTCAGTGACTGCAACACATTTCACTCAGTGACTGTAACACATTTCACTCAGTGACTGCATCCCATTTCACTCAGTGACTGCAACACATTTCACTCAGGCACTGCATCCCATTTCACTCAGGCACTGCATCCCATTTCCCTCAGTCAATGAGTCCCATTTCCCTCAGTCAACGCATCCCATTTCCCTCATTCACTGCGTCCCATTTCCCTCAGTCACTGCGTCCCATTTCACTCAGTCACTGCGTCTCATGTCCCTCAGTCACTGCATCCCATTTCACTAAGTCACTGCATCCCATTTCACTCAGTCACTGCATCCCATTTCCCTCAGTCACTGCATCCCATGTCCCTCAGTCACTGCATCCCATTTCCCTCAGTCACTGCATCCCATGTCCCTCAGTCACTGCAGCCCATTTCACTCAGTCACTGCAGCCCATTTCACTCAGTCACTGCATCCCATTTCACTCAGTCACTGCATCACATTTCACGCAGTCACTGCGTCCCATTTCACGCAGTCACTGCGTCCCATTTCACTCAGTCACTGCATCCCATTTCCCTCAGTCACTGCATCCCATGTCCCTCAGTCACTGCATCTCATGTCCCTCAGTCACTGCATCCCATTTCACTAAGTCACTGCATTCCATTTCCCTTAGTCACTGCATCTCATTTCACTCAGTCACTGCATCCCATTTCCCTCAGTCACTGCATCTCATTTCACGCAGTCACTGCATCCCATTTCACTCAGTCACTGCATCCCATTTCACTCAGTCACTGCATCACATTTCACGCAGTCACTGCGTCCCATTTCACGCAGTCACTGCGTCCCATTTCACTCAGTCACTGCATCCCATTTCCCTCAGTCACTGCATCCCATGTCCCTCAGTCACTGCATCTCATGTCCCTCAGTCACTGCATCCCATTTCACTAAGTCACTGCATTCCATTTCCCTTAGTCACTGCATCTCATTTCACTCAGTCACTGCATCCCATTTCCCTCAGTCACTGCATCTCATTTCACGCAGTCACTGCATCCCATTTCACTCAGTCACTGCATCACATTTCACTCAGTCACTGCATCCCATTTCACTCAGTGATGCATCCCATTGCACTCAGTCACTGCATCCCATTTGAAGCAGTCACTGCATCCCATTTCACGGAGTCACTGCACCGCATTTCACGCAGTCGCTGCACCGCATTTCCCGCAGACACTGCATCCCATTTCACTCAGTCATTGCATCCCATTTCACTCAATCACTGTATCTCCTTCACCACAGTCACTGCATCCCATTTCCATCAGTCACTGGTTCCCGTATCTCACAGACACTGCATTCAATTTCCGACACTCACTGTATCCCATTTCCTAGAGACACAGCATCTCCTTTCCCACAGTCTCTGCATCTCATTTCAATCAGTGATTGCATCCTACTTCCCAAAAATAGTGCATCCCATTTCGCTCAGTCACTGCATCTCATTTCACTCGGTCACTGCATCCCATTTCCCTCAGTCACTGCATCCCATTTCCCTCAGTCAATGCATATCATTTCCGTCAGTTACTGCATCATACTTCCATCAAACAATGCATCTCATTTCACTCAGTCACTGCAGCTCATGTCACTCTGTCACTGCATCCAATTTCCATCAGTCAGTGCATCCCATTTCACTCAGTCATTGCATCCCATTTCACGCAGTCACTGCATCCCACGTCCCTCAGTCACTGCATCCCATTTCACTCAGTCACTGCGTCCCATTTCACGCAGTCACTGCATCCCATTTAACGCCGTCACTGCTTCGCATTTCACTCAGTCACTGCATCCCATTTCACTCAATCACTGCATCTCCTTCACCACAGTCACTGCATCCAATGTCCAACAGTCACTGCAGCCCATTTCACTCAGTCACTGCATCGCATTTCACTCAGTCACTGCATCACATTTCACTCAATCACTGCATCCCATGTCCCACAGTCACTGCATCCCATTTCCATCAGTCACTGTTTCCCCTATCTCTCAGACTCTGTATTCAATTTCCCACACTCACTGCCTCCCATTCCCCTCAGTCACTGCATCCCATTACCCTGAGTCACAGTATGCCATTTCCCACAGTCACTGCATCTTCTTTCCCTCAGTCACTGCATCCCATTTCAATCAGTCACTGCATCCCATCTGCCTCAGTCAGTGCATGCCATTGTCCTCAGTCACTGCATCCCACTTCACTCAGTCACTGAATCCCATCTCCCTCAGTCACTGCACCCCATGTCCCTCAGTCACTGCATCCCATTTCCCACAGTCAAGGCATCCCATTTCCCTCAGTCACTGCATCCCATTTCCCTCAGTCACTGCATCCCATTTCCTCAGTCACTGCATCTCCTTTCCACAGTCAAGGCAATCCCATTTCACTCAGTCACTGCATCCCATTTCACTCAGTCACTGCATCCCATTTCCCTCAGTCACTGCATCCCATTTCCCTCAGCCACTGCATCCCATGTCCCTCAGTCACTGCGTCCCATTTCCCTCAGCCACTGCATCCCATTTCACTCAGTCACTGCATCCCATTTCACTCAGTCACTCCATCCCATTTCACTCAGTGACTGCAACACATTTCACTCACTGACTGCATCCCATTTCACTCAGTGAGTGAATCACATTTCACTCAGTCACTGCATCCCATTTCAAACAGTCACTGCATCCCATTTCATTCAGCCTCTGCATCACATTTAACTCAGTCAGTGCATCCCATTTCACAAAGTCAGTGCTTCCCATTTCACTAAATCACTGCATCCCATTTCATTCAATCATTGCATCTCCTTCACCAGAGTCACTGCATCCCATTTCCAACAGTCACGTTTCCCGTATCTCACAGACGCTGCATTCAATTTCCCACACTCACTGCATCCCATTTCCCACAGTCACAGCATCTCCTTTCCCTCAGTCTCTGCATCGCATTTCAATCAGTCGATGCATCCCATGTCCCTCAGTCACTGCATCCCATGTCCCACAGTCACTGCATCCCATTTCCCTCAGTCAACGCATCCCATTTCCCTCAGTCACTGCATCCCATTTCCCTCAGTCACTGCATCCCATTTCCCTCAGCCACTGCATCCCATGTCCCTCAGTCACTGCGTCCCATTTCCCTCAGCCACTGCATCCCATTTCACTCAGTCACTGCATCCCATTTCACTCAGTCACTCCATCCCATTTCACTCAGTGACTGCAACACATTTTACTCACTGACTGCATCCCATTTCACTCAGTGAGTGAATCACATTTCACTCAGTCACTGCATCCCATTTCAAACAGTCACTGCATCCCATTTCATTCAGCCTCTGCATCACATTTAACTCAGTCAGTGCATCCCATTTCACAAAGTCAGTGCTTCCCATTTCACTAAATCACTGCATCCCATTTCATTCAATCATTGCATCTCCTTCACCAGAGTCACTGCATCCCATTTCCAACAGTCACTGTTTCCCGTATCTCACAGACGCTGCATTCAATTTCCCACACTCACTGCATCCCATTTCCCACAGTCACAGCATCTCCTTTCCCTCAGTCTCTGCATCGCATTTCAATCAGTCGATGCATCCCATGTCCCTCAGTCACTGCATCCCATGTCCCACAGTCACTGCATCCCATTTCCCTCAGTCAACGCATCCCATTTCCCTCAGTCACCGCATCCCATTTCCCTCAGTCACCGCATCCCATTTCCCTCAGTCACTGCATCCCATGTTCCTCAGTCACTGCATCCCACGTCCCTCATTCACTGCATCCCACGTCCCTCAGTCACTGCATCCCACGTCCCTCAGTCACTGCATCCCACGTCCCACAGTCACTGCATCCCACGTCCCACAGTCACTGCATCCCATTTCACTCATTCACTTCATCCCATTTCAGTCAGTCACTGCATCTCCTTCACCACAGTCACTGCATCCCATTTCCCTCAGTCACTGCATCTCATTTCACTCAGTCACTGCATCCCATTTCCCTCAGTCACTGCATCCCATTTCCCTCAGTCACTGCATCCCATTTCCCTCAGTCACGGCATCCCAGTTCACTCAGTCTTGGCATCTCATTTCCCTCAGTCACTGCATCCCATTTCCCTCAGTCACTGCAGCCCATTTCCCTCAGTCACTGCAGCCCATTTCCCTCAGTCACTGCATCGCATTTCCCTCAGTCACTGCATCGCATTTCACTCAGTCACTGCATCACATTTCACTCAGTCACTGCATCCCAATTCACTCCATCACTGCATCCCAATTCACTCCATCACTGCATCTCCTTCACCACAGTCACAGCATCCCATTTTCATCACTCACTGTTCCCCGTATCTCACAGACGCTGCTTTCAATTTCCCACACTCACTGCATACCATTTCCCATAGTCACAGCATCTTCTTTCCCTCAGTCTCTGCATCACATTTCACTCAGTGATTGCATCCTACTTCCCAAAAATACTGAATCCCTTTTCCCTCAGTCACTGCATCTCATTTCACTCAGTCCCTGCATCCCATTCAACTCAGTGATGCATCTCATTTCACTCAGTCACTGCATCTCATTTCACTCAGTCTCTGCATCTCATTTCACTCCGTCACTGCATCTCATTTCACTCCGTCACTGCATCCCATTTCCCTCAGTCACTGCAGCCCATTTCCCTCAGTCACTGCATCGCATTTCCCTCAGTCACTGCATCGCATTTCCCTCAGTCACTGCATCGCATTTCACTCAGTCACTGCATCACATTTCACTCAGTCACTGCATCCCAATTCACTCCATCACTGCATCCCAATTCACTCCATCACTGCATCTCCTTCACCACAGTCACAGCATCCCATTTCCATCAGTCACTGGTTCCCGTATCTCACAGACGCTGCATTCAATTTCCGACACTCACTGTATCCCATTTCCCATTGATTCAGCGTCTCCTTTCCCACAGTCTCTGCATCTCATTTCCATCAGTGATTGCATCCTACTTCCCAAAAATACTGCATCCCATGTCCCTCAGTCACTGCATCTCATTTCACTCAGTCACTGCATCTCATTTCACTCAGTGACTGAATCACAGTACACTCAGTGAGTGCATCATGTTTCACTCAATGACGGAATCACATTTCACTCAGTGACTGACTCACATTTCACTTTGTCACTGCGTCCCATTTCACGCAGTCACTGCATCCCATTTCACGCAGTCACTGCATCCCATTTCACGCAGTCACTGCATCCCATTTCACTCAGTCACTGCATCCCATTTCCATCTGTCACTGCATCCCATTTCACTCAGTCACTGCATCCCATTTCACTCAGTGATGCATCCCATTGCACTCAGTCACTGCATCCCATTTGAAGCAGTCACTGCATCCCATTTCACGCAGTCACTGCACCGCATTTCACGCAGTCACTGCACCGCATTTCACGCAGTCGCTGCACCGCATTTCCCGCAGACACTGCATCCCATTTCACTCAGTCATTGCATCCCATTTCACTCAATCACTGCATCTCCTTCACCACAGACACTGCATTCAATTTCCGACACTCACTGTATCCCATTTCCCATAGACACAGCATCTCCTTTCCCACAGTCTCTGCATCTCATTTCAATCAGTGATTGCATCCTACTTCCCAAAAATACTGAATCCCTTTTCCCTCAGTCACTGCATCTCATTTCACTCAGTCCCTGCATCCCATTCAACTCAGTGATGCATCTCATTTCACTCAGTCACTGCATCTCATTTCACTCAGTCACTGCATCTCATTTCACTCCGTCACTGCATCTCATTTCACTCCGTCACTGCATCTCATTTCACTCAGCCACTGCATCCCATTTCACTCAGTAACTGCATCACAGTTCACTCAGTGACTGAATCACAGTACACTCAGTGAGTGCATCACATTTCACTCAGTGACGGAAACACATTTCACTGAGTGACTAAATCACATTACACTCAGTCACTGCGTCCCATTTCACGTAGTCACTGCGTCGCATTTCACGCAGCCACTGCATCGCATTTCACGCAGTCACTGCATCGCATTTCACGCAGTCACTGCATCGCATTTCACGCAGTCACTGCATCGCATTTCACGCAGTCACTGCATCACATTTCACTCAGTCACTGCATCCCAATTCACTCCATCACTGCATCTCCTTCACCACAGTCACAGCATCCCATTTCCATCAGTCACTGGTTCCCGTATCTCACAGACGCTGCATTCAATTTCCGACACTCACTGTATCCCATTTCACATAGACTCAGCGTCTCCTTTCCCACAGTCTCTGCATCTCATTTCCATCAGTGATTGCATCCTACTTCCCAAAAATACTGCATCCCATGTCCCTCAGTCACTGCATCTCATTTCACTCAGTCACTGCATCCCATTTCACTCAGTCACTGCATCGTATTTCACTCAGTCACTGCATCGTATTTCACTCAGTCACTGCATCTCATTTCACTCAGTCACTGCATCTCATTTCACTCAGTCACTGCATCTCATTTCACTCAGTGACTGAATCACAGTACACTCAGTGAGTGCATCATGTTTCACTCAATGACGGAATCACATTTCACTCAGTGACTGACTCATATTTCACTTTGTCACTGCGTCCCATTTCACGCAGTCACTGCATCCCATTTCACGCAGTCACTGCATCCCATTTCACGCAGTCACTGCATCACATTTCACTCAGTCACTGCATCCCATTTCCATCAGTCACTGGTTCCCGTATCTCACAGACGCTGCATTCAATTTCCGACACTCACTGTATCCCATTTCACATAGACTCAGCGTCTCCTTTCCCACAGTCTCTGCATCTCCTTCACCTCAGTCACAGCATCCCATTTCCATCAGTCACTGGTTCCCGTATCTCACAGACGCTGTATTCAATTTCCGACACTCACTGTATCCCATTTCCCATAGACTCAGCGTCTCCTTTGCCACAGTCTCTGCATCTCATTTCAATCAGTGATTGCATCCTACTTCACAAAAATATTGAATCCCTTTTCCCTCAGTCACTGCATCTCATTTCACTCAGTCCCTGCATCTCATATCCCTCAGTCACTGCATCCCATTCAACTCAGTGATGCATCACATTTCACTCAGTGACTACAACAGATTTCACTCAGTGACTGCAGCCCATTTCTCTCAGTCACTGCAGCCCATTTCTCTCAGTCACTGCAGCCCATTTCAATCAGTAATGCATCCCATTTCACTCAGTGACTGCAACACATTTCACTCTGTGACTGCAACACATTTCACTCAGTGACTGCAACACATTTCACTCAGTGACTGTAACACATTTCACTCAGGCACTGCATCCCATTTCACTCAGGCACTGCATCCCATTTCACTCAGGCACTGCATCCCATTTCCCTCAGTCAAAGAGTCCCATTTCCCTCAGTCAAAGAGTCCCATTTCCCTCAGTCAAAGCATCCCATTTCCCTCATTCACTGCGTCCCATTTCCCTCAGTCACTGCGTCCCATTTCACTCAGTCACTGCATCGTATTTCACTCAGTCACTGCATCTCATTTCACTCAGTCACTGCGTCCCATTTCACTCAGTCACTGCGTCCCATTTCACGCAGTCACTGCGTCCCATTTCACGCAGTCACTGCGTCCCATTTCACTCAGTCACTGCGTCCCATTTCCCTCAGTCACTGCATCCCATGTCCCTCAGTCACTGTATCTCATGTCCCTCAGTCACTGCATCTCATGTCCCTCAGTCACTGCATCCCATTTCACTAAGTCACTGCATTCCATTTCCCTTAGTCACTGCATCTCATTTCACTCAGTCACTGCATCCCATTTCGCTCAGTCACCGCATCTCATTTCACTCAGGCACTGTATCCCAACTCCCTCACTCACTGCACCCCAAGTCCACTCGGGCACTGCATCCCCATGAACTCAGTCACTCATTCCCACTACCTCAGTCACTGCATCCCATTTCCCTCAGGTGCTGCATCACATTTCCATCAGACACTGCAGCTCATGTCACTCTGTCACTGCATCGCATTTCCCTCAGTCACTGCATCCCATTTCCCTCAGCCACTGCATCCCATTTCACTCAGTGACTGCATCATAGTTCACTCAGTGACTGCATCATAGTTCACTCAGTGACTGCATCACATATCACTCAGTGACTGCATCACAGTACACTCAGTGAGTGCATCCTCTTTCACTCAGTGACGGAATCACATTTCACTCAGAGACTGAATTACATTTCACTGAGTCACTGCATCACATTTCACTCAGTCACTGCATCCCAATTCACTCCATCACTGCATCTCCTTCACCACAGTCACAGCATCCCATTTCCGTCAGTCACTGGTTCCCGTATCTCACAGACGCTGCATTCAATTTCCGACACTCACTGTATCCCATTTCACATAGACTCAGCGTCTCCTTTCCCACAGTCTCTGCATCTCATTTCCATCAGTAATTGCATCCTACTTCCCAAAAATACTGCATCCCATGTCCCTCAGTCACTGCATCTCATTTCACTCAGTCACTGCATCTCATTTCACTCAGTGACTGAATCACAGTGCACTCAGTGAGTGCATCATGTTTCACTCAATGACGGAATCACATTTCACTCAGTGACTGACTCACATTTCACTTTGTCACTGCGTCCCATTTCATGCAGTCACTGCATCCCATTTCACGCAGTCACTGCATCCCATTTCACACAGTCACTGCATCCCATTTCACTCAGTCACTGCATCACATTTCACTCAGTCACTGCATCCCATTTCCATCTGTCACTGCATCCCATTTCCATCAGTCACTGCATCCCATTTCACTCAGTGATGCATCCCATTGCACTCAGTCACTGCATCCCATTTGAAGCAGTCACTGCATCCCATTTCACGCAGTCACTGCACCGCATTTCACGCAGTCGCTGCACCGCATTTCCCGCAGACACTGCATCCCATTTCACTCAGTCATTGCATCCCATTTCACTCAATCACTGCATCTCCTTCACCACAGTCACTGCATCCCATTTCCATCAGTCACTGGTTCCCGTATCTCACAGACACTGCATTCAATTTCCGATACACACTGTATCCCATTTCCCATAGACACAGCATCTCCTTTCCCACAGTCTCTGCATCTCATTTCAATCAGTGATTGCATCCTACTTCCCAAAAATAGTGCATCCCATTTCCCTCAGTTACTGCATCCCATTTCCCTCAGTCACTGCATCCCATTTCCCTCAGTCACTGCATATCATTTCCGTCAGTTACTGCATCATACTTCCATCAAACAATGCATCTCATTTCACTCAGTCACTGCAGCTCATGTCACTCTGTCACTGCATCCAATTTCCATCAGTCAGTGCATCTCATTTCACTCAGTCATTGCATCCCATTTCACGCAGTCACTGCATCCCATGTCCCTCAGTCACTGCATCCCACGTGCGTCATTCACTGCATCCCACGTCCCTCAGTCACTGCATCCCATTTCACGCAGTCACTGCATCCCATTTAACGCCGTCACTGCTTCGCATTTCACTCAGTCACTGCATCCCATTTCACTCAATCACTGCATCTCCTTCACCACAGTCACTGCATCCAATGTCCAACAGTCACTGCAGCCCATTTCACTCAGTCACTGCATCGCATTTCACTCAATCACTGCATCCCATGTCCCACAGTCAGGGCATCCCATTTCCATCAGTCACTGTTTCCCCTATCTCTCAGACTCTGTATTCAATTTCCCACACTCACTGCCTCCCATTCCCCTCAGTCACTGCATCCCATTTCCCTCAGTCGCTGCATCTCCTTCACCACAGTCACAGCATCCCATTTCCAACAGTCACTGCAGCCCATTTCACTCAGTCACTGCATCGCATTTCACTCAGTCACTGCATCCCATGTCCCACAGTCACTGCATCCCATTTCCATCTGTCACTGCTTCCCGTATCTCTCAGACGCTGTATTCAATTTCCCTCACTCACTGCATCCCATTCCCCTCAGTCACTGCATCCCATTACCCTGAGTCACCGTTTGCCATTTCCCATAGTCACTGCATCTTCTTTCCCTCAGTCACTGCATCCCATTTCCCTCAGTCGCTGCATCCCATCTCCCTCAGTCACTGCATCCCTTCTCCCTCAGTCACTGCATCCCTTCTCCCTCAGTCACTGCATTCCATGTCCCTCAGTCACTGCATTCCATGTCCCTCCGTCACTGCATCCCATGTCCCTCAGTCACTGCATCCCATTGCCCTCAGTCGCAGCATCCCATTGTCCTCAGTCACTGCATCCCACTTGACTCAGTCACTGCATCTCATTTCACTCAGTCACTGCATCCCATTTCCCTCAGTCACTGCATCCCATGTCCCTCAGTCACTGCATCCCATTTCACTCATTCACTGCATCCCATTTCACTCAGTCACTGCATCGCATTTCACTCAGTCACTGCATCACATTTCACTCAGTCACTGTATCCCATTTCACTCAGTGATGCAGCCCATTTCACGCAGTCACTGCACCGCATTTCACGCAGTCACTGCACAGCATTTCACGCAGACACTGCATCCCATTTCACTCAATCACTGCATCTCCTTCACCACAGTCACTGCATCCCATTTTCATCACTCACTGTTCCCCGTATCTCACAGACGCTGCTTTCAATTTCCCACACTCACTGCATACCATTTCCCATAGTCACAGCATCTTCTTTCCCTCAGTCTCTGCATCGCATTTCACTCAGTGATTGCATCCTACTTCCCAAACATACTGAATCCCTTTTCCCTCAGTCACTGCATCTCATTTCACTCAGTCCCTGCATCCCATTCAACTCAGTGATGCATCTCATTTCACTCAGTCACTGCATCTCATTTCACTCAGTCACTGCAGCTCATTTCACTCCGTCACTGCATCTCATTTCACTCAGCCACTGCATCCCATTTCACTCAGTAACTGCATCACAGTTCACTCAGTGACTGAATCACAGTACACTCAGTGAGTGCATCACATTTCACTCAGTGACGGAATCACATTTCACTGAGTGACTAAATCACATTACACTCAGTCACTGCGTCCCATTTCACGTAGTCACTGCATCCCATTTCACGCAGTCACAGCATCGCATTTCACGCAGTCACTGCATCACATTTCACTCCATCACTGCATCTCCTTCACCACAGTCACAGCATCCCATTTCCATCAGTCACTGGTTCCCGTATCTCACAGACGCTGCATTCAATTTCCGACACTCACTGTATCCCATTTCCCATAGACTCAGCGTCTCCTTTCCCACAGTCTCTGCATCTCATTTCCATCAGTGATTGCATCCTACTTCCCAAAAATACTGCATCCCATGTCCCTCAGTCACTGCATCTCATTTCACTCAGTCACTGCATCTCATTTCACTCAGTGACTGAATCACAGTACACTCAGTGAGTGCATCATGTTTCACTCAATGACGGAATCACATTTCACTCAGTGACTGACTCACATTTCACTTTGTCACTGCGTCCCATTTCACGCAGTCACTGCATCCCATTTCACTCAGTCACTGCATCACATTTCACTCAGTCACTGCATCCCATTTCCATCAGTCACTGCATCCCATTTCACTCAGTGATGCATCCCATTGCACTCAGTCACTGCATCCCATTTGAAGCAGTCACTGCATCCCATTTCACGCAGTCACTGCACCGCATTTCACGCAGTCGCTGCACCGCATTTCCCGCAGACACTGCATCCCATTTCACTCAGTCATTGCATCCCATTTCACTCAATCACTGCATCTCCTTCACCACAGTCACTGCATCCCATTTCCATCAGTCACTGGTTCCCGTATCTTACAGACACTGCATTCAATTTCCGACACTCACTGTATCCCATTTCCCATAGACACAGCATCTCCTTTCCCACAGTCTCTGCATCTCATTTCAATCAGTGATTGCATCCTACTTCCCAAAAATACTGAATCCCTTTTCCCTCAGTCACTGCATCACATTTCACTCAGTAACTGCATCACAGTTCACTCAGTGACTGAATCACAGTACACACAGTGAGTGCATCACATTTCACTCAGTGACGGAATCACATTTCACTGAGTGACTAAATCACATTACACTCAGTCACTGCGTCCCATTTCACGTAGTCACTGCATCCCATTTCACGCAGTCACTGCATCGCATTTCACGCAGTCACTGAATCGCATTTCACGCAGTCACTGCATCACATTTCACTCAGTCACTGCATCCCAATTCACTCCATCACTGCATCTCCTTCACCACAGTCACAGCATCCCATTTCCATCAGTCACTGGTTCCCGTATCTCACAGACACTGCATTCAATTTCCGACACTCACTGTATCCCATTTCACATAGACTCAGCATCTCCTTTCCCACAGTCTCTGCATCTCATTTCCATCAGTGATTGCATCCTACTTCCCAAAAATACTGCATCCCATGTCCCTCAGTCACTGCATCTCATTTCACTCAGTCACTGCATCCCATTTCACTCAGTCACTGCATCGTATTTCACTCAGTCACTGCATCTCATTTCACTCAGTCACTGCATCTCATTTCACTCAGTGACTGAATCACAGTACACTCAGTGAGTGCATCATGTTTCACTCAATGACGGAATCACATTTCACTCAGTGACTGACTCATATTTCACTTTGTCACTGCGTCCCATTTCACGCAGTCACTGCATCCCATTTCACGCAGTCACTGCATCCCATTTCACGCAGTCACTGCATCACATTTCACTCAGTCACTGCATCCCAATTCACTCCATCACTGCATCTCCTTCACCACAGTCACAGCATCCCATTTCCATCAGTCACTGGTTCCCGTATCTCACAGACGCTGTATTCAATTTCCGACACTCACTGTATCCCATTTCCCATAGACTCAGCGTCTCCTTTGCCACAGTCTCTGCATCTCATTTCAATCAGTGATTGCATCCTACTTCCCAAAAATATTGAATCCCTTTTCCCTCAGTCACTGCATCTCATTTCACTCAGTCCCTGCATCTCATATCCCTCAGTCACTGCATCCCATTCAACTCAGTGATGCATCACATTTCACTCAGTTACTACAACAGATTTCACTCAGTGACTGCAACACATTTCACTCAGTGACTGCATCCCATTTCACTCAGTGACTGCAACACATTTCACTCAGTGACTGTAACACATTTCACTCAGTGACTGCATCCCATTTCACTCAGTGACTGCAACACATTTCACTCAGGCACTGCATCCCATTTCACTCAGGCACTGCATCCCATTTCCCTCAGTCAATGAGTCCCATTTCCCTCAGTCAACGCATCCCATTTCCCTCATTCACTGCGTCCCATTTCCCTCAGTCACTGCGTCCCATTTCACTCAGTCACTGCGTCTCATGTCCCTCAGTCACTGCATCCCATTTCACTAAGTCACTGCATCCCATTTCACTCAGTCACTGCATCCCATTTCCCTCAGTCACTGCATCCCATGTCCCTCAGTCACTGCATCCCATTTCCCTCAGTCACTGCATCCCATGTCCCTCAGTCACTGCAGCCCATTTCACTCAGTCACTGCAGCCCATTTCACTCAGTCACTGCATCCCATTTCACTCAGTCACTGCATCACATTTCACGCAGTCACTGCGTCCCATTTCACGCAGTCACTGCGTCCCATTTCACTCAGTCACTGCATCCCATTTCCCTCAGTCACTGCATCCCATGTCCCTCAGTCACTGCATCTCATGTCCCTCAGTCACTGCATCCCATTTCACTAAGTCACTGCATTCCATTTCCCTTAGTCACTGCATCTCATTTCACTCAGTCACTGCATCCCATTTCCCTCAGTCACTGCATCTCATTTCACGCAGTCACTGCATCCCATTTCACTCAGTCACTGCATCACATTTCACTCAGTCACTGCATCCCATTTCACTCAGTCACTGCATCCCATTTCCATCAGTCACTGCATCCCATTTCACTCAGTGATGCATCCCATTGCACTCAGTCACTGCATCCCATTTGAAGCAGTCACTGCATCCCATTTCACGGAGTCACTGCACCGCATTTCACGCAGTCGCTGCACCGCATTTCCCGCAGACACTGCATCCCATTTCACTCAGTCATTGCATCCCATTTCACTCAATCACTGTATCTCCTTCACCACAGTCACTGCATCCCATTTCCATCAGTCACTGGTTCCCGTATCTCACAGACACTGCATTCAATTTCCGACACTCACTGTATCCCATTTCCTAGAGACACAGCATCTCCTTTCCCACAGTCTCTGCATCTCATTTCAATCAGTGATTGCATCCTACTTCCCAAAAATAGTGCATCCCATTTCGCTCAGTCACTGCATCTCATTTCACTCGGTCACTGCATCCCATTTCCCTCAGTCACTGCATCCCATTTCCCTCAGTCAATGCATATCATTTCCGTCAGTTACTGCATCATACTTCCATCAAACAATGCATCTCATTTCACTCAGTCACTGCAGCTCATGTCACTCTGTCACTGCATCCAATTTCCATCAGTCAGTGCATCCCATTTCACTCAGTCATTGCATCCCATTTCACGCAGTCACTGCATCCCACGTCCCTCAGTCACTGCATCCCATTTCACTCAGTCACTGCGTCCCATTTCACGCAGTCACTGCATCCCATTTAACGCCGTCACTGCTTCGCATTTCACTCAGTCACTGCATCCCATTTCACTCAATCACTGCATCTCCTTCACCACAGTCACTGCATCCAATGTCCAACAGTCACTGCAGCCCATTTCACTCAGTCACTGCATCGCATTTCACTCAGTCACTGCATCACATTTCACTCAATCACTGCATCCCATGTCCCACAGTCACTGCATCCCATTTCCATCAGTCACTGTTTCCCCTATCTCTCAGACTCTGTATTCAATTTCCCACACTCACTGCCTCCCATTCCCCTCAGTCACTGCATCCCATTACCCTGAGTCACAGTATGCCATTTCCCACAGTCACTGCATCTTCTTTCCCTCAGTCACTGCATCCCATTTCAATCAGTCACTGCATCCCATCTGCCTCAGTCAGTGCATGCCATTGTCCTCAGTCACTGCATCCCACTTCACTCAGTCACTGAATCCCATCTCCCTCAGTCACTGCACCCCATGTCCCTCAGTCACTGCATCCCATTTCCCACAGTCAAGGCATCCCATTTCCCTCAGTCACTGCATCCCATTTCCCTCAGTCACTGCATCCCATTTCCTCAGTCACTGCATCTCCTTTCCACAGTCAAGGCAATCCCATTTCACTCAGTCACTGCATCCCATTTCACTCAGTCACTGCATCCCATTTCCCTCAGTCACTGCATCCCATTTCCCTCAGCCACTGCATCCCATGTCCCTCAGTCACTGCGTCCCATTTCCCTCAGCCACTGCATCCCATTTCACTCAGTCACTGCATCCCATTTCACTCAGTCACTCCATCCCATTTCACTCAGTGACTGCAACACATTTCACTCACTGACTGCATCCCATTTCACTCAGTGAGTGAATCACATTTCACTCAGTCACTGCATCCCATTTCAAACAGTCACTGCATCCCATTTCATTCAGCCTCTGCATCACATTTAACTCAGTCAGTGCATCCCATTTCACAAAGTCAGTGCTTCCCATTTCACTAAATCACTGCATCCCATTTCATTCAATCATTGCATCTCCTTCACCAGAGTCACTGCATCCCATTTCCAACAGTCACGTTTCCCGTATCTCACAGACGCTGCATTCAATTTCCCACACTCACTGCATCCCATTTCCCACAGTCACAGCATCTCCTTTCCCTCAGTCTCTGCATCGCATTTCAATCAGTCGATGCATCCCATGTCCCTCAGTCACTGCATCCCATGTCCCACAGTCACTGCATCCCATTTCCCTCAGTCAACGCATCCCATTTCCCTCAGTCACTGCATCCCATTTCCCTCAGTCACTGCATCCCATTTCCCTCAGCCACTGCATCCCATGTCCCTCAGTCACTGCGTCCCATTTCCCTCAGCCACTGCATCCCATTTCACTCAGTCACTGCATCCCATTTCACTCAGTCACTCCATCCCATTTCACTCAGTGACTGCAACACATTTTACTCACTGACTGCATCCCATTTCACTCAGTGAGTGAATCACATTTCACTCAGTCACTGCATCCCATTTCAAACAGTCACTGCATCCCATTTCATTCAGCCTCTGCATCACATTTAACTCAGTCAGTGCATCCCATTTCACAAAGTCAGTGCTTCCCATTTCACTAAATCACTGCATCCCATTTCATTCAATCATTGCATCTCCTTCACCAGAGTCACTGCATCCCATTTCCAACAGTCACTGTTTCCCGTATCTCACAGACGCTGCATTCAATTTCCCACACTCACTGCATCCCATTTCCCACAGTCACAGCATCTCCTTTCCCTCAGTCTCTGCATCGCATTTCAATCAGTCGATGCATCCCATGTCCCTCAGTCACTGCATCCCATGTCCCACAGTCACTGCATCCCATTTCCCTCAGTCAACGCATCCCATTTCCCTCAGTCACCGCATCCCATTTCCCTCAGTCACCGCATCCCATTTCCCTCAGTCACTGCATCCCATGTTCCTCAGTCACTGCATCCCACGTCCCTCATTCACTGCATCCCACGTCCCTCAGTCACTGCATCCCACGTCCCTCAGTCACTGCATCCCACGTCCCACAGTCACTGCATCCCACGTCCCACAGTCACTGCATCCCATTTCACTCATTCACTTCATCCCATTTCAGTCAGTCACTGCATCTCCTTCACCACAGTCACTGCATCCCATTTCCCTCAGTCACTGCATCTCATTTCACTCAGTCACTGCATCCCATTTCCCTCAGTCACTGCATCCCATTTCCCTCAGTCACTGCATCCCATTTCCCTCAGTCACGGCATCCCAGTTCACTCAGTCTTGGCATCTCATTTCCCTCAGTCACTGCATCCCATTTCCCTCAGTCACTGCAGCCCATTTCCCTCAGTCACTGCAGCCCATTTCCCTCAGTCACTGCATCGCATTTCCCTCAGTCACTGCATCGCATTTCACTCAGTCACTGCATCACATTTCACTCAGTCACTGCATCCCAATTCACTCCATCACTGCATCCCAATTCACTCCATCACTGCATCTCCTTCACCACAGTCACAGCATCCCATTTTCATCACTCACTGTTCCCCGTATCTCACAGACGCTGCTTTCAATTTCCCACACTCACTGCATACCATTTCCCATAGTCACAGCATCTTCTTTCCCTCAGTCTCTGCATCACATTTCACTCAGTGATTGCATCCTACTTCCCAAAAATACTGAATCCCTTTTCCCTCAGTCACTGCATCTCATTTCACTCAGTCCCTGCATCCCATTCAACTCAGTGATGCATCTCATTTCACTCAGTCACTGCATCTCATTTCACTCAGTCTCTGCATCTCATTTCACTCCGTCACTGCATCTCATTTCACTCCGTCACTGCATCCCATTTCCCTCAGTCACTGCAGCCCATTTCCCTCAGTCACTGCATCGCATTTCCCTCAGTCACTGCATCGCATTTCCCTCAGTCACTGCATCGCATTTCACTCAGTCACTGCATCACATTTCACTCAGTCACTGCATCCCAATTCACTCCATCACTGCATCCCAATTCACTCCATCACTGCATCTCCTTCACCACAGTCACAGCATCCCATTTCCATCAGTCACTGGTTCCCGTATCTCACAGACGCTGCATTCAATTTCCGACACTCACTGTATCCCATTTCCCATTGATTCAGCGTCTCCTTTCCCACAGTCTCTGCATCTCATTTCCATCAGTGATTGCATCCTACTTCCCAAAAATACTGCATCCCATGTCCCTCAGTCACTGCATCTCATTTCACTCAGTCACTGCATCTCATTTCACTCAGTGACTGAATCACAGTACACTCAGTGAGTGCATCATGTTTCACTCAATGACGGAATCACATTTCACTCAGTGACTGACTCACATTTCACTTTGTCACTGCGTCCCATTTCACGCAGTCACTGCATCCCATTTCACGCAGTCACTGCATCCCATTTCACGCAGTCACTGCATCCCATTTCACGCAGTCACTGCATCCCATTTCACTCAGTCACTGCATCCCATTTCCATCTGTCACTGCATCCCATTTCACTCAGTCACTGCATCCCATTTCACTCAGTGATGCATCCCATTGCACTCAGTCACTGCATCCCATTTGAAGCAGTCACTGCATCCCATTTCACGCAGTCACTGCACCGCATTTCACGCAGTCACTGCACCGCATTTCACGCAGTCGCTGCACCGCATTTCCCGCAGACACTGCATCCCATTTCACTCAGTCATTGCATCCCATTTCACTCAATCACTGCATCTCCTTCACCACAGACACTGCATTCAATTTCCGACACTCACTGTATCCCATTTCCCATAGACACAGCATCTCCTTTCCCACAGTCTCTGCATCTCATTTCAATCAGTGATTGCATCCTACTTCCCAAAAATACTGAATCCCTTTTCCCTCAGTCACTGCATCTCATTTCACTCAGTCCCTGCATCCCATTCAACTCAGTGATGCATCTCATTTCACTCAGTCACTGCATCTCATTTCACTCAGTCACTGCATCTCATTTCACTCCGTCACTGCATCTCATTTCACTCCGTCACTGCATCTCATTTCACTCAGCCACTGCATCCCATTTCACTCAGTAACTGCATCACAGTTCACTCAGTGACTGAATCACAGTACACTCAGTGAGTGCATCACATTTCACTCAGTGACGGAAACACATTTCACTGAGTGACTAAATCACATTACACTCAGTCACTGCGTCCCATTTCACGTAGTCACTGCGTCGCATTTCACGCAGCCACTGCATCGCATTTCACGCAGTCACTGCATCGCATTTCACGCAGTCACTGCATCGCATTTCACGCAGTCACTGCATCACATTTCACTCAGTCACTGCATCCCAATTCACTCCATCACTGCATCTCCTTCACCACAGTCACAGCATCCCATTTCCATCAGTCACTGGTTCCCGTATCTCACAGACGCTGCATTCAATTTCCGACACTCACTGTATCCCATTTCACATAGACTCAGCGTCTCCTTTCCCACAGTCTCTGCATCTCATTTCCATCAGTGATTGCATCCTACTTCCCAAAAATACTGCATCCCATGTCCCTCAGTCACTGCATCTCATTTCACTCAGTCACTGCATCCCATTTCACTCAGTCACTGCATCGTATTTCACTCAGTCACTGCATCGTATTTCACTCAGTCACTGCATCTCATTTCACTCAGTCACTGCATCTCATTTCACTCAGTCACTGCATCTCATTTCACTCAGTGACTGAATCACAGTACACTCAGTGAGTGCATCATGTTTCACTCAATGACGGAATCACATTTCACTCAGTGACTGACTCATATTTCACTTTGTCACTGCGTCCCATTTCACGCAGTCACTGCATCCCATTTCACGCAGTCACTGCATCCCATTTCACGCAGTCACTGCATCACATTTCACTCAGTCACTGCATCCCATTTCCATCAGTCACTGGTTCCCGTATCTCACAGACGCTGCATTCAATTTCCGACACTCACTGTATCCCATTTCACATAGACTCAGCGTCTCCTTTCCCACAGTCTCTGCATCTCCTTCACCTCAGTCACAGCATCCCATTTCCATCAGTCACTGGTTCCCGTATCTCACAGACGCTGTATTCAATTTCCGACACTCACTGTATCCCATTTCCCATAGACTCAGCGTCTCCTTTGCCACAGTCTCTGCATCTCATTTCAATCAGTGATTGCATCCTACTTCACAAAAATATTGAATCCCTTTTCCCTCAGTCACTGCATCTCATTTCACTCAGTCCCTGCATCTCATATCCCTCAGTCACTGCATCCCATTCAACTCAGTGATGCATCACATTTCACTCAGTGACTACAACAGATTTCACTCAGTGACTGCAGCCCATTTCTCTCAGTCACTGCAGCCCATTTCTCTCAGTCACTGCAGCCCATTTCAATCAGTAATGCATCCCATTTCACTCAGTGACTGCAACACATTTCACTCTGTGACTGCAACACATTTCACTCAGTGACTGCAACACATTTCACTCAGTGACTGTAACACATTTCACTCAGGCACTGCATCCCATTTCACTCAGGCACTGCATCCCATTTCACTCAGGCACTGCATCCCATTTCCCTCAGTCAAAGAGTCCCATTTCCCTCAGTCAAAGAGTCCCATTTCCCTCAGTCAAAGCATCCCATTTCCCTCATTCACTGCGTCCCATTTCCCTCAGTCACTGCGTCCCATTTCACTCAGTCACTGCATCGTATTTCACTCAGTCACTGCATCTCATTTCACTCAGTCACTGCGTCCCATTTCACTCAGTCACTGCGTCCCATTTCACGCAGTCACTGCGTCCCATTTCACGCAGTCACTGCGTCCCATTTCACTCAGTCACTGCGTCCCATTTCCCTCAGTCACTGCATCCCATGTCCCTCAGTCACTGTATCTCATGTCCCTCAGTCACTGCATCTCATGTCCCTCAGTCACTGCATCCCATTTCACTAAGTCACTGCATTCCATTTCCCTTAGTCACTGCATCTCATTTCACTCAGTCACTGCATCCCATTTCGCTCAGTCACCGCATCTCATTTCACTCAGGCACTGTATCCCAACTCCCTCACTCACTGCACCCCAAGTCCACTCGGGCACTGCATCCCCATGAACTCAGTCACTCATTCCCACTACCTCAGTCACTGCATCCCATTTCCCTCAGGTGCTGCATCACATTTCCATCAGACACTGCAGCTCATGTCACTCTGTCACTGCATCGCATTTCCCTCAGTCACTGCATCCCATTTCCCTCAGCCACTGCATCCCATTTCACTCAGTGACTGCATCATAGTTCACTCAGTGACTGCATCATAGTTCACTCAGTGACTGCATCACATATCACTCAGTGACTGCATCACAGTACACTCAGTGAGTGCATCCTCTTTCACTCAGTGACGGAATCACATTTCACTCAGAGACTGAATTACATTTCACTGAGTCACTGCATCACATTTCACTCAGTCACTGCATCCCAATTCACTCCATCACTGCATCTCCTTCACCACAGTCACAGCATCCCATTTCCGTCAGTCACTGGTTCCCGTATCTCACAGACGCTGCATTCAATTTCCGACACTCACTGTATCCCATTTCACATAGACTCAGCGTCTCCTTTCCCACAGTCTCTGCATCTCATTTCCATCAGTAATTGCATCCTACTTCCCAAAAATACTGCATCCCATGTCCCTCAGTCACTGCATCTCATTTCACTCAGTCACTGCATCTCATTTCACTCAGTGACTGAATCACAGTGCACTCAGTGAGTGCATCATGTTTCACTCAATGACGGAATCACATTTCACTCAGTGACTGACTCACATTTCACTTTGTCACTGCGTCCCATTTCATGCAGTCACTGCATCCCATTTCACGCAGTCACTGCATCCCATTTCACACAGTCACTGCATCCCATTTCACTCAGTCACTGCATCACATTTCACTCAGTCACTGCATCCCATTTCCATCTGTCACTGCATCCCATTTCCATCAGTCACTGCATCCCATTTCACTCAGTGATGCATCCCATTGCACTCAGTCACTGCATCCCATTTGAAGCAGTCACTGCATCCCATTTCACGCAGTCACTGCACCGCATTTCACGCAGTCGCTGCACCGCATTTCCCGCAGACACTGCATCCCATTTCACTCAGTCATTGCATCCCATTTCACTCAATCACTGCATCTCCTTCACCACAGTCACTGCATCCCATTTCCATCAGTCACTGGTTCCCGTATCTCACAGACACTGCATTCAATTTCCGATACACACTGTATCCCATTTCCCATAGACACAGCATCTCCTTTCCCACAGTCTCTGCATCTCATTTCAATCAGTGATTGCATCCTACTTCCCAAAAATAGTGCATCCCATTTCCCTCAGTTACTGCATCCCATTTCCCTCAGTCACTGCATCCCATTTCCCTCAGTCACTGCATATCATTTCCGTCAGTTACTGCATCATACTTCCATCAAACAATGCATCTCATTTCACTCAGTCACTGCAGCTCATGTCACTCTGTCACTGCATCCAATTTCCATCAGTCAGTGCATCTCATTTCACTCAGTCATTGCATCCCATTTCACGCAGTCACTGCATCCCATGTCCCTCAGTCACTGCATCCCACGTGCGTCATTCACTGCATCCCACGTCCCTCAGTCACTGCATCCCATTTCACGCAGTCACTGCATCCCATTTAACGCCGTCACTGCTTCGCATTTCACTCAGTCACTGCATCCCATTTCACTCAATCACTGCATCTCCTTCACCACAGTCACTGCATCCAATGTCCAACAGTCACTGCAGCCCATTTCACTCAGTCACTGCATCGCATTTCACTCAATCACTGCATCCCATGTCCCACAGTCAGGGCATCCCATTTCCATCAGTCACTGTTTCCCCTATCTCTCAGACTCTGTATTCAATTTCCCACACTCACTGCCTCCCATTCCCCTCAGTCACTGCATCCCATTTCCCTCAGTCGCTGCATCTCCTTCACCACAGTCACAGCATCCCATTTCCAACAGTCACTGCAGCCC
Organism: Stegostoma tigrinum; assembly: GCF_030684315.1. NCBI lineage: Eukaryota > Metazoa > Chordata > Chondrichthyes > Orectolobiformes > Stegostomatidae > Stegostoma > Stegostoma tigrinum. Next base: position 105,163 of record NW_026728177.1, on the reverse strand, counting down.
ATTTCACTCAGTCACTGCATCGCATTTCACTCAGTCACTGCATCCCATGTCCCACAGTCACTGCATCCCATTTCCATCTGTCACTGCTTCCCGTATCTCTCAGACGCTGTATTCAATTTCCCTCACTCACTGCATCCCATTCCCCTCAGTCACTGCATCCCATTACCCTGAGTCACCGTTTGCCATTTCCCATAGTCACTGCATCTTCTTTCCCTCAGTCACTGCATCCCATTTCCCTCAGTCGCTGCATCCCATCTCCCTCAGTCACTGCATCCCTTCTCCCTCAGTCACTGCATCCCTTCTCCCTCAGTCACTGCATTCCATGTCCCTCAGTCACTGCATTCCATGTCCCTCCGTCACTGCATCCCATGTCCCTCAGTCACTGCATCCCATTGCCCTCAGTCGCAGCATCCCATTGTCCTCAGTCACTGCATCCCACTTGACTCAGTCACTGCATCTCATTTCACTCAGTCACTGCATCCCATTTCCCTCAGTCACTGCATCCCATGTCCCTCAGTCACTGCATCCCATTTCACTCATTCACTGCATCCCATTTCACTCAGTCACTGCATCGCATTTCACTCAGTCACTGCATCACATTTCACTCAGTCACTGTATCCCATTTCACTCAGTGATGCAGCCCATTTCACGCAGTCACTGCACCGCATTTCACGCAGTCACTGCACAGCATTTCACGCAGACACTGCATCCCATTTCACTCAATCACTGCATCTCCTTCACCACAGTCACTGCATCCCATTTTCATCACTCACTGTTCCCCGTATCTCACAGACGCTGCTTTCAATTTCCCACACTCACTGCATACCATTTCCCATAGTCACAGCATCTTCTTTCCCTCAGTCTCTGCATCGCATTTCACTCAGTGATTGCATCCTACTTCCCAAACATACTGAATCCCTTTTCCCTCAGTCACTGCATCTCATTTCACTCAGTCCCTGCATCCCATTCAACTCAGTGATGCATCTCATTTCACTCAGTCACTGCATCTCATTTCACTCAGTCACTGCAGCTCATTTCACTCCGTCACTGCATCTCATTTCACTCAGCCACTGCATCCCATTTCACTCAGTAACTGCATCACAGTTCACTCAGTGACTGAATCACAGTACACTCAGTGAGTGCATCACATTTCACTCAGTGACGGAATCACATTTCACTGAGTGACTAAATCACATTACACTCAGTCACTGCGTCCCATTTCACGTAGTCACTGCATCCCATTTCACGCAGTCACAGCATCGCATTTCACGCAGTCACTGCATCACATTTCACTCCATCACTGCATCTCCTTCACCACAGTCACAGCATCCCATTTCCATCAGTCACTGGTTCCCGTATCTCACAGACGCTGCATTCAATTTCCGACACTCACTGTATCCCATTTCCCATAGACTCAGCGTCTCCTTTCCCACAGTCTCTGCATCTCATTTCCATCAGTGATTGCATCCTACTTCCCAAAAATACTGCATCCCATGTCCCTCAGTCACTGCATCTCATTTCACTCAGTCACTGCATCTCATTTCACTCAGTGACTGAATCACAGTACACTCAGTGAGTGCATCATGTTTCACTCAATGACGGAATCACATTTCACTCAGTGACTGACTCACATTTCACTTTGTCACTGCGTCCCATTTCACGCAGTCACTGCATCCCATTTCACTCAGTCACTGCATCACATTTCACTCAGTCACTGCATCCCATTTCCATCAGTCACTGCATCCCATTTCACTCAGTGATGCATCCCATTGCACTCAGTCACTGCATCCCATTTGAAGCAGTCACTGCATCCCATTTCACGCAGTCACTGCACCGCATTTCACGCAGTCGCTGCACCGCATTTCCCGCAGACACTGCATCCCATTTCACTCAGTCATTGCATCCCATTTCACTCAATCACTGCATCTCCTTCACCACAGTCACTGCATCCCATTTCCATCAGTCACTGGTTCCCGTATCTTACAGACACTGCATTCAATTTCCGACACTCACTGTATCCCATTTCCCATAGACACAGCATCTCCTTTCCCACAGTCTCTGCATCTCATTTCAATCAGTGATTGCATCCTACTTCCCAAAAATACTGAATCCCTTTTCCCTCAGTCACTGCATCACATTTCACTCAGTAACTGCATCACAGTTCACTCAGTGACTGAATCACAGTACACACAGTGAGTGCATCACATTTCACTCAGTGACGGAATCACATTTCACTGAGTGACTAAATCACATTACACTCAGTCACTGCGTCCCATTTCACGTAGTCACTGCATCCCATTTCACGCAGTCACTGCATCGCATTTCACGCAGTCACTGAATCGCATTTCACGCAGTCACTGCATCACATTTCACTCAGTCACTGCATCCCAATTCACTCCATCACTGCATCTCCTTCACCACAGTCACAGCATCCCATTTCCATCAGTCACTGGTTCCCGTATCTCACAGACACTGCATTCAATTTCCGACACTCACTGTATCCCATTTCACATAGACTCAGCATCTCCTTTCCCACAGTCTCTGCATCTCATTTCCATCAGTGATTGCATCCTACTTCCCAAAAATACTGCATCCCATGTCCCTCAGTCACTGCATCTCATTTCACTCAGTCACTGCATCCCATTTCACTCAGTCACTGCATCGTATTTCACTCAGTCACTGCATCTCATTTCACTCAGTCACTGCATCTCATTTCACTCAGTGACTGAATCACAGTACACTCAGTGAGTGCATCATGTTTCACTCAATGACGGAATCACATTTCACTCAGTGACTGACTCATATTTCACTTTGTCACTGCGTCCCATTTCACGCAGTCACTGCATCCCATTTCACGCAGTCACTGCATCCCATTTCACGCAGTCACTGCATCACATTTCACTCAGTCACTGCATCCCAATTCACTCCATCACTGCATCTCCTTCACCACAGTCACAGCATCCCATTTCCATCAGTCACTGGTTCCCGTATCTCACAGACGCTGTATTCAATTTCCGACACTCACTGTATCCCATTTCCCATAGACTCAGCGTCTCCTTTGCCACAGTCTCTGCATCTCATTTCAATCAGTGATTGCATCCTACTTCCCAAAAATATTGAATCCCTTTTCCCTCAGTCACTGCATCTCATTTCACTCAGTCCCTGCATCTCATATCCCTCAGTCACTGCATCCCATTCAACTCAGTGATGCATCACATTTCACTCAGTTACTACAACAGATTTCACTCAGTGACTGCAACACATTTCACTCAGTGACTGCATCCCATTTCACTCAGTGACTGCAACACATTTCACTCAGTGACTGTAACACATTTCACTCAGTGACTGCATCCCATTTCACTCAGTGACTGCAACACATTTCACTCAGGCACTGCATCCCATTTCACTCAGGCACTGCATCCCATTTCCCTCAGTCAATGAGTCCCATTTCCCTCAGTCAACGCATCCCATTTCCCTCATTCACTGCGTCCCATTTCCCTCAGTCACTGCGTCCCATTTCACTCAGTCACTGCGTCTCATGTCCCTCAGTCACTGCATCCCATTTCACTAAGTCACTGCATCCCATTTCACTCAGTCACTGCATCCCATTTCCCTCAGTCACTGCATCCCATGTCCCTCAGTCACTGCATCCCATTTCCCTCAGTCACTGCATCCCATGTCCCTCAGTCACTGCAGCCCATTTCACTCAGTCACTGCAGCCCATTTCACTCAGTCACTGCATCCCATTTCACTCAGTCACTGCATCACATTTCACGCAGTCACTGCGTCCCATTTCACGCAGTCACTGCGTCCCATTTCACTCAGTCACTGCATCCCATTTCCCTCAGTCACTGCATCCCATGTCCCTCAGTCACTGCATCTCATGTCCCTCAGTCACTGCATCCCATTTCACTAAGTCACTGCATTCCATTTCCCTTAGTCACTGCATCTCATTTCACTCAGTCACTGCATCTCATTTCACTCAGTGACTGAATCACAGTACACTCAGTGAGTGCATCATGTTTCACTCAATGACGGAATCACATTTCACTCAGTGACTGACTCACATTTCACTTTGTCACTGCGTCCCATTTCACGCAGTCACTGCATCCCATTTCACTCAGTCACTGCATCACATTTCACTCAGTCACTGCATCCCATTTCCATCAGTCACTGCATCCCATTTCACTCAGTGATGCATCCCATTGCACTCAGTCACTGCATCCCATTTGAAGCAGTCACTGCATCCCATTTCACGCAGTCACTGCACCGCATTTCACGCAGTCGCTGCACCGCATTTCCCGCAGACACTGCATCCCATTTCACTCAGTCATTGCATCCCATTTCACTCAATCACTGCATCTCCTTCACCACAGTCACTGCATCCCATTTCCATCAGTCACTGGTTCCCGTATCTTACAGACACTGCATTCAATTTCCGACACTCACTGTATCCCATTTCCCATAGACACAGCATCTCCTTTCCCACAGTCTCTGCATCTCATTTCAATCAGTGATTGCATCCTACTTCCCAAAAATACTGAATCCCTTTTCCCTCAGTCACTGCATCACATTTCACTCAGTAACTGCATCACAGTTCACTCAGTGACTGAATCACAGTACACACAGTGAGTGCATCACATTTCACTCAGTGACGGAATCACATTTCACTGAGTGACTAAATCACATTACACTCAGTCACTGCGTCCCATTTCACGTAGTCACTGCATCCCATTTCACGCAGTCACTGCATCGCATTTCACGCAGTCACTGAATCGCATTTCACGCAGTCACTGCATCACATTTCACTCAGTCACTGCATCCCAATTCACTCCATCACTGCATCTCCTTCACCACAGTCACAGCATCCCATTTCCATCAGTCACTGGTTCCCGTATCTCACAGACACTGCATTCAATTTCCGACACTCACTGTATCCCATTTCACATAGACTCAGCATCTCCTTTCCCACAGTCTCTGCATCTCATTTCCATCAGTGATTGCATCCTACTTCCCAAAAATACTGCATCCCATGTCCCTCAGTCACTGCATCTCATTTCACTCAGTCACTGCATCCCATTTCACTCAGTCACTGCATCGTATTTCACTCAGTCACTGCATCTCATTTCACTCAGTCACTGCATCTCATTTCACTCAGTGACTGAATCACAGTACACTCAGTGAGTGCATCATGTTTCACTCAATGACGGAATCACATTTCACTCAGTGACTGACTCATATTTCACTTTGTCACTGCGTCCCATTTCACGCAGTCACTGCATCCCATTTCACGCAGTCACTGCATCCCATTTCACGCAGTCACTGCATCACATTTCACTCAGTCACTGCATCCCAATTCACTCCATCACTGCATCTCCTTCACCACAGTCACAGCATCCCATTTCCATCAGTCACTGGTTCCCGTATCTCACAGACGCTGTATTCAATTTCCGACACTCACTGTATCCCATTTCCCATAGACTCAGCGTCTCCTTTGCCACAGTCTCTGCATCTCATTTCAATCAGTGATTGCATCCTACTTCCCAAAAATATTGAATCCCTTTTCCCTCAGTCACTGCATCTCATTTCACTCAGTCCCTGCATCTCATATCCCTCAGTCACTGCATCCCATTCAACTCAGTGATGCATCACATTTCACTCAGTTACTACAACAGATTTCACTCAGTGACTGCAACACATTTCACTCAGTGACTGCATCCCATTTCACTCAGTGACTGCAACACATTTCACTCAGTGACTGTAACACATTTCACTCAGTGACTGCATCCCATTTCACTCAGTGACTGCAACACATTTCACTCAGGCACTGCATCCCATTTCACTCAGGCACTGCATCCCATTTCCCTCAGTCAATGAGTCCCATTTCCCTCAGTCAACGCATCCCATTTCCCTCATTCACTGCGTCCCATTTCCCTCAGTCACTGCGTCCCATTTCACTCAGTCACTGCGTCTCATGTCCCTCAGTCACTGCATCCCATTTCACTAAGTCACTGCATCCCATTTCACTCAGTCACTGCATCCCATTTCCCTCAGTCACTGCATCCCATGTCCCTCAGTCACTGCATCCCATTTCCCTCAGTCACTGCATCCCATGTCCCTCAGTCACTGCAGCCCATTTCACTCAGTCACTGCAGCCCATTTCACTCAGTCACTGCATCCCATTTCACTCAGTCACTGCATCACATTTCACGCAGTCACTGCGTCCCATTTCACGCAGTCACTGCGTCCCATTTCACTCAGTCACTGCATCCCATTTCCCTCAGTCACTGCATCCCATGTCCCTCAGTCACTGCATCTCATGTCCCTCAGTCACTGCATCCCATTTCACTAAGTCACTGCATTCCATTTCCCTTAGTCACTGCATCTCATTTCACTCAGTCACTGCATCCCATTTCCCTCAGTCACCGCATCTCATTTCACTCAGGCACTGTATCCCATCTCCCTCACTCACTGCACCCCAAGTCCGCTCGGGCACTGCATCCCCATGAACTCAGTCACTCATTCCCACTACCTCAGTCACTGCATCCCATTTCCCTCAGGTGCTGCATCACATTTCCATCAGACACTGCAGCTCATGTCACTCTGTCACTGCATCCCATTTCCCTCAGTCACTGCATCCCATTTCCCTCAGCCACTGCATCCCATTTCCCTCAGTGACTGCATCATAGTTCACTCAGTGACTGCATCACAGATCACTCAGTGACTGCATCACAGTACACTCAGTGAGTGCATCCTCTTTCACTCAGTGACGGAATCACATTTCACTCAGAGACTGAATCACATTTCACTGAGTCACTGCATCACATTTCACTCAGTCACTGCATCACATTTCACTCAGTCACTGCATCCCAATTCACTCCATCACTGCATCTCCTTCACCACAGTCACAGCATCCCATTTCCATCAGTCACTGGTTCCCGTATCTCACAGACGCTGCATTCAATTTCCGACACTCACTGTATCCCATTTCACATAGACTCATCGTCTCCTTTCCCACAGTCTCTGCATCTCATTTCCATCAGTGATTGCATCCTACTTCCCAAAAATACTGCATCCCATTTCCCTCAGTCACTGCATCTCATTTCACGCAGTCACTGCATCCCATTTCACTCAGTCACTGCATCACATTTCACTCAGTCACTGCATCCCATTTCACTCAGTCACTGCATCCCATTTCCATCAGTCACTGCATCCCATTTCACTCAGTGATGCATCCCATTGCACTCAGTCACTGCATCCCATTTGAGGCAGTCACTGCATCCCATTTCACGCAGTCACTGCACTGCATTTCACGCAGTCGCTGCACCGCATTTCCCGCAGACACTGCATCCCATTTCACTCAGTCATTGCATCCCATTTCACTCAATCACTGTATCTCCTTCACCACAGTCACTGCATCCCATTTCCATCAGTCACTGGTTCCCGTATCTCACAGACACTGCATTCAATTTCCGACACTCACTGTATCCCATTTCCTAGAGACACAGCATCTCCTTTCCCACAGTCTCTGCATCTCATTTCAATCAGTGATTGCATCCTACTTCCCAAAAATAGTGCATCCCATTTCGCTCAGTCACTGCATCACATTTCACTCGGTCACTGCATCCCATTTCCCTCAGTCACTGCATCCCATTTCCCTCAGTCAATGCATATCATTTCCGTCAGTTACTGCATCATACTTCCATCAAACAATGCATCTCATTTCACTCAGTCACTGCAGCTCATGTCACTCTGTCACTGCATCCAATTTCCATCAGTCAGTGCATCCCATTTCACTCAGTCATTGCATCCCATTTCACGCAGTCACTGCATCCCACGTCCCTCAGTCACTGCATCCCATTTCACTCAGTCACTGCGTCCCATTTCACGCAGTCACTGCATCCCATTTAACGCCGTCACTGCTTCGCATTTCACTCAGTCACTGCATCCCATTTCACTCAATCACTGCATCTCCTTCACCACAGTCACTGCATCCAATGTCCAACAGTCACTGCAGCCCATTTCACTCAGTCACTGCATCGCATTTCACTCAGTCACTGCATCACATTTCACTCAATCACTGCATCCCATGTCCCACAGTCACTGCATCCCATTTCCATCAGTCACTGTTTCCCCTATCTCTCAGACTCTGTATTCAATTTCCCACACTCACTGCCTCCCATTCCCCTCAGTCACTGCATCCCATTACCCTGAGTCACAGGATGCCATTTCCCACAGTCACTGCATCTTCTTTCCCTCAGTCACTGCATCCCATTTCAATCAGTCACTGCATCCCATCTGCCTCAGTCAGTGCATGCCATTGTCCTCAGTCACTGCATCCCACTTCACTCAGTCACTGAATCCCATCTCCCTCAGTCACTGCACCCCATGTCCCTCAGGCACTGCATCCCATTTCCCACAGTCAAGGCATCCCAATTCCCTCAGTCACTGCATCCCATTTCCCTCAGTCACTGCATCCCATTTCCTCAGTCACTGCATCGCCTTTCCACAGTCAAGGCAATCCCATTTCACTCAGTCACTGCATCCCATTTCACTCAGTCACTGCATCCCATTTCCCTCAGTCACTGCATCCCATTTCCCTCAGCCACTGCATCCCATTTCACTCAGTCACTGCATCCCATTTCACTCAGTCACTCCATCCCATTTCACTCAGTGACTGCAACACATTTCACTCACTGACTGCATCCCATTTCACTCAGTGAGTGAATCACATTTCACTCAGTCACTGCATCCCATTTCAAACAGTCACTGCATCCCATTTCATTCAGCCTCTGCATCACATTTAACTCAGTCAGTGCATCCCATTTCACAAAGTCATTGCTTCCCATTTCACTAAATCACTGCATCCCATTTCATTCAATCATTGCATCTCCTTCACCAGAGTCACTGCATCCCATTTACAACAGTCACTGTTTCCCGTATCTCACAGACGCTGCATTCAATTTCCCACACTCACTGCATCCCATTTCCCACAGTCACAGCATCTCCTTTCCCTCAGTCTCTGCATCGCATTTCAATCAGTCGATGCATCCCATGTCCCTCAGTCAGTGCATCCCATGTCCCTCAGTCACTGCATCCCATTTCCCTCAGTCACCGCATCCCATTTCCCTCAGTCACCGCATCCCATTTCCCTCAGTCACTGCATCCCATTTCCCTCAGTCACTGCATCCCATGTTCCTCAGTCACTGCATCCCACGTCCCTCAGTCACTGCATCCCACGTCCCTCAGTCACTGCATCCCACGTCCCACAGTCACTGCATCCCACGTCCCACAGTCACTGCATCCCATTTCACTCATTCACTTCATCCCATTTCAGTCAGTCACTGCATCTCCTTCACCACAGTCAGTGCATCCCATTTCCCATAGTCACTGCATCTCATTTCACTCAGTCACTGCATCCCATTTCCCTCAGTCACTGCATCCCATTTCCCTCAGTCACTGCATCCCATTTCCCTCAGTCACGGCATCCCAGTTCACTCAGTCTTGGCATCTCATTTCCCTCAGTCACTGCATCCCATTTCCCTCAGTCACTGCAGCCCATTTCCCTCAGTCACTGCAGCCCATTTCCCTCAGTCACTGCATCGCATTTCACTCAGTCACTGCATCGCATTTCACTCAGTCACTGCATCACATTTCACTCAGTCACTGCATCCCAATTCACTCCATCAGTGCATCCCAATTCACTCCATCACTGCATCTCCTTCACCACAGTCACAGCATCCCATTTTCATCACTCACTGTTCCCCGTATCTCACAGACGCTGCTTTCAATTTCCCACACTCACTGCATACCATTTCCCATAGTCACAGCATCTTCTTTCCCTCAGTCTCTGCATCACATTTCACTCAGTGATTGCATCCTACTTCCCAAAAATACTGAATCCCTTTTCCCTCAGTCACTGCATCTCATTTCACTCAGTCCCTGCATCCCATTCAACTCAGTGATGCATCTCATTTCACTCAGTCACTGCATCTCATTTCACTCAGTCTCTGCATCTCATTTCACTCCGTCACTGCATCTCATTTCACTCAGCCACTGCATCCCATTTCACTCAGTAACTGCATCAGAGTTCCCTCAGTGACTGAATCACAGCACACTCAGTGAGTGCATCACATTTCACTCAGTGACGGAATCACATTTCACTGAGTGACTAAATCACATTACACTCAGTCACTGCGTCCCATTTCACGTAGTCACTGCGTCCCATTTCACGCAGTCACTGCATCGCATTTCACGCAGTCACTGCATGGCATTTCACGCAGTCACTGCATCACATTTCACTCAGCCACTGCATCCCATTTCACTCAGTAACTGCATCACAGTTCACTCAGTGACTGAATCACAGTACACTCAGTGAGTGCATCACATTTCACTCAGTGACGGAATCACATTTCAGTGAGTGACTAAATCACATTACACTCAGTCACTGCGTCCCATTTCACGTAGTCACTGCATCCCATTTCACGCAGTCACTGCATCGCATTTCACGCAGTCACTGCATCACATTTCACTCAGTCACTGCATCCCAATTCACTCCATCACTGCATCTCCTTCACCACAGTCACAGCATCCCATTTCCATCAGTCACTGGTTCCCGTATCTCACAGACGCTGCATTCAATTTCCGACACTCACTGTATCCCATTTCCCATAGACTCAGCGTCTCCTTTCCCACAGTCTCTGCATCTCATTTCCATCAGTGATTGCATCCTACTTCCCAAAAATACTGCATCCCATGTCCCTCAGTCACTGCATCTCATTTCACTCAGTCACTGCATCTCATTTCACTCAGTGACTGAATCACAGTACACTCAGTGAGTGCATCATGTTTCACTCAATGACGGAATCACATTTCACTGTGACTGACTCACATTTCACTTTGTCACTGCGTCCCATTTCAGGCAGTCACTGCATCCCATTTCACGCAGTCACTGCATCCCATTTCACTCAGTCACTGCATCCCATTTCCATCTGTCACTGCATCCCATTTCCATCAGTCACTGCATCCCATTTCACTCAGTGATGCATCCCATTGCACTCAGTCACTGCATCCCATTTGAAGCAGTCACTGCATCCCATTTCACGCAGTCACTGCACCGCATTTCACGCAGTCACTGCACCGCATTTCACGCAGTCGCTGCACCGCATTTCCCGCAGACACTGCATCCCATTTCACTCAGTCATTGCATCCCATTTCACTCAATCACTGTATCTCCTTCACCACAGACACTGCAATCAATTTCCGACACTCACTGTATCCCATTTCCCATACACACAGCATCTCCTTTCCCACAGTCTCTGCATCTCATTTCAATCAGTGATTGCATCCTCCTTCCCAAAAATACTGAATCCCTTTTCCCTCAGTCACTGCATCTCATTTCACTCAGTCCCTGCATCCCATTCAACTCAGTGATGCATCTCATTTCACTCAGTCACTGCATCTCATTTCACTCAGTCACTGCATCTCATTTCACTCCGTCACTGCATCTCATTTCACTCCGTCACTGCATCTCATTTCACTCAGCCACTGCATCCCATTTCACTCAGTAACTGCATCACAGTTCACTCAGTGACTGAATCACAGTACACTCAGTGAGTGCATCACATTTCACTCAGTGACGGAATCACATTTCACTGAGTGACTAAATCACATTACACTCAGTCACTGCGTCCCATTTCACGTAGTCACTGCATCCCATTTCACGCAGTCACTGCATCGCATTTCACGCAGTCACTGCATCGCATTTCACGCAGTCACTGCATCACATTTCACGCAGTCACTGCATCCCAATTCACTCCATCATTGCATCTCCTTCACCACAGTCACAGCATCCCATTTCCATCAGTCACTGGTTCCCGTATCTCACAGACGCTGCATTCAATTTCCGACACTCACTGTATCCCATTTCACATAGACTCAGCGTCTCCTTTCCCACAGTCTCTGCATCTCATTTCCATCAGTGATTGCATCCTACTTCCCAAAAATACTGCATCCCATGTCCCTCAGTCACTGCATCTCATCTCACTCAGTCACTGCATCCCATTTCACTCAGTCACTGCATCGTATTTCACTCAGTCACTGCATCTCATTTCACTCAATGACGGAATCACATTTCACTCAGTGACTGACTCATATTTCACTTTGTCACTGCGTCCCATTTCACGCAGTCACTGCATCCCATTTCACGCAGTCACTGCATCCCATTTCACGCAGTCACTGCATCACATTTCACTCAGTCACTGCATCACATTTCACTCAGTCACTGCATCCCAATTCACTCCATCACTGCATCTCCTTCACCACAGTCACAGCATCCCATTTCCATCAGTCACTGGTTCCCGTATCTCACAGACGCTGTATTCAATTTCCGACACTCACTGTATCCCATTTCCCATAGACTCAGCGTCTCCTTTGCCACAGTCTCTGCATCTCATTTCAATCAGTGATTGCATCCTACTTCACAAAAATATTGAATCCCTTTTCCCTCAGTCACTGCATCTCATTTCACTCAGTCCCTGCATCTCATATCCCTCAGTCACTGCATCCCATTCAACTCAGTGATGCATCACATTTCCCTCAGTGACTACAACAGATTTCACTCAGTGACTGCAGCCCATTTCTCTCAGTCACTGCAGCCCATTTCTCTCAGTCACTACAGCCCATTTCTCTCAGTCACTGCAACACATTTCACTCAGTGACTGCAACACATTTCACTCAGTGACTGCAACACATTTCCCTCAGTGACTGCATCCCATTTCACTCAGTGACTGCATCCCATTTCACTCAGTGACTGCAACACATTTCACTCAGGCACTGCATCCCATTTCACTCAGGCACTGCATCCCATTTCCCTCAGTCAAAGAGTCCCATTTCCCTCAGTCAAAGCATCCCATTTCCCTCATTCACTGCGTCCCATTTCCCTCAGTCACTGCGTCCCATTTCACTCAGTCACTGCATCTCATGTCCCTCAGTCACTGCATCCCATTTCACTAAGTCACTGCATCCCATGTCCCTCAGTCACTGCATCCCATGTCCCTCAGTCACTGCATCCCATGTCCCTCAGTCACTGCAGCCCATTTCACTCAGTCACTGCAGCCCATTTCACTCAGTCACTGCGTCCCATTTCACTCAGTCACTGCGTCCCATTTCACGCAGTCACTGCGTCCCATTTCACTCAGTCACTGCGTCCCATTTCCCTCGGTCACTGCATCCCATGTCCCTCAGTCACTGCATCTCATGTCCCTCAGTCACTGCATCCCATTTCACTAAGTCACTGCATCCCATTTCCCTCAGTCACCGCATCTCATTTCACTCAGGCACTGTATCCCATCTCCCTCACTCACTGCACCCCAAGTCCGCTCGGGCACTGCATCCCCATGAACTCAGTCACTCATTCCCACTACCTCAGTCACTGCATCCCATTTCCCTCAGGTGCTGCATCACATTTCCATCAGACACTGCAGCTCATGTCACTCTGTCACTGCATCCCATTTCCCTCAGTCACTGCATCCCATTTCCCTCAGCCACTGCATCCCAATTCACGAAGTCACTGCATTCCATTTCCCTTAGTCACTGCATCTCATTTCACTCAGTCACTGCATCACATTTCACTCAGTCACTGCATCACATTTCACTCAGTCACTGCATCCCAATTCACTCCATCACTGCATCTCCTTCACCACAGTCACAGCATCCCATTTCCATCAGTCACTGGTTCCCGTATCTCACAGACGCTGCATTCAATTTCCGACACTCACTGTATCCCATTTCACATAGACGCAGCGTCTCCTTTCCCACAGTCTCTGCATCTCATTTCCATCAGTGATTGCATCCTAATTCCCAAAAATACTGCATCCCATGTCCCTCAGTCACTGCATCTCATTTCACGCAGTCACTGCATCCCATTTCACTCCGTCACTGCATCACATTTCACTCAGTCACTGCATCCCATTTCACTCAGTCACTGCATCCCATTTCCATCAGTCACTGCATCCCATTTCACTCAGTGATGCATCCCATTGCACTCAGTCACTGCATCCCATTTGAAGCAGTCACTGCATCCCATTTCACGCAGTCACTGCACCGCATTTCACGCAGTCGCTGCACCGCATTTCCCGCAGACACTGCATCCCATTTCACTCAATCACTGCATCTCCTTCACCACAGTCACTGCATCCCATTTCCATCAGTCACTGGTTCCCGTATCTCACAGACACTGCATTCAATTTCCGACACTCAATGTATCCCATTTCCTATAGACACAGCATCTCCTTTCCCACAGTCTCTGCATCTCATTTCAATCAGTGATTGCATCCTACTTCCCAAAAATAGTGCATCCCATTTCGCTCAGTCACTGCATCTCATTTCACTCGGTCACTGCATCCCATTTCCCTCAGTCACTGCATCCCATTTCCCTCAGTCACTGCATCCCATTTCCCTCAGTCAATGCATATCATTTCCGTCAGTTACTGCATCATACTTCCATCAAACAATGCATCCCATTTCACTCAGTCACTGCAGCTCATGTCACTCTGTCACTGCATCCAATTTCCATCAGTCAGTGCATCCCATTTCACTCAGTCATTGCATCCCATTTCACGCAGTCACTGCATCCCACGTCCCTCAGTCACTGCATCCCATTTCACTCAGTCACTGCGTCCCATTTCACGCAGTCACTGCATCCCATTTAACGCCGTCACTGCTTCGCATTTCACTCAGTCACTGCATCCCATTTCACTCAATCACTGCATCTCCTTCACCACAGTCACTGCATCCAATGTCCAACAGTCACTGTAGCCCATTTCACTCAGTCACTGCATCGCATTTCACTCAGTCACTGCATCACATTTCACTCAATCACTGCATCCCATGTCCCACAGTCACTGCATCCCATTTCCATCAGTCACTGTTTCCCCTATCTCTCAGACTCTGTATTCAATTTCCCACACTCACTGCCTCCCATTCCCCTCAGTCACTGCATCCCATTACCCTGAGTCACAGGATGCCATTTCCCACAGTCACTGCATCTTCTTTCCCTCAGTCACTGCATCCCATTTCAATCAGTCACTGCATCCCATCTGCCTCAGTCAGTGCATGCCATTGTCCTCAGTCACTGCATCCCACGTCCCTCAGTCACTGCATCCCATTTCACTCAGTCACTGCACCCCATGTCCCTCAGTCACTGCATCCCATTTCCCACAGTCAAGGCATCCCATTTCCCTCAGTCACTGCATCCCATTTCCCTCAGTCACTGCATCCCATTTCCCTCAGTCACTGCATCCCATTTCCTCAGTCACTACATCTCCTTTCCACAGTCAAGGCAATCCCATTTCACTCAGTCACTGCATCCCATTTCACTCAGTCACTGCATCTCCTTTACATCAGTCACTGCGTCCCATTTCCCTCAGCCACTGCATCCCATTTCACTCAGTCACTGCATCCCATTTCACTCAGTCACTCCATCCCATTTCACTCAGTGACTGCAACACATTTCACTCACTGACTGCATCCCATTTCACTCAGTGAGTGAATCACATTTCACTCAGTCACTGCATCTCATTTCAAACAGTCACTGCATCCCATTTCATTCAGCCTCTGCATCACATTTAACTCAGTCAGTGCATCCCATTTCACAAAGTCAGGGCTTCCCATTTCACTAAATCACTGCATCCCATTTCATTCAATCATTGCATCTCCTTCACCAGAGTCACTGCATCCCATTTCAATCAGTCACTGCATCCCATCTGCCTCAGTCAGTGCATGCCATTGTCCTCAGTCACTGCATCCCACTTCACTCAGTCACTGAATCCCATCTCCCTCAGTCACTGCACCCCATGTCCCTCAGTCACTGCATCCCATTTCCCACAGTCAAGGCATCCCATTTCCCTCAGTCACTGCATCCCATTTCCCTCAGTCACTGCATCCCATTTCCTCAGTCACTGCATCTCCTTTCCACAGTCAAGGCAATCCCATTTCACTCAGTCACTGCATCCCATTTCACTCAGTCACTGCATCTCCTTTACATCAGTCACTGCGTCCCATTTCCCTCAGCCACTGCATCCCATTTCACTCAGTGACTGCAGCCCATTTCTCTCAGTCACTGCAGCCCATTTCACGCAGCAGTCACTGCAGCCCATTTCACGCAGTCACTCCATCTGATTTCACTCAGTCACTGCATCCCATTTCACGCAGTCACTGCATCCCATTTCACGCTGTCACTGCATCACATTTCACTCAGTCACTGCATCACATTTCACTCAGTCACTGCATCACATTTCACTCAGTCACTGCATCACATTTCACTCAGTCACTGCATCCCAATTCACTCCATCACTGCATCTCCTTCACCACAGTCACTGCATCCCATTTCATTCAATCATTGCATCTCCTTCTCCAGAGTCACTGCATCCCATTTCCAACAGTCACTGTTTCCCGTATCTCACAGACGCTGCATTCAATTTCCGACACTCACTGCATCCCATTTCCCACAGTCACAGCATCTCCTTTCCCTCAGTCTCTGCATCGCATTTCACTCAGTCACTGCATCCCATGTCCCTCAGTCACTGCATCCCATGTCCCTCAGTCACTGCATCCCATGTCCCTCAGTCACTGCATCCCATTTCCATCATTCAACGCATCCCATTTCCCTCAGTCAACGCATCCCATTTCCCTCAGTCACCGCATCCCATTTCCCTCAGTCACTGCATCCCATGTTCCTCAGTCACTGCATCCCACGTCCCTCAGTCACTGCATCCCACGTCCCTCAGTCACTGCATCCCACGTCCCTCATTCACTGCATCCCACGTCCCTCAGTCACTGCATCCCACGTCCCACAGTCACTGCATCCCACGTCCCACAGTCACTGCATCCCATTTCACTCATTCACTTCATCCCAGTTCAGTCAGTCACTGCATCCCATTTCACTCAGTCACTGCCTCCCATTTCACTCAATCACTGCATCTCCTTCACCACAGTCACTGCATCCCATTTCCCTCAGTCACTGCATCGCAGTTCACTCAGTCTTGGCATCTCATTTCCCTCAGTCACTGCATCCCATTTCCCTCAGTCACTGCAGCCCATTTCCCTCAGTCACTGCAGCCCATTTCCCTCAGTCACTGCATCGCATTTCACTCAGTCACTGCATCACATTTCACTCAATCACTGCATCCCATGTCCCACATTCACTGCATCCCATTTCCATCAGTCACTGTTTCCCGTATCTCTCAGACGCTGTATTCAATTTCTCACACTCACTGCATCCCATTCCCCTCAGTCACTGCATCCCATTACCCTGAGTCACAGTATGCCATGTCCCTCAGTCACTGCATCCCATTTCCCTCAGTCACGGCATCCAATTTCCTACAGTCACTGCATCCCATCTCCCTCAGTCACTGCATCCCACTTCACTCAGTCACTGCATCCCATTTCCAACAGTCACTGCATCGCATTTCACTCAGTCACTGCATCCCCTTTCACTCAGTGTCTGCAACACATTTTACTCACTGACTGCATCCCATTTCCGTCAGTCACTGCATCACATTTCACTCAGTCACTGCATCACATTTCACTCAGACACTGCATCCCATTTCACTCAGTCACTGCATCCCATTTCCATCTGTCACTGCATCCCATTTCCGTCAGTCACTGCATCACATTTCACACAGTCACTGCACCGCATTTCACGCAGACACTGCATCCCATTTCACTCAGTCACTGCATCTCATTTCCCTCAGTCACTGCATCCCATTTCACTCAATCACTGCATCTCCTTCACCACAGTCACTGCATCCCATTTTCATCACTCACTGTTCCACGTATCTCACAGACGCTGCTTTCAATTTCCCACACTCACTGCATACCATTTCCCATAGTCACAGCATCTCCTTGCCCTCAGTCTCTGCATCGCATTTCACTCAGTGATTGCATCCTACTTCCCAAAAATACTGAATCCCTTTTCCCTCAGTCACTGCATCTCATTTCACTCAGTCCCTGCATCCCATTCAACTCAGTGATGCATCACATTTCACTCAGAGACAGCAACATATTTCACTCAGTGACTGCAGCCAATTTCTCTCAGTCACTGCAGCCCATTTCACGCAGTCACTGCAGCCCATTTCAATCAGTCACTCCATCTGATTTCACTCAGTCACTGCATCCCATTTCCCTCAGTCAACGCATCCCATTTCCCTCAGTCACCGCATCCCATTTCCCTCAGTCACTGCAGCACATTTCCCTCAGTCACTGCATCCCATGTTCCTCAGTCACTGCATCCCACGTCCCTCAGTCTCTGCATCCCACGTCCCTCATTCACTGCATCCCACGTCCCTCAGTCACTGCATCCCACGTCCCACAGTCACTGCATCCCACGTCCCACAGTCACTGCATCCCATTTCACTCATTCACTTCATCCCATTTCACTCAGTCACTGCCTCCCATTTCACTCAATCACTGCATCTCCTTCACCACAGTCACTGCATCCCATTTCCCTCAGTCACTGCATCCCATTTCCCTCAGTCACTGCATCCCATTTCACTCAATCAGTGCATCTCCTTCACCACAGTAACTGCATCCCATGTCCCACAGTCACTGCATCCCATTTTCATCAGTCACTGTTTCCCGTATCTCTCAGACGCTGTATTCAATTTCCCACACTCACTGCATCCCAATCCCCTCAGTCACTGCATCCCATTACCCTGAGTCACAGTATGCCATTTCCCACAGTCACTGCATCTTCTATTCCTCAGTCACTGCATCCCATTTCCCTCAGTCACTGCATCCCATTTCCCTCAGTCACTGCATCCCATCTCCCTCAGTCACTGCACCCCATGTCCCTCAGTCACTGCACCCCATGTCCCTCAGTCACTGCATCCCATGTCCCTCAGTCACTGCATCCCATGTCCCTCAGTCGCTGCATCCCATTGCCCTCAGTCGCTGCATCCCATTGTCCTCAGTCACTGCATCCCACTTCACTCAGTCACTGCATACCATTTCACTCAGTCACTGCATCCCATTTCACTCAGTCACTGCATCCCATTAACTTCAGTCACTGCATCCCATTAACTTCAGTCTTGGCATCCCATTTCAAACAGACACTGCATCCCATTTCCCTCAGTCACTGCATCCCAGTTCACTCAGTCTTGGCATCTCATTTCCCTCAGTCACTGCATCCCATTTCCCTCAGTCACTGCATCCCATTTCCCTCAGTCACTGCAGCCCATTTCCCTCAGTCACTGCATACCATTTCACTCAGTCACTGTATCCCATTTCACTCAGTCACTGCATCCCATTAACTTCAGTCGCAGGATCCCATTTCAAACAGACACTGCATCCCATTTCCCTCAGTCACTGCATCCCATTTCCCTCAGTCACTGCATCACATTTCCCTCAGTCACTGCATCCCAGTTCACTCAGTCTTGGCATCTCATTTCCCTCAGTCACTGCATCCCATTTCCCTCAGTCACTGCATCCCATTTCCCTCAGTCATTGCATCCCATTTCCCTCAGTCACTGCATCCCAGTTCACTCAGTCTTGGCATCTCATTTCCCTCAGTCACTGCATCCCATTTCCCTCAGTCACTGCAGTCCATTTCCCTCAGTCACTGCATCCCATGTCCCACATTCACTGCATCACATTTCACTCAGTCACTGTTTCCCGTATCTCTCAGACGCTGTATTCAATTTCCCACACTCACTGCATCCCATTCCCCTCAATCACTGCATCCCATTACCCTGAGTCACAGTATGCTATGTCCCTCAGTCACTGCATCCCATTTCCCTCAGTCATTGCATCCCATGTCCCTCAGTCACTGCATCCCATTGTCCTCAGTCACTGCATCCCACTTCACTCAGTCACTGCATCCCATTTAACTCAGTCACTGCATCCCATTTCACTCAGTCACTGCAACACATTTCACTCACTGACTGCATCCCATTTCCCTCAGTCACTGCATCCCATTTCACTCAGTCACTGCATCCCATTAACTTCAGTCGCAGGATCCCATTTCAAACAGACACTGCATCCCATTTCCCTCAGTCACTGCATCCCATTTCCCTCAGTCACTGCGTCCCATTTCCCTCAGTCAAAGCGTCCCATTTCCCTCAGTCACTGCACCTCATGTCCCTCAGTCACTGCATCCCATTTCACTAAGTCACTGCATCCCATTTCACTCAGTCACTGCATCACATTTCACTCAATGACGGAATCACATTTCACTCAGTGACTGAATCACATTTCACTCAGTCACTGCGTCCGATTTCACGCAATTACTGCATCCCATTTCACTCAGTCACTGCAACACATTTTACTCACTGACTGCATCCCATTTCCCTCAGTCACTGCATCACATTTCACTCAGACACTTCAGCCCATTTCACTCAGTCACTGCATCCCATTTCCATCTGTCACTGCATCCCATTTCCGTCAGTCACTGCATCCCATTTCACGCAGTCACTGCACTGCATTTCACGCAGTCACTGCACCGCATTTCACGCAGTCACTGCATCCCATTTCACTCAATCACTGCATCTCCTTCACCACAGTCACTGCATCCCATTTTCATCACTCACTTTTCCCCGTATCTCACAGACGCTGCTTTCAATTTCCCACACTCACTGCATACCATTTCCCATAGTCACAGCATCTCCTTGCCCTCAGTCTCTGCATCGCATTTCACTCAGTCGATGCATCCCATGTCCCTCAGTCACTGCATCCCATGTCCCTCAGTCACTGCATCCCATGTCCCTCAGTCACTGCATCGCATTTCACTCAGTCACTGCATCGCATTTCACTCAGTCACTGCATCCCCTTTCACTCAGTGACTGCATCCCATTTCCATCGGTCACTGCATCCCATTTCACTCAGTGATGCATCCCATTTCACTCAGTCACTGCATCCCATTGCACTCAGTCACTGCATCCCATTTGAAGCAGTCACTGCATCCCATTTGAAGCAGTCACTGCATCCCATTTCACGCAGTCACTGCACTGCATTTCACGCAGTCACTGCACCGCATTTCACGCAGACACTGCATCCCATTTCACGCAGACACTGCATCCCATTTCACTCAATCACTGCATCTCCTTCACCACAGTCACTGCATACCATTTTCATCACTCACTGTTCCCCATATCTCATAGACGCTGCTTTCAATTTCCCACACTCACTGCATACCATTTCCCATAGTCACAGCATCTCCTTGCCCTCAGTCTCTGCATCGCATTTCACTCAGTGATTGCATCCTACTTCCCAAAAATACTGAATCCCTTTTCCCTCAGTCACTGCATCTCATTTCACTCAGTCCCTGCATCCCATTCAACTCAGTGATGCATCACATTTGAATCAGAGACAGCAACAGATTTCACTCAGTGACTGCAGCCCATTTCTCTCAGTCACTGCAGCCCATTTCACACAGTCACTGCAGCCCATTTCACACAGTCACTGCAGCCCATTTCACACAGTCACTCCATCTGATTTCACTCAGTCACTGCAGCCCATTTCACTCAGTCACTGCATCTCATTTCACGCAGTCACTGCATCCCATTTCACGCAGTCACTGCATCCCATTTCACGCAGTCACTGCATCACATTTCACTCAGTCACTGCATCACATTTCACTCAGTCACTGCATCACATTTCACTCAGTCACTGCATCCCAATTCACTCCAACACTGCATCTCCTTCACCACAGTCACTGCATCCCATTTCATTCAATCACTGCATCTCCTTCACCAGAGTCACTGCATCCCATTTCCAACAGTCACTGTTTCCCGTATCTCACAGACACTGCATTCAATTTCCCACACTCACTGCATCCCATTTCCCACAGTCACAGCATCTCCTTTCCCTCAGTCTCTGCATCGCATTTCACTCAGTCGATGCATCCCATGTCCCTCAGTCACTGCATCCCATTTCCCTCAGTCACTGCAGTCCATTTCCCTCAGTCACTGCATCCCATGTCCCACATTCAGTGCATCACATTTCACTCAGTCACTGTTTCCCGTATCTCTCAGACGCTGTATTCAATTTCGCACACTCACTGCATCCCATTCCCCTCAGTCACTGCATCCCATTACCCTGAGTCACAGTATGCTATGTCCCTCAGTCACTGCATCCCATTTCCCTCAGTCACTGCATCCCATGTCCCTCAGTCACTGCATCCCATTGTCCTCAGTCACTGCATCCCACTTCACTCAGTCACTGCATCCCACTTAACTCAGTCACTGCATCCCATTTCACTCACTGACTGCATCCCATTTCCCTCAGTCACTGCATCCCATTTCCCTCAGTCACTTCATCCCATTTCCAACAGTCACTGCATCCCATTTCACTCAGTCACTGCATCCCCTTTCACTCAGTCACTGCAACACATTTTACTCACTGACTGCATCCCATTTCCCTCAGTCACTGCATCACATTTCACTCAGTCACTGCATCCCATTTCACAGAGTCACTGCATCTCCTTTCCATCAGTCACTGCATCCCATTTCACTCAGTCACTGCATCCCATTTCCACCTGTCACTGCATCCCATTTCCGTCAGTCACTGCATCCCATTTCACTCAGTGATGCATCCCATTTCACTCAGTGATGCATCCCATTTCACTCAGTGATGCATCCCATTTCACTCAGTCACTGCATCCCATTGCACTCAGTCACTGCATCCCATTTGAAGCAGTCACTGCATCCCATTTCACGCTGTCACTGCACTGCATTTCACACAGTCACTGCACCGCATTTCACGCAGACACTGCATCCCATTTCACTCAGTCACTGCATCTCATTTCACTCAGTCACTGCATCCCATTTCACTCAATCACTGCATCTCCTTCACCACAGTCACTGCATCCCATTTTCATCACTCACTGTTCCACGTATCTCACAGACGCTGCTTTCAATTTCCCACACTCACTGCATACCATTTCCCATAGTCACAGCATCTCCTTGCCCTCAGTCTCTGCATCGCATTTCACTCAGTGATTGCATCCTACTTCCCAAAAATACTGAATCCCTTTTCCCTCAGTCACTGCATCTCATTTCACTCAGTCCCTGCATCCCATTCAACTCAGTGATGCATCACATTTCACTCAGAGACAGCAACAGATTTCACTCAGTGACTGCAGCCCATTTCTCTCAGTCACTGCAGCCCATTTCACGCAGTCACTGCAGCCCATTTCAATCAGTCACTGCAGCCCATTTCAATCAGTCACTCCATCTGATTTCACTCAGTCACTGCATCCCATTTCCCTCAGTCAACGCATCCCATTTCCCTCAGTCACTGCATCCCATGTTCCTCAGTCACTGAATCCCACGTCCCTCAGTCTCTGCATCCCACGTCCCTCATTCACTGCATCCCACGTCCCTCAGTCACTGCATCCCACGTCCCACAGTCACTGCATCCCACGTCCCACAGTCACTGCATCCCATTTCACTCATTCACTTCATCCCATTTCACTCAGTCACTGCATCCCATTTCACTCAGTCACTGTATCCCATTGCACTCAGTCACTGCATCCCATTTGAAGCAGTCACTGCATCCCATTTCACGCAGTCACTGCACCGCATTTCACGCAGACACTGCATCCCATTTCACTCAATCACTGCATCTCCTTCACCACAGTCACTGCATCCCATTTTCATCACTCACTGTTCCCCGTATCTCACAGACGCTGCTTTCAATTTCCCACACTCACTGCATACCATTTCCCATAGTCACAGCATCTCCTTGCCCTCAGTCTCTGCATCGCATTTCACTCAGTCACTGCAACACATTTCACTCACTGACTGTATCCCATTTCACTCAGTCACTGTATCCCATTTCACTCAGTCACTGCATCCCATTAACTTCAGTCGCAGGATCCCATTTCAAACAGACACTGCATCCCATTTCCCTCAGTCACTGCATCCCATTTCCCTCAGTCACTGCATCCCAGTTCACTCAGTCTTGGCATCTCATTTCCCTCAGTCACTGCATCCCATTTCCCTCAGTCACTGCAGTCCATTTCCCTCAGTCACTGCATCGCATTTCACTCAGTCACTGCATCCCATTTCCCTCAGTCACAGCATCACATTTCACTCAGTCACAGCATCACATTTCACTCAGTCACTGCATCCCATTAACTTCAGTCGCAGGATCCCATTTCAAACAGACACTGCATCCCATTTCCCTCAGTCACTGCATCCCATTTCCCTCAGTCACTGCATCCCATTTCCCTCAGTCAAAGCGTCCCATTTACCTCAGTCAAAGCGTCCCATTTCCCTCAGTCACTGCATCCCATTTCACTCAGTCACTGCACCTCATGTCCCTCAGTCACTGCATCACATTTCACTAAGTCACTGCATCCCATTTCACTCAGTGACTGAATCACATTTCACTCAGTCACTGCGTCCGATTTCACGCAATCACTGCATCCCATTTCGCTCAGTCACTGCATCACATTTCACTCAGACACTTCATCCCATTTCACTCAGTCACTGCATCCCATTTCCATCTGTCACTGCATCCCATTTTCGTCAGTCACTGCATCCCATTTCACTCAGTGATGCATCCCATTTCACTCAGTGATGCATCCCATTTCACGCAGTCACTGCACTGCATTTCACGCAGTCACTGCACCGCATTTCACGCAGACACTGCATCCCATTTCACTCAATCACTGCATCTCCTTCACCACAGTCACTGCATCCCATTTTCATCACTCACTGTTCCCCGTATCTCACAGACGCTGCTTTCAATTTCCCACACTCACTGCATACCATTTCCCATAGTCACAGCATCTCCTTGCCCTCAGTCTCTGCATCGCATTTCACTCAGTCGATGCATCCCATGTCCCTCAGTCACTGCATCCCATGTCCCTCAGTCACTGCATCGCATTTCACTCAGTCACTGCATCGCATTTCACTCAGTCACTGCATCCCCTTTCACTCAGTGACTGCAACACATTTTACTCACTGACTGCATCCCATTTCCCTCAGTCACTGCATCACATTTCACTCAGTCACTGCATCACATTTCACTCAGTCACTGCATCTCATTTTACTCAGACACTTCATCTCATTTCACTCAGTCACTGCATCCCATTTCCATCGGTCACTGCATCCCATTTCACTCAGTGATGCATCCCATTTCACTCAGTCACTGCATCCCATTGCACTCAGTCACTGCATCCCATTTGAAGCAGTCACTGCATCCCATTTCACGCAGTCACTGCACTGCATTTCACGCAGTCATTGCACCGCATTTCACGCAGACACTGCACCGCATTTCACACAGACACTGCATCCCATTTCACTCAATCACTGCATGTCCTTCACCACAGTCACTGCATACCATTTTCATCACTCACTGTTCCCCATATCTCATAGACGCTGCTTTCAATTTCCCACACTCACTGCATACCATTTCCCATAGTCACAGCATCTCCTTGCCCTCAGTCTCTGCATCGCATTTCACTCAGTGATTGCATCCTACTTCCCAAAAATACTGAATCCCTTTTCCCTCAGTCACTGCATCTCATTTCACTCAGTCCCTGCATCCCATTCAACTCAGTGATGCATCACATTTCACTCAGAGACAGCAACAGATTTCACTCAGTGACTGCAGCCCATTTCTCTCAGTCACTGCAGCCCATTTCACACAGTCACTGCAGCCCATTTCACACAGTCACTGCAGCCCATTTCACTCAGTCACTGCAGCCCATTTCACTCAGTCACTGCAGCCCATTTCACTCAGTCACTGCATCTCATTTCACGCAGTCACTGCATCCCATTTCACGCAGTCACTGCATCCCATTTCACGCAGTCACTGCATCCCATTTCACTCAGTCACTGCATCCCATTTCACTCAGTCACTGCATCCCATGTCCCTCAGTCACTGCATCCCATTGTCCTCAGTCACTGCATCCCATTTCACTCAGTCACTGCAACACATTTCACTCACTGACTGCATCCCATTTCCCTCAGTCACTGCATCCCATTTCCCTCAGTCACTGCATCCCATTTCCAACAGTCACTGCATCGCATTTCACTCAGTCACTGCATCGCATTTCACTCAGTCACTGCATCCCCTTTCACTCAGTGACTGCAACACATTTTACTCACTGACTGCATCCCATTTCCCTCAGTCACTGCATCACATTTCACTCAGTCACTGCATCACATTTCACTCAGTTACTTCATCCCATTTGACTCAGTCACTGCATACCATTTCCATCTGTCACTGCATCCCATTTCCGTCCGTCACTGCATCCCATTTCACTCAGTGATGCATCCCATTTCACTCAGTCACTGCATCCCATTTCCCTCAGTCACTGCATCCCATGTCCCTCAGTCACTGCATCCCATTGTCCTCAGTCACTGCATCCCACTTCACTCAGTCACTGCATCCCATTTAACTCAGTCACTGCATCCCATTTAACTCAGTCACTGCAACACATTTCACTCACTGACAGCATCCCATTTCCCTCAGTCACTGCATCCCATTTCCCTCAGTCACTGCATCCCATTTCCAACAGTCACTGCATCCCATTTCACTCAGTCACTGCATCACATTTCACTCAGTCACTGCATCACATTTCACTCAGTCACTGCATCACATTTCACTCAGTCACTGCATCACATTTTACTCAGACACTTCATCTCATTTCACTCAGTCACTGCATCCCATTTCCATCGGTCACTGCATCCCATTTCACTCAGTGATGCATCCCATTTCACTCAGTCACTGCATCCCATTGCACTCAGTCACTGCATCCCATTTGAAGCAGTCACTGCATCTCATTTCACGCACTGTACTGCATTTCACGCAGTCACTGCACCGCATTTCACGCAGACACTGCATCCCATTTCACGCAGACACTGCATCCCATTTCACTCAATCACTGCATCTCCTTCACCACAGTCACTGCATCCCATTTTCATCACTCACTGTTCCCCATATCTCATAGACGCTGCTTTCAATTTCCCACACTCACTGCATACCATTTCCCATAGTCACAGCATCTCCTTGCCCTCAGTCTCTGCATCGCATTTCACTCAGTGATTGCATCCTACTTCCCAAAAATACTGAATCCCTTTTCCCTCAGTCACTGCATCTCATTTCACTCAGTCCCTGCATCCCATTCAACTCAGTGATGCATCACATTTCACTCAGAGACAGCAACAGATTTCACTCAGTCACTGCAGCCCATTTCACACAGTCACTGCAGCCCATTTCACACAGTCACTGCAGCCCATTTCACTCAGTCACTCCAGCGCATTTCACTCAGTCACTCCAGCCCATTTCACTCAGTCACTGCAGCCCATTTCACTCAGTCACTGCAGCCCATTTCACGCAGTCACTGCATCCCATTTCACGCAGTCACTGCATCCCATTTCACGCAGTCACTGCATCACATTTCACTCAGTCACTGCATCACATTTCACTCAGTCACTGCATCCCATTTCACTCAGTCACTGCATCCCATGTCCCTCAGTCACTGCATCCCATTGTCCTCAGTCACTGCATCCCATTTCACTCAGTCACTGCAACACATTTCACTCACTGACTGCATCCCATTTCCCTCAGTCACTGCATCCCATTTCCCTCAGTCACTGCATCCCATTTCCAACAGTCACTGCATCGCATTTCACTCAGTCACTGCATCGCATTTCACTCAGTCACTGCATCCCATTTCACTCAGTGACTGCAACACATTTTACTCACTGACTGCATCCCATTTCCCTCAGTCACTGCATCCCATTTCACTCAGTCACTGCATCCCATTTCCCTCAGTCACTGCATCCCATGTCCCTCAGTCACTGCATCCCATTGTCCTCAGTCACTGCATCCCACTTCACTCAGTCACTGCATCCCATTTCACTCAGTGACTGCAACACATTTCACTCACTGACAGCATCCCATTTCCCTCAGTCACTGCATCCCATTTCCCTCAGTCACTGCATCCCATTTCCAACAGTCACTGCATCGCATTTCACTCAGTCACTGCATCACATTTCACTCAGTCACTGCATCACATTTCACTCAGTCACTGCATCCCATTTCACTCAGTCACTGCATCCCATTTCCATCTGTCACTGCATCCCATTTCCGTCAGTCACTGCATCCCATTTCACTCAGTGATGCATCCCATTTCACTCAGTCACTGCATCCCATTTCCCTCAGTCACTGCATCCCATGTCCCTCAGTCACTGCATCCCATGTCCCTCAGTCACTGCATCCCATTGTCCTCAGTCACTGCATCCCACTTCACTCAGTCACTGCATCCCATTTAACTCAGTCACTGCATCCCATTTCACTCAGTGACTGCAACACATTTCACTCACTGACAGCATCCCATTTCCCTCAGTCACTGCATCCCATTTCCCTCAGTCACTGCATCCCATTTCCAACAGTCACTGCATCGCATTTCACTCAGTCACTGCATCACATTTCACTCAGTCACTGCATCACATTTCACTCAGTCACTGCATCCCATTTCACTCAGTCACTGCATCCCATTTCCATCTGTCACTGCATCCCATTTCCGTCAGTCACTGCATCCCATTTCACTCAGTGATGCATCCCATTTCACTCAGTCACTGCATCCCATTGCACTCAGTCACTGCATCCCATTTGAAGCAGTCACTGCATCCCATTTCACGCAGTCACTGCACTGCATTTCACGCAGTCACTGCACCGCATTTCACGCAGACACTGCATCCCATTTCACTCAATCACTGCATCTCCTTCACCACAGTCACTGCATCCCATTTTCATCACTCACTGTTCCACGTATCTCACAGACGCTGCTTTCAATTTCCCACACTCACTGCATACCATTTCCCATAGTCACAGCATCTCCTTGCCCTCAGTCTCTGCATCGCATTTCACTCAGTGATTGCATCCTACTTCCCAAAAATACTGAATCCCCTTTCCCTCAGTCACTGCATCTCATTTCACTCAGTCCCTGCATCCCATTCAACTCAGTCATGCATCACATTTCACTCAGAGACAGCAACAGATTTCACTCAGTGACTGCAGCCCATTTCTCTCAGTCACTGCAGCCCATTTCACGCAGTCACTGCAGCCCATTTCACGCAGTCACTGCATCTCATTTCACTCAGTCACTGCATCTCATTTCACTCAGTCACTGCATCTCATTTCACGCAGTCACTGCATCCCATTTCAGGCAGTCACTGCATCCCATTTCAGGCAGTCCCTGCATCCCATTTCACTCAGTCACTGCATCACATTTCACTCAGTCACTGCATCATATTTCACTCAGTCACTGCATCCCAATTCACTCCATCACTGCATCTCCTTCACCACAGTCACTGCATCCCATTTCATTCAATCATTGCATCTCCTTCACCAGAGTCACTGCATCCCATTTCCAACAGTCACTGCACCGCATTTCACGCAGACACTGCATCCCATTTCCCACAGTCACAGCATCTCCTTTCCCTCAGTCTCTGCATCGCATTTCACTCAGTTGATGCATCCCATGTCCCTCAGTCACTGCATCCCATTTCACTCAGTCACTGCATCCCATTAACTTCAGTCACTGCATCCCATTAACTTCAGTCTTGGCATGCCATTTCAAACAGACACTGCATCCCATTTCCCTCAGTCACTGCATCCCATTTCCCTCAGTCACTGCATCCCAGTTCACTCAGTCTTGGCATCTCATTTCCCTCAGTCACTGCATCCCATTTCCCTCAGTCACTGCATCCCATTTCCCTCAGTCACTGCAGCCCATTTCCCTCAGTCACTGCATACCATTTCACTCAGTCACTGTATCCCATTTCACTCAGTCACTGCATCCCATTAACTTCAGTCGCAGGATCCCATTTCAAACAGACACTGCATCCCATTTCCCTCGGTCACTGCATCCCATTTCCCTCGGTCACTGCATCCCATTTCCCTCAGTCACTGCATCCCATTTCACTCAGTCACTGCATCCCATTAACTTCAGTCGCAGGATCCCATTTCAAACAGACACTGCATCCCATTTCCCTCGGTCACTGCATCCCATTTCCCTCAGTCACTGCATCCCAGTTCACTCAGTCTTGGCATCTCATTTCCCTCAGTCACTGCATCCCATTTCCCTCAGTCACTGCAGTCCATTTCCCTCAGTCACTGCATCCCATGTCCCACATTCACTGCATCACATTTCACTCAGTCACTGTTTCCCATATCTCTCAGACGCTGGATTCAATTTCCCACACTCACAGCATCCCATTCCCCTCAGTCACTGCATCCCATTACCCTGAGTCACAGTATGCTATGTCCCTCAGTCACTGCATCCCATTTCCCTCAGTCACTGCATCCCATGTCCCTCAGTCACTGCATCCCATTGTCCTCAGTCACTGCATCCCATTGTCCTCAGTCACTGCATCCCATTGTCCTCAGTCACTGCATCCCACTTCACTCAGTCACTGCATCCCATTTCACTCAGTCACTGCAACACATTTCACTCACTGACTGCATCCCATTTCCCTCAGTCACTGCATCCCATTTCCCTCAGTCACTGCATCCCATTTCCAACAGTCACTGCATCGCATTTCACTCAGTGACTGCATCGCATTTCACTCAGTCACTGCATCGCATTTCACTCAGCTACTGCATCCCCTTTCACTCAGTGACTGCAACACATTTTATTCACTGACTGCATCCCATTTCCCTCAGTCACTGCATCACATTTCACTCAGTCACTGCATCACATTTCACTCAGTCACTTCATCCCATTTCACTCAGTCACTGCATCCCATTTCCATCTGTCACTGCATCCCATTTCCGTCAGTCACTGCATCCCATTTCACTCAGTGATGCATCCCATTTCACTCAGTCACTGCATCCCATTGCACTCAGTCACTGCACCCCATTTGAAGCAGTCACTGCATCCCATTTCACGCAGTCACTGCACTGCATTTCACGCAGTCACTGCACCGCATTTCACGCAGACACTGCATCCCATTTCACTCAGTCACTGCATCTCATTTCACTCAGTCACTGCATCCCATTTCACTCAATCGCTGCATCTCCTTCACCACAGTCACTGCATCCCATTTTCATCACTCACTGTTCCACGTATCTCACAGACGCTGCTTTCAATTTCCCACACTCACTGCATACCATTTCCCATAGTCACAGCATCTCCTTGCCCTCAGTCTCTGCATCGCATTTCACTCAGTGATTGCATCCTACTTCCCAAAAATACTGAATCCCCTTTCCCTCAGTCACTGCATCTCATTTCACTCAGTCCCTGCATCCCATTCAACTCAGTCATGCATCAC
Organism: Stegostoma tigrinum; assembly: GCF_030684315.1. NCBI lineage: Eukaryota > Metazoa > Chordata > Chondrichthyes > Orectolobiformes > Stegostomatidae > Stegostoma > Stegostoma tigrinum. The sequence continues at coordinate 73,874 of NW_026728177.1, read as the reverse complement.
ATTTCACTCAGAGACAGCAACAGATTTCACTCAGTGACTGCAGCCCATTTCTCTCAGTCACTGCAGCCCATTTCACGCAGTCACTGCAGCCCATTTCACTCAGTCACTCCATCTGATTTCACTCAGTCACTGCATCTCATTTCACTCAGTCACTGCATCTCATTTCACGCAGTCACTGCATCCCATTTCACGCAGTCACTGCATCCCATTTCACGCAGTCACTGCATCCCATTTCACGCAGTCTCTGCATCCCATTTCACTCAGTCACTGCATCACATTTCACTCAGTCACTGCATCATATTTCACTCAGTCACTGCATCCCAATTCACTCCATCACTGCATCTCCTTCACCACAGTCACTGCATCCCATTTCATTCAATCATTGCATCTCCTTCACCAGAGTCACTGCATCCCATTTCCAACAGTCACTGTTTCCCGTATCTCACAGACGCTGCATTCAATTTCCCACACTCACTGCATCCCATTTCCCACAGTCACAGCATCTCCTTTCCCTCAGTCTCTGCATCGCATTTCACTCAGTCAATGCATCCCATGTCCCTCAGTCACTGCATCCCATGTCCCTCAGTCACTGCATCCCATTTCCCTCAGTCAACGCATCCCATTTCCCTCAGTCAACGCTTCCCATTTCCCTCAGTCACCGCATCCCATTTCCCTCAGTCACTGCATCCCATTTCCCTCAGTCAGTGCATCCCATGTTCCTCAGTCACTGCATCCCACGTCCCTCAGTCACTGCATCCCACGTCCCTCATTCACTGCATCGCACGTCCCTCAGTCACTGCATCCCACGTCCCACAGTCACTGCATCCCACGTCCCACAGTCACTGCATCCCATTTCACTTATTCACTTCATCCCATTTCAGTCAGTCACTGCATCCCATTTCACTCAGTCACTGCCTCCCATTTCACTCAATCACTGCATCTCCTTCACCACAGTCACTGCATCCCATTTCCCTCAGTCACTGCATCTCATTTCACTCAGTCACTGCATCCCATTTCACTCAATCACTGCATCTCCTTCACCACAGTAACTGCATCCCATGTCCCAGTCACTGCATCCCATTTTCATCAGTCACTGTTTCCCCTATCTCTCAGACGCTGTATTCAATTTCCCACACTCACTGCATCCCAATCCCCTCAGTCACTGCATCCCATTACCCTGAGTCACAGTATGCCATTTCCCACAGTCACTGCATCTTCTTTCCCTCAGTCACTGCATCCCATTTCCCTCAGTCACTGCATCCCATCTCCCTCAGTCACTGCACCCCATGTCCCTCAGTCACTGCACCCCATGTCCCTCAGTCACTGCACCACATGTCCCTCAGTCGCTGCACCCCATGTCCCTCAGTCGCTGCATCCCATGTCCCTCAGTCGCTGCATCCCATGTCCCTCAGTCGCTGCATCCCATGGCCCTCAGTCGCTGCATCCCATTGCCCTCAGTCGCTGCATCCCATTGTCCTCAGTCACTGCATCCCACTTCACTCAGTCACTGCATACCATTTCACTCAGTCACTGCATCCCATTTCACTCAGTCACTGCATCCCATTAACTTCAGTCACTGCATCCCATTAACTTCAGTCTTGGCATCCCATTTCAAACAGACACTGCATCCCATTTCCCTCAGTCACTGCATCCCATTTCCCTCAGTCACTGCATCCCAGTTCACTCAGTCTTGGCATCTCATTTCCCTCAGTCACTGCATCCCATTTCCCTCAGTCACTGCATCCCATTTCCCTCAGTCACTGCATCCCATCTCCCTCAGTCACTGCACCCCATGTCCCTCAGTCACTGCACCCCATGTCCCTCAGTCACTGCACCCCATGTCCCTCAGTCGCTGCACCCCATGTCCCTCAGTCGCTGCATCCCATGTCCCTCAGTCGCTGCATCCCATTGCCCTCAGTCACTGCATCCCACTTCACTCAGTCACTGCATACCATTTCACTCAGTCACTGCATCCCATTTCACTCAGTCACTGCATCCCATTAACTTCAGTCACTGCATCCCATTAACTTCAGTCTTGGCATCCCATTTCAAACAGACACTGCATCCCATTTCCCTCAGTCACTGCATCCCATTTCCCTCAGTCACTGCATCCCAGTTCACTCAGTCTTGGCATCTCATTTCCCTCAGTCACTGCATCCCATTTCCCTCAGTCACTGCATCCCATTTCCCTCAGTCACTGCATCCCATTTCACTCAGTCACTGCATACCATTTCACTCAGTCACTGTATCCCATTTCACTCAGTCACTGTATCCCATTTCACTCAGTCAATGCATCCAATTAACTTCAGTCGCAGGATCCCATTTCAAACAGACACTGCATCCCATTTCCCTCAGTCACTGCATCCCATTTCCCACAGTCACTGCATCCCATTTCCCTCAGTCACTGCATCCCAGTTCACTCAGTCTTGGCATCTCATTTCCCTCAGTCACTGCATCCCATTTCCCTCAGTCACTGCATCCCAGTTCACTCAGTCTTGGCATCTCATTTCCCTCAGTCACTGCATCCCATTTCCCATTTCCCTCAGTCACTGCAGTCCATTTCCCTCAGTCACTGCATGCCATGTCCCACATTCACTGCCTCACATTTCACTCAGTCACTGTTTCCCGTATCTCTCAGACGCTGTATTCAATTTCCCACACTCACTGCATCCCATTCCCCTCAGTCACTGCATCCCATTACCCTGAGTCACAGTATGCTATGTCCCTCAGTCACTGCATCCCATTTCCCTCAGTCACTGCATCCCATGTCCCTCAGTCACTGCATCCCATTGTCCTCAGTCACTGCATCCTACTTCACTCAGTCACTGCATCCCATTTAACTCAGTCACTGCATCCCATTTCACTCAGTCACTGCATCCCATTTCACTCAGTCACTGCATCCCCTTTCACTCAGTGACTGCATCCCATTTCCCTCAGTCACTGCATCACATTTCACTCAGTCACTGCATCACATTTCACTCAGTCACTGCATCACATTTCACTCAGTCACTTCATCCCATTTCACTCAGTCACTGCATCCCATTTCCATCTGTCACTGCATCCCATTTCACTCAGTCACTGCATCCCCTTTCACTCAGTGACTGCATCCCATTTCACTCAGTCACTGCATCCCATTGCACTCAGTCACTGCATCCCATTTGAAGCAGTCACTGCATCCCATTTCACGCAGTCACTGCACTGCATTTCACGCAGTCACTGCACCGCATTTCACGCAGACACTGCATCCCATTTCACTCAGTCACTGCATCTCATTTCACTCAGTCACTGCATCCCATTTCACTCAATCACTGCATCTCCTTCACCACAGTCACTGCATCCCATTTTCATCACTCACTGTTCCACGTATCTCACAGACGCTGCTTTCAATTTCCCACACTCACTGCATACCATTTCCCATAGTCACAGCATCTCCTTGCCCTCAGTCTCTGCATCGCATTTCACTCAGTGATTGCATCCTACTTCCCAAAAATACTGAATCCCTTTTCCCTCAGTCACTGCATCTCATTTCACTCAGTCCCTGCATCCCATTCAACTCAGTCATGCATCACATTTCACTCAGAGACAGCAACAGATTTCACTCAGTGACTGCAGCCCATTTCTCTCAGTCACTGCAGCCCATTTCACGCAGTCACTGCAGCCCATTTCACGCAGTCACTGCATCTGATTTCACTCAGTCACTGCATCTCATTTCACTCAGTCACTGCATCTCATTTCACTCAGTCACTGCATCTCATTTCACGCAGTCACTGCATCCCATTTCACGCAGTCCCTGCATCCCATTTCACTCAGTCACTGCATCATATTTCACTCAGTCACTGCATCCCAATTGACTCCATCACTGCATCTCCTTCACCACAGTCACTGCATCCCATTTCATTCAATCATTGCATCTCCTTCACCAGAGTCACTGCATCCCATTTCCAACAGTCACTGTTTCCCGTATCTCACAGACGCTGCATTCAATTTCCCACACTCACTGCATCCCATGTCCCTCAGTCACTGCATCCCATTTCCCTCAGTCACTGCATCCCATTTCCCTCAGTCACTGCATCCCATTTCCAACAGTCACTGCATCACATTTCACTCAGTCACTGCATCGCATTTCACTCAGTCACTGCATCGCATTTCACTCAGTCACTGCATCCCCTTTCACTCAGTGACTGCAACACATTTTACTCACTGACTGCATCCCATTTCCCTCAGTCACTGCATCACATTTAACTCAGTCACTGCATCACATTTCACTCAGACACTGCATCCCATTTCACTCAGACACTGCATCCCATTTCCATCTGTCACTGCATCCCATTTCCAGTCACTGCATCCCATTTCACTCAGTGATGCATCCCATTTCACTCAGTCACTGCACTGCATTTCACGCAGTCAATGCACCGCATTTCACGCAGTCACTGCATCCCATTTCACTCAGTCACTGCATCCCATTTCACTCAGTCACTGCATCCCATTTCTCTCAGTCACTGCAGCCCATTTCACACAGTCACTGCAGCCCATTTCACACAGTCACTGCAGCCCATTTCACTCAGTCACACCATCTGATTTCACTCATTCACTGCATCTCATTTCACTCAGGCACTGCATCTCATTTCACGCAGTCACTGCATCCCATTTCACTCCATCACTGCATCTCCTTCACCACAGTCACAGCATCCCATTTCCATCAGTCACTGGTTCCCGTATCTCACAGACACTGCATTCAATTTCCGACACTCACTGTATCCCATTTCCCATTGACTCAGCGTCTCCTTTCCCACAGTCTCTGCATCTCATTTCATCAGTGATTGCATCCTACCCCCAAAAATACTGCATCCCATTTCGCTCAGTCACTGCATCTCATTTCACTCGGCCACTGCATCCCATTTCCCTTGGTCACTGCATCCCATTTCCCTCAGTCACTGCATTGCATTTCCGTCAGTTAGTGCATCATATTTCCATCAAACAATGCATCTCATTTCACTCAGTCACAGCAGCTCATGTCACTCTGTCATTGCATCCAATTTCCATCAGTCAGTGCATCTCATTTCACTCAGTAAGTGCATCTCATTTCACTCAATCACTGCATCGCATTTCACTCAGTCACTGCATCACATTTCACTCAGTCACTGCATCCCATTTCACTCAGTCACTGCATCCCATTTCACTCAGTCACTGCATCTCATTTCACTCAGTGATGCATCCCATTTCACTCAGTGATGCATCCCATTTCACTCAGTCACTGCATCCCATTTCCCGCAGACACTGCATCCCATTTCACTCAGTCACTGCATCCCATTTCACTAAGTCACTGCATCCCATTTCACTCAGTCACTGCATCCCATTTCACTCAGTCACTGCATCCCATTTCACGCAGTCACTGCACCGCATTTCACGCAGTCACTGCACCGCATTTCACGCAGTCACTGCACCGCATTTCACGCAGACACTGCATCGCATTTCACTCAATCACTGCATCTCCTTCACCATAGTCACTGCATCCCATTTTCATCAATCACTGTTCCCTGTATCTCACACACGCTGCATTCAATTTCCCACACTCACTGCATCCCATTTCCCATTGTCACAGCCTCTCCCTTCCCTCAGTCTCTGCATCGCATTTCACTCAGTGATTGCATCCTACTTCCCAAAAATACTGAATCCCTTTTCCCTCAGTCACTGCATCTCATTTCACTCAGTCCCTGCATCTCATATCCCTCAGTCACTGCATCCCATTCAACTCAGTGATGCATCACATTTCACTCAGTGACTACAACAGATTTCACTCAGTGACTGCAGCCCATTTCACTCAGTCACTGCAGCCCATTTCTCTCAGTCACTGCAGCCCATTTCTCTCAGTCACTGCAGCCCATTTCTCTCAGTCACTGCAGCCCATTTCAATCAGTAATGCATCCCATTTCACTCAGTGACTGCAACACATTTCACTCAGTGACTGCATCCCATTTCACTCAGTGACTGCATCCCATTTCACTCAGTGACTGCATCCCATTTCACTCAGTCACTGCATCCCATTTCACTCAGTCACTGCATCCCATTTCACTCAGGCACTGCGTCGCATTTCCCTCAGTCAAAGCGTCCCATTTCCCTCAGGCACTGCGTCCCATTTCCCTCAGTCAAAGCGTCCCATTTCCCTCAGTCAAAGCGTCCCATTTCCCTCAGTCACTGCGTCCCATTTCCCTCAGTCACTGCATCTCATGTCCCTCAGTCACTGCATGCCATTTCACTCAATGACGGAATCACATTTCACTCAGTGACTGAATCACATTTCACTCAGTCACTGCGTCCGATTTCACGCAGTCACTGCATCCCATTTCACTCAGTCACTGCAACACATTTTACTCACTGACTGCATCACATTTCACTCAGTCACTGCATCACATTTCACTCAGACACTGCATCACATTTCACTCAGACACTGCATCACATTTCACTCAGACACTGCATCACATTTCACTCAGACACTGCATCACATTTCACTCAGACACTGCATCACATTTCACTCAGACACTGCATCACATTTCACTCAGACACTGCATCACATTTCACTCAGACACTGCATCACATTTCACTCAGACACTTCATCCCATTTCACTCAGTCACTGCATCCCATTTCCATCTGTCACTGCATCCCATTTCCGTCAGTCACTGCATCCCATTTCACTCAGTGATGCATCCCATTTCACTCAGTCACTGCATCCCATTGCACTCAGTCACTGCATCCCATTTGAAGCAGTCACTGCATCCCATTTCACGCAGTCACTGCACTGCATTTCACGCAGTCACTGCACTGCATTTCACGCAGTCACTGCACCGCATTTCACGCAGTCACTGCACCGCATTTCACGCAGTCACTGCATCCCATTTCCCATTGTCACAGCCTCTCCCTTCCCTCAGTCTCTGCATCGCATTTCACTCAGTGATTGCATCCTACTTCCCAAAAATACTGAATCCCTTTTCCCTCAGTCACTGCATCTCATTTCACTCAGTCCCTGCATCTCATATCCCTCAGTCACTGCATCCCATTCAACTCAGTGATGCATCACATTTCACTCAGTGACTACAACAGATTTCACTCAGTGACTGCAGCCCATTTCACTCAGTCACTGCAGCCCATTTCTCTCAGTCACTGCAGCCCATTTCTCTCAGTCACTGCAGCCCATTTCAATCAGTAATGCATCCCATTTCACTCAGTGACTGCAACACATTTCACTCAGTGACTGCATCCCATTTCACTCAGTCACTGCATCCCATTTCACTCAGTCACTGCATCCCATTTCACTCAGGCACTGCGTCGCATTTCCCTCAGTCAAAGCGTCCCATTTCCCTCAGGCACTGCGTCCCATTTCCCTCAGTCAAAGCGTCCCATTTCCCTCAGTCAAAGCGTCCCATTTCCCTCAGTCACTGCGTCCCATTTCCCTCAGTCACTGCATCTCATGTCCCTCAGTCACTGCATGCCATTTCACTCAATGACGGAATCACATTTCACTCAGTGACTGAATCACATTTCACTCAGTCACTGCGTCCGATTTCACGCAGTCACTGCATCCCATTTCACTCAGTCACTGCAACACATTTTACTCACTGACTGCATCACATTTCACTCAGTCACTGCATCACATTTCACTCAGACACTGCATCACATTTCACTCAGACACTGCATCACATTTCACTCAGACACTGCATCACATTTCACTCAGACACTGCATCACATTTCACTCAGACACTGCATCACATTTCACTCAGACACTGCATCCCATTTCACTCAGTCACTGCATCCCATTTCCATCTGTCACTGCATCCCATTTCCGTCAGTCACTGCATCCCATTTCACTCAGTGATGCATCCCATTTCACTCAGTCACTGCATCCCATTGCACTCAGTCACTGCATCCCATTTGAAGCAGTCACTGCATCCCATTTCACGCAGTCACTGCACTGCATTTCACGCAGTCACTGCACTGCATTTCACGCAGTCACTGCACCGCATTTCACGCAGTCACTGCACCGCATTTCACGCAGTCACTGCACCGCATTTCACTCAGTCACTGCATGCCATTTCACTCAATCACTGCATCTCCTTCACCACAGTCACTGCATCCCATTTTCATCACTCACTGTTCCCCGTATCTCACAGACGCTGCTTTCAATTTCCCACACTCACTGCATACCATTTCCCATAGTCACAGCATCTCCTTGCCCTCAGTCTCTGCACCGCATTTCACTCAGTCACTGCATCCCATTTCACTCAATCACTGCATCTCCTTCACCACAGTCACAGCATCCCATTTCCATCAGTCACTGGTTCCCGTATCTCACAGACGCTGCATTCAATTTCCGACACTCACTGTATCCCATTTCCCATAGACACAGCATCTCCTTTCCCACAGTCTCTGCATCTCATTTCAATCAGTGATTGCATCCTACTTCCCAAAAATACTGAATCCCTTTTCCCTCAGTCACTGCATCTCATTTCACTCAGTCCCTGCATCCCATTCAACTCAGTGATGCATCACATTTCACTCAGACACAGCAACAGATTTTACTCAGTGACTGCAGCCCATTTCACACAGTCACTGCAGCCCATTTCACACAGTCACTGCAGCCCATTTCACTCAGTCACTCCATCTGATTTCACTCAGTCACTGCATCTCATTTCACTCAGTCACTGCATCCCATTTGAAGCAGTCACTGCATCCCATTTCACGCAGTCACTGCATCCCATTTCACGCAGTCACTGCACCGCATTTCACGCAGTCACTGCACCGCATTTCACGCAGTCACTGCTTCCCAATTCACTCCATCACCACAGTCCATCTCCTTCACCACAGTCACAGCATCCCATTTCCATCAGTCACTGGTTCCCGTATCTCACAGACGCTGCATTCAATTTCCGACACTCACTGTATCCCATTTCCCATTGACTCAGCGTCTCCTTTCCCACAGTCTCTGCATCACATTTCACTCAATGATTGCATCCTACTTCCCAAAAATACTGAATCCCTTTTCCCTCAGTCACTGCATCTCATTTCACTCAGTCCCTGCATCTCATATGCCTCAGTCACTGCATCTCATTCAACTCAGTGATGCATCACATTTCACTCAGAGACTACAACAGATTTCACTCAGTGACTGCAGCCCATTTCTCTCAGTCACTGCAGCCAATTTCTCTCAGTCACTGCAGCCCATTTCTCTCAGTCACTGCAGCCCATTTCAATCAGTAATGCATCCCATTTCACTCAGTGACTGCAACACACTTCACTCAGTGACTGCATCCCATTTCACTCAGTGACTGCAACACATTTCACTCAGTCACTGCATCCCATTTCACTCAGTGACTGCAACACATTTCACTCAGTGACTGCAACACATTTCACTCAGTGACTGCAACACATTTCACTCAGTGACTGCAACACATTTCACTCAGGCACTGCATCCCATTTCACTCAGGCACTGCATCCCATTTCCCTCAGTCAAAGAGTCCCATTTCCCTCAGTCACTGCATCTCATGTCCCTCAGTCACTGCATCCCATTTCACTAAGTCACTGCATCCCATTTCACTCAGTCACTGCATCCCATTTGCCTCAGTCACTGCATCCCATGTCCCTTAGTCACTGCATCCCATGTCCCTCAGTCACTGCAGCCCATTTCACTCAGTCACTGCATCATATTTCCATCAAACAAGGCATCTCATTTCACTCAGTCACTGCATCCCATTTTCATCACTCACTGTTCCCCGTATCTCACAGACGCTGCTTTCAATTTCCCACACTCACTGCATACCATTTCCCATAGTCACAGCACCTCCTTGCCCTCAGTCTCTGCATCGCGTTTCACTCAGTCCCTGCATCCCATTCAACTGAGTGCTACATCACATTTCACTGAGAGACAGCAACAGATTTCACTCAGTCACTGCAGCCCATTTCACACAGTCACTGCAGCCCATTTCACACAGTCACTGCAGCCCATTTCACTCAGTCACTCCATCTGATTTCACTCAGTCACTGCATCTCATTTCACTCAGTCACTGCATCTCATTTCACGCAGTCACTGCATCCCATTTCACGCAGTCACTGCATCCCATTTCACGCAGTCACTGCATCCCATTTCACGCAGTCACTGCATCACATTTCACTCAGTCACTGCATCACATTTCACTCAGTCATTGCATCCCAATTCACTCCATCACTGCATCTCCTTCACCACAGTCACAGCATCCCATTTCCATCAGTCACTGGTTCCCGTATCTCACAGACGCTGCATTCAATTTCCGACACTCACTGTATCCCATTTCCCAATGATTCAGCGTCTCCTTTCCCACAGTCTCTGCATCTCATTTCAATCAGTGATTGCATCCTACTTCCCAAAAATACTGCATCACATTTCGCTCAGTCACTGCATCTCATTTCACTCGGCCACTGCATCCCATTTCCCTTGGTCACTGCATCCCATTTCCCTCAGTCACTGCATTGCATTTCCGTCAGTTACTGCATTATCTTTCCATCAAACAATGCATCTCATTTCACTCAGTCACTGCAGTTCATGTCACTCTGTCACTGCATCCAATTTCCATCAGTCAGTGCATCTCATTTCACGCAGTAAGTGCATCTCATTTCACTCATTCACTGCATCGCATTTCACTCAGTCACTGCATCACATTTCACTCAGTCACTGCATCCCATTTCACTCAGTCACTGCATCTCATTTCACTCAGTCACTGCATCCCATTTCACTCAGTGTTGCATCCCATTTCACTCAGTGATGCATCCCATTTCACTCAGTCAGTGCATCCCATTTCCCGCAGACACTGCATCCCATTTCACTCAGTCACTGCATCCCATTTCACTCAGTCACTGCATCCCATTTGAAGCAATCACTGCATCCCATTTCACGCAGTCACTGCACTGCATTTCACGCAGTCACTGCACCGCATTTCACGCAGTCACTGCATCCCAATTCACTCCATCACCACAGTCCATCTCCTTCACCACAGTCACATCATCCCATTTCCATCAGTCACTGGTTCCCGTATCTCACAGACGCTGCATTCAATTTCCGACACTCACTGTATCCCATTTCCCATTGACTCAGCGTCTCCTTTCCCACAGTCTCTGCATCGCATTTCACTCAGTGATTGCATCCTACTTCCCAAAAATACTGAATCCCTTTTCCCTCAGTCACAGCAGCCCATTTCTCTCAGTCACTGCAGCCCATTTCTCTCAGTCACTGCAGCCCATTTCAATCAGTAATGCATCCCATTTCACTCAGTGACTGCAACACATTTCACTCAGTGACTGCATCCCATTTCACTCAGTCACTGCATCCCATTTCACTCAGTCACTGCATCCCATTTCACTCAGTGACTGCAACACATTTCACTCAGTGACTGCAACAGATTTCACTCAGTGAGTGCAGCCCATTTCACTCAGTCACTGCAGCCCATTTCTCTCAGTCACTGCAGCCCATTTCTCTCAGTCACTGCAGCCCATTTCAATCAGTAATGCATCCCATTTCACTCAGTGACTGCAACACATTTCACTCAGTGACTGCATCCCATTTCACTCAGTCACTGCATCCCATTTCACTCAGTCACTGCATCCCATTTCACTCAGTCACTGCATCCCATTTCACTCAGGCACTGCGTCGCATTTCCCTCAGTCAAAGCGTCCCATTTCCCTCAGGCACTGCGTCCCATTTCCCTCAGTCAAAGCGTCCCATTTCCCTCAGTCAAAGCGTCCCATTTCCCTCAGTCACTGCGTCCCATTTCCCTCAGTCACTGCATCTCATGTCCCTCAGTCACTGCATGCCATTTCACTCAATGACGGAATCACATTTCACTCAGTGACTGAATCACATTTCACTCAGTCACTGCGTCCGATTTCACGCAGTCACTGCATCCCATTTCACTCAGTCACTGCAACACATTTTACTCACTGACTGCATCACATTTCACTCAGTCACTGCATCACATTTCACTCAGTCACTGCATCACATTTCACTCAGACACTGCATCACATTTCACTCAGACACTGCATCACATTTCACTCAGACACTGCATCACATTTCACTCAGACACTGCATCACATTTCACTCAGACACTGCATCACATTTCACTCAGACACTTCATCCCATTTCACTCAGTCACTGCATCCCATTTCCATCTGTCACTGCATCCCATTTCCGTCAGTCACTGCATCCCATTTCACTCAGTGATGCATCCCATTTGAAGCAGTCACTGCATCCCATTTCACGCAGTCACTGCACTGCATTTCACGCAATCACTGCTCCGCATTTCACGCAGTCACTGCACCGCATTTCACTCAGTCACTGCAGCCCATTTCACTCAGTCACTGCATCATATATCCATCAAACAAGGCATCTCATTTCACTCAGTCACTGCATCCCATTTTCATCACTCACTGTTCCCCGTATCTCACAGACGCTGCTTTCAATTTCCCACACTCACTGCATACCATTTCCCATAGTCACAGCACCTCCTTGCCCTCAGTCTCTGCATCGCATTTCACTCAGTCCCTGCATCCCATTCAACTCAGTGATGCATCACATTTCACTCAGAGACAGCAACAGATTTCACTCAGTGACTGCAGCCCATTTCTCTCAGTCACTGCAGCCCATTTCACACAGTCACTGCAGCCCATTTCACACAGTCACTGCAGCCCATTTCACTCAGTCACTCCATCTGATTTCACTCAGTCACTGCATCTCATTTCACGCAGTCACTGCATCCCATTTCACGCAGTCACTGCATCCCATTTCACGCAGTCACTGCATCACATTTCACTCAGTCATTGCATCCCAATTCACTCCATCACTGCATCTCCTTCACCACAGTCACAGCATCCCATTTCCATCAGTCACTGGTTCCTGTATCTCACAGACGCTGCATTCAATTTCCGACACTCACTGTATCCCATTTCCCATTGATTCAGCGTCTCCTTTCCCGCAGTCTCTGCATCTCATTTCAATCAGTGATTGCATCCTACTTCCCAAAAATACTGCATCACATTTCGCTCAGTCACTGCATCTCATTTCACTCGGCCACTGCATCCCATTTCCCTTGGTCACTGCATCCCATTTCCCTCAGTCACTGCATCCCATTTCCCTCAGTCACTGCATCCCATTACCCTGAGTCACAGTATGCCATTTCCCACAGTCACTGCATCTTCTTTCCCTCAGTCACTGCATCCCATTTCCATCTGTCACTGCATCCCATCTCCCTCAGTCACTGCACCCCATGTCCCTCAGTCACTGCATCCCATGTCCCTCAGTCACTGCATCCCATGTCCCTCAGTCACTGCATCCCATGTCCCTCAGTCACTGCATCCCATTTCCCTCAGTCACTGCATACCATTTCCATCAGTCACTGTATCCCAGTTCACTCAGTCTTGGCATCCCATTTCACTCAGTCACTGCATCCCATTTCACTCAGTCACTGCATCCCATTTCACTCAGTCACTGCAACATATTTCACTCACTGACTGCATCCCATTTCACTCAGTGACTGAATCACATTTCACTCAGTCACTGCATCCCATTTCAAACATTTCAATGCATCCCATTTCCTCAGTCACTGCATCTCCTTTCCACAGTCACGGCAATCCCATTTCACTCAGTCACTGCATCCCATTTCACTCAGTCACTGCATCCCATTTCACTCAGTCACTGCATCCCATTTCACAGAGTCACTGCATCTCCTTTCCATCAGTCACTGCATCCCCTTTCACTCAGTGACTGCAACACATTTCACTCACTGACTGCATCCCATTTCCCTCAGTCACTGCATCCCATTTCCCTCAGTCACTGCATCCCATTTCCAACAGTCACTGCATCGCATTTCACTCAGTCACTGCATCACATTTCACTCAGTCACTGCATCACATTTCCCTCAGTCACTGCATCACATTTCCCTCAGTCACTGCATCTCATGTCCCTCAGTCACTGCATGCCATTTCACTCAATGACGGAATCACATTTCACTCAGTGACTGAATCACATTTCACTCAGTCACTGCGTCCGATTTCACGCAGTCACTGCATCCCATTTCACTCAGTCACTGCAACACATTTTACTCACTGACTGCATCACATTTCACTCAGTCACTGCATCACATTTCACTCAGACACTGCATCACATTTCACTCAGACACTGCATCCCATTTCACTCAGACACTGCATCACATTTCACTCAGACACTGCATCACATTTCACTCAGACACTGCATCACATTTCACTCAGACACTGCATCACATTTCACTCAGACACTGCATCACATTTCACTCAGACACTTCATCCCATTTCACTCAGTCACTGCATCCCATTTCCATCTGTCACTGCATCCCATTTCCGTCAGTCACTGCATCCCATTTCACTCAGTGATGCATCCCATTTCACTCAGTCACTGCATCCCATTGCACTCAGTCACTGCATCCCATTTGAAGCAGTCACTGCATCCCATTTCACGCAGTCACTGCACTGCATTTCACGCAGTCACTGCACTGCATTTCACGCAGTCACTGCACCGCATTTCACGCAGTCACTGCACCGCATTTCACGCAGTCACTGCATCCCATTTCCCATTGTCACAGCCTCTCCCTTCCCTCAGTCTCTGCATCGCATTTCACTCAGTGATTGCATCCTACTTCCCAAAAATACTGAATCCCTTTTCCCTCAGTCACTGCATCTCATTTCACTCAGTCCCTGCATCTCATATCCCTCAGTCACTGCATCCCATTCAACTCAGTGATGCATCACATTTCACTCAGTGACTACAACAGATTTCACTCAGTGACTGCAGCCCATTTCACTCAGTCACTGCAGCCCATTTCTCTCAGTCACTGCAGCCCATTTCTCTCAGTCACTGCAGCCCATTTCTCTCAGTCACTGCAGCCCATTTCAATCAGTAATGCATCCCATTTCACTCAGTGACTGCAACACATTTCACTCAGTGACTGCATCCCATTTCACTCAGTCACTGCATCCCATTTCACTCAGTCACTGCATCCCATTTCACTCAGGCACTGCGTCGCATTTCCCTCAGTCAAAGCGTCCCATTTCCCTCAGACACTGCGTCCCATTTCCCTCAGTCAAAGCGTCCCATTTCCCTCAGTCAAAGCGTCCCATTTCCCTCAGTCACTGCGTCCCATTTCCCTCAGTCACTGCATCTCATGTCCCTCAGTCACTGCATGCCATTTCACTCAATGACGGAATCACATTTCACTCAGTGACTGAATCACATTTCACTCAGTCACTGCGTCCGATTTCACGCAGTCACTGCATCCCATTTCACTCAGTCACTGCAACACATTTTACTCACTGACTGCATCACATTTCACTCAGTCACTGCATCACATTTCACTCAGACACTGCATCACATTTCACTCAGACACTGCATCACATTTCACTCAGACACTGCATCACATTTCACTCAGACACTGCATCACATTTCACTCAGACACTGCATCACATTTCACTCAGACACTGCATCACATTTCACTCAGACACTGCATCCCATTTCACTCAGTCACTGCATCCCATTTCCATCTGTCACTGCATCCCATTTCCGTCAGTCACTGCATCCCATTTCACTCAGTGATGCATCCCATTTCACTCAGTCACTGCATCCCATTGCACTCAGTCACTGCATCCCATTTGAAGCAGTCACTGCATCCCATTTCACGCAGTCACTGCACTGCATTTCACGCAGTCACTGCACTGCATTTCACGCAGTCACTGCACCGCATTTCACGCAGTCACTGCACCGCATTTCACGCAGTCACTGCACCGCATTTCACTCAGTCACTGCATGCCATTTCACTCAATCACTGCATCTCCTTCACCACAGTCACTGCATCCCATTTTCATCACTCACTGTTCCCCGTATCTCACAGACGCTGCTTTCAATTTCCCACACTCACTGCATACCATTTCCCATAGTCACAGCATCTCCTTGCCCTCAGTCTCTGCACCGCATTTCACTCAGTCACTGCATCCCATTTCACTCAATCACTGCATCTCCTTCACCACAGTCACAGCATCCCATTTCCATCAGTCACTGGTTCCCGTATCTCACAGACGCTGCATTCAATTTCCGACACTCACTGTATCCCATTTCCCATAGACACAGCATCTCCTTTCCCACAGTCTCTGCATCTCATTTCAATCAGTGATTGCATCCTACTTCCCAAAAATACTGAATCCCTTTTCCCTCAGTCACTGCATCTCATTTCACTCAGTCCCTGCATCCCATTCAACTCAGTGATGCATCACATTTCACTCAGACACAGCAACAGATTTCACTCAGTGACTGCAGCCCATTTCACACAGTCACTGCAGCCCATTTCACACAGTCACTGCAGCCCATTTCACTCAGTCACTCCATCTGATTTCACTCAGTCACTGCATCTCATTTCACTCAGTCACTGCATCCCATTTGAAGCAGTCACTGCATCCCATTTCACGCAGTCACTGCATCCCATTTCACGCAGTCACTGCACCGCATTTCACGCAGTCACTGCACCGCATTTCACGCAGTCACTGCTTCCCAATTCACTCCATCACCACAGTCCATCTCCTTCACCACAGTCACAGCATCCCATTTCCATCAGTCACTGGTTCCCGTATCTCACAGACGCTGCATTCAATTTCCGACACTCACTGTATCCCATTTCCCATTGACTCAGCGTCTCCTTTCCCACAGTCTCTGCATCACATTTCACTCAATGATTGCATCCTACTTCCCAAAAATACTGAATCCCTTTTCCCTCAGTCACTGCATCTCATTTCACTCAGTCCCTGCATCTCATATGCCTCAGTCACTGCATCTCATTCAACTCAGTGATGCATCACATTTCACTCAGAGACTACAACAGATTTCACTCAGTGACTGCAGCCCATTTCTCTCAGTCACTGCAGCCAATTTCTCTCAGTCACTGCAGCCCATTTCTCTCAGTCACTGCAGCCCATTTCAATCAGTAATGCATCCCATTTCACTCAGTGACTGCAACACATTTCACTCAGTGACTGCATCCCATTTCACTCAGTGACTGCAACACATTTCACTCAGTCACTGCATCCCATTTCACTCAGTGACTGCAACACATTTCACTCAGTGACTGCAACACATTTCACTCAGTGACTGCAACACATTTCACTCAGGCACTGCATCCCATTTCACTCAGGCACTGCATCCCATTTCCCTCAGTCAAAGAGTCCCATTTCCCTCAGTCACTGCATCTCATGTCCCTCAGTCACTGCATCCCATTTCACTAAGTCACTGCATCCCATTTCACTCAGTCACTGCATCCCATTTGCCTCAGTCACTGCATCCCATGTCCCTTAGTCACTGCATCCCATGTCCCTCAGTCACTGCAGCCCATTTCACTCAGTCACTGCATCATATTTCCATCAAACAAGGCATCTCATTTCACTCAGTCACTGCATCCTATTTTCATCACTCACTGTTCCCCGTATCTCACAGACGCTGCTTTCAATTTCCCACACTCACTGCATACCATTTCCCATAGTCACAGCACCTCCTTGCCCTCAGTCTCTGCATCGCGTTTCACTCAGTCCCTGCATCCCATTCAACTGAGTGCTACATCACATTTCACTGAGAGACAGCAACAGATTTCACTCAGTCACTGCAGCCCATTTCACACAGTCACTGCAGCCCATTTCACACAGTCACTGCAGCCCATTTCACTCAGTCACTCCATCTGATTTCACTCAGTCACTGCATCTCATTTCACTCAGTCACTGCATCTCATTTCACGCAGTCACTGCATCCCATTTCACGCAGTCACTGCATCCCATTTCACGCAGTCACTGCATCCCATTTCACGCAGTCACTGCATCACATTTCACTCAGTCACTGCATCACATTTCACTCAGTCATTGCATCCCAATTCACTCCATCACTGCATCTCCTTCACCACAGTCACAGCATCCCATTTCCATCAGTCACTGGTTCCCGTATCTCACAGACGCTGCATTCAATTTCCGACACTCACTGTATCCCATTTCCCAATGATTCAGCGTCTCCTTTCCCACAGTCTCTGCATCTCATTTCAATCAGTGATTGCATCCTACTTCCCAAAAATACTGCATCACATTTCGCTCAGTCACTGCATCTCATTTCACTCGGCCACTGCATCCCATTTCCCTTGGTCACTGCATCCCATTTCCCTCAGTCACTGCATTGCATTTCCGTCAGTTACTGCATTATCTTTCCATCAAACAATGCATCTCATTTCACTCAGTCACTGCAGTTCATGTCACTCTGTCACTGCATCCAATTTCCATCAGTCAGTGCATCTCATTTCACGCAGTAAGTGCATCTCATTTCACTCATTCACTGCATCGCATTTCACTCAGTCACTGCATCACATTTCACTCAGTCACTGCATCCCATTTCACTCAGTCACTGCATCTCATTTCACTCAGTCACTGCATCCCATTTCACTCAGTGTTGCATCCCATTTCACTCAGTGATGCATCCCATTTCACTCAGTCAGTGCATCCCATTTCCCGCAGACACTGCATCCCATTTCACTCAGTCACTGCATCCCATTTCACTCAGTCACTGCATCCCATTTGAAGCAATCACTGCATCCCATTTCACGCAGTCACTGCACTGCATTTCACGCAGTCACTGCACCGCATTTCACGCAGTCACTGCATCCCAATTCACTCCATCACCACAGTCCATCTCCTTCACCACAGTCACATCATCCCATTTCCATCAGTCACTGGTTCCCGTATCTCACAGACGCTGCATTCAATTTCCGACACTCACTGTATCCCATTTCCCATTGACTCAGCGTCTCCTTTCCCACAGTCTCTGCATCGCATTTCACTCAGTGATTGCATCCTACTTCCCAAAAATACTGAATCCCTTTTCCCTCAGTCACAGCAGCCCATTTCTCTCAGTCACTGCAGCCCATTTCTCTCAGTCACTGCAGCCCATTTCAATCAGTAATGCATCCCATTTCACTCAGTGACTGCAACACATTTCACTCAGTGACTGCATCCCATTTCACTCAGTCACTGCATCCCATTTCACTCAGTCACTGCATCCCATTTCACTCAGTGACTGCAACACATTTCACTCAGTGACTGCAACAGATTTCACTCAGTGAGTGCAGCCCATTTCACTCAGTCACTGCAGCCCATTTCTCTCAGTCACTGCAGCCCATTTCTCTCAGTCACTGCAGCCCATTTCAATCAGTAATGCATCCCATTTCACTCAGTGACTGCAACACATTTCACTCAGTGACTGCATCCCATTTCACTCAGTCACTGCATCCCATTTCACTCAGTCACTGCATCCCATTTCACTCAGTCACTGCATCCCATTTCACTCAGGCACTGCGTCGCATTTCCCTCAGTCAAAGCGTCCCATTTCCCTCAGGCACTGCGTCCCATTTCCCTCAGTCAAAGCGTCCCATTTCCCTCAGTCAAAGCGTCCCATTTCCCTCAGTCACTGCGTCCCATTTCCCTCAGTCACTGCATCTCATGTCCCTCAGTCACTGCATGCCATTTCACTCAATGACGGAATCACATTTCACTCAGTGACTGAATCACATTTCACTCAGTCACTGCGTCCGATTTCACGCAGTCACTGCATCCCATTTCACTCAGTCACTGCAACACATTTTACTCACTGACTGCATCACATTTCACTCAGTCACTGCATCACATTTCACTCAGTCACTGCATCACATTTCACTCAGACACTGCATCACATTTCACTCAGACACTGCATCACATTTCACTCAGACACTGCATCACATTTCACTCAGACACTGCATCACATTTCACTCAGACACTGCATCACATTTCACTCAGACACTTCATCCCATTTCACTCAGTCACTGCATCCCATTTCCATCTGTCACTGCATCCCATTTCCGTCAGTCACTGCATCCCATTTCACTCAGTGATGCATCCCATTTGAAGCAGTCACTGCATCCCATTTCACGCAGTCACTGCACTGCATTTCACGCAATCACTGCTCCGCATTTCACGCAGTCACTGCACCGCATTTCACTCAGTCACTGCAGCCCATTTCACTCAGTCACTGCATCATATATCCATCAAACAAGGCATCTCATTTCACTCAGTCACTGCATCCCATTTTCATCACTCACTGTTCCCCGTATCTCACAGACGCTGCTTTCAATTTCCCACACTCACTGCATACCATTTCCCATAGTCACAGCACCTCCTTGCCCTCAGTCTCTGCATCGCATTTCACTCAGTCCCTGCATCCCATTCAACTCAGTGATGCATCACATTTCACTCAGAGACAGCAACAGATTTCACTCAGTGACTGCAGCCCATTTCTCTCAGTGACTGCAGCCCATTTCACACAGTCACTGCAGCCCATTTCACACAGTCACTGCAGCCCATTTCACACAGTCACTGCAGCCCATTTCACTCAGTCACTCCATCTGATTTCACTCAGTCACTGCATCTCATTTCACGCAGTCACTGCATCCCATTTCACGCAGTCACTGCATCCCATTTCACGCAGTCACTGCATCACATTTCACTCAGTCATTGCATCCCAATTCACTCCATCACTGCATCTCCTTCACCACAGTCACAGCATCCCATTTCCATCAGTCACTGGTTCCTGTATCTCACAGACGCTGCATTCAATTTCCGACACTCACTGTATCCCATTTCCCATTGATTCAGCGTCTCCTTTCCCGCAGTCTCTGCATCTCATTTCAATCAGTGATTGCATCCTACTTCCCAAAAATACTGCATCACATTTCGCTCAGTCACTGCATCTCATTTCACTCGGCCACTGCATCCCATTTCCCTTGGTCACTGCATCCCATTTCCCTCAGTCACTGCATCCCATTTCCCTCAGTCACTGCATCCCATTACCCTGAGTCACAGTATGCCATTTCCCACAGTCACTGCATCTTCTTTCCCTCAGTCACTGCATCCCATTTCCATCTGTCACTGCATCCCATCTCCCTCAGTCACTGCACCCCATGTCCCTCAGTCACTGCATCCCATGTCCCTCAGTCACTGCATCCCATGTCCCTCAGTCACTGCATCCCATGTCCCTCAGTCACTGCATCCCATTTCCCTCAGTCACTGCATACCATTTCCATCAGTCACTGTATCCCAGTTCACTCAGTCTTGGCATCCCATTTCACTCAGTCACTGCATCCCATTTCACTCAGTCACTGCATCCCATTTCACTCAGTCACTGCAACATATTTCACTCACTGACTGCATCCCATTTCACTCAGTGACTGAATCACATTTCACTCAGTCACTGCATCCCATTTCAAACATTTCAATGCATCCCATTTCCTCAGTCACTGCATCTCCTTTCCACAGTCACGGCAATCCCATTTCACTCAGTCACTGCATCCCATTTCACTCAGTCACTGCATCCCATTTCACTCAGTCACTGCATCCCATTTCACAGAGTCACTGCATCTCCTTTCCATCAGTCACTGCATCCCCTTTCACTCAGTGACTGCAACACATTTCACTCACTGACTGCATCCCATTTCCCTCAGTCACTGCATCCCATTTCCCTCAGTCACTGCATCCCATTTCCAACAGTCACTGCATCGCATTTCACTCAGTCACTGCATCACATTTCACTCAGTCACTGCATCACATTTCACTCAGTCACTGCATCACATTTCACTCAGTCACTGCATCACATTTCACTCAGACACTGCATCACATTTCACTCAGTCACTGCATCCCATTTCCATCTGTCACTGCATCCCATTTCCATCAGTCACTGCATCCCATTTCACCCAGTAACTGCATCACAGTTCACTCAGTGACTGCATCACAGTACACTCAGTGAGTGCATCATATTTCACTCAGTGACGGAATCACATTTCACTCAGTGATAAATCACATTACACTCAGTCACTGCGTCCCATTTCACGCAGTCACTGCATCCCATTGCATGCAGTCACTGCATCGCATTTCACGCAGTCACTGCATCGCATTTCACGCAGTCACTGCATCCCCTTTCACTCAGTCACTGCATCTCATTTCACTCAGTCACTGCATCCCATTTCCCTCAGTCACTGCATATCATTTCCGTCAGTTACTGCATCATACTTCCATCAAACAATGCATCTCATTTCACTCAGTCACTGCATCCCATTTCACGCAGTCACTGCATCCCATGTCCCTCAGTCACTGCATCCCACGTGCGTCATTCACTGCATCCCACGTCCCTCAGTCACTGCATCCCATTTCCCTCAGTCACTGCATCCCACGTCCCACAGTCACTGCATCCCATTTCACTCAATCACTGCATCTCCTTCACCACAGTCACTGCATCCCATTTCCCTCACTCACTGCACCTCATTTCACTCAGTCACTGCATCCCATTTCACTCAATCACTGCATCTCCTTCACCACAGTCACTGCATCCCATTTCCAACAGTCACTGCAGCCCATTTCACTCAGTCACTGCATCACATTTCACTCCATCACTGCATGTCCTTCTCCACAGTCACTGCATCCCATTTCCATCAGTCACTGTTTCCCCTATGTCTCAGACGCTGTATTCAATTTCCCCACTCAGTGCCTCCCATTCCCCTCAGTCACTGCATCCCATTACCCTGAGTCACAGTATGCCATTTCCCACAGTCACTGCATCTTCTTTCCCTCACTCACTGCATCCCATCTCCCTCAGTCACTGCACCCCATGTCCCTCAGTCACTGCACCCCATGTCCCTCAGTCACTGCACCCCATGTCCCTCAGTCACTGCACCCCATGTCCCTCAGTCACTGCATCCCATGTCCCTCAGTCACTGCATCCCATGTCCCTCAGTCACTGCATCCCATTTCCCTCAGTCACTGCATACCATTTCCATCAGTCACTGTATCCCAGTTCACTCAGTCTTGGCATCCCATTTCACTCAGTCACTGCATCCCATTTCACTCAGTCACTGCATCCCATTTCACTCAGTCACTGCAACATATTTCACTCACTGACTGCATCCCATTTCACTCAGTGACTGAATCACATTTCACTCAGTCACTGCATCCCATTTCAAACATTTCAATGAATCCCATTTCCTCAGTCACTGCATCTCCTTTCCACAGTCACGGCAATCCCATTTCACTCAGTCACTGCATCCCATTTCACTCAGTCACTGCATCCCATTTCACTCAGCCACTGCATCCCATTTCACAGAGTCACTGCATCTCCTTTCCATCAGTCACTGCATCCCCTTTCACTCAGTGACTGCAACACATTTCACTCACTGACTGCATCCCATTTCCCTCAGTCACTGCATCCCATTTCCCTCAGTCACTGCATCCCATTTCCAACAGTCACTGCATCGCATTTCACTCAGTCACTGCATCACATTTCACTCAGTCACTGCATCACATTTCACTCAGACACTGCATCACATTTCACTCAGTCACTGCATCCCATTTCCATCTGTCACTGCATCCCATTTCCGTCAGTCACTGCATCCCATTTCACTCAGTAACTGCATCACAGTTCACTCAGTGACTGCATCACAGTACACTCAGTGAGTGCATCATATTTCACTCAGTGACGGAATCACATTTCACTCAGTGATAAATCACATTACACTCAGTCACTGCGTCCCATTTCACGCAGTCACTGCATCCCATTGCATGCAGTCACTGCATCGCATTTCACGCAGTCACTGCATCGCATTTCACGCAGTGACTGCATCCCCTTTCACTCAGTCACTGCATCACATTTCACTCAGTCACTGCATCACATTTCACTCAGTCACTGCATCCCAATTCACTCCATCACTCCATCTCCTTCACCACAGTCACAGCATCCCATTTCCATCAGTCACTGGTTCCCCTATCTCACAGACGCTGCATTCAATTTCCGACACTCACTGTATCCCATTTCCCATTGACTCAGCGTCTCTTTTCCCACAGTCTCTGCATCTCATTTCAATCAGTGATTGCATCCTACTTCCCAAAAATACTGCATCCCATTTCGCTCAGTCACTGCATCTCATTTCACTCGGCCACTGCATCCCATTTCCCTTGGTCACTGCATCCCATTCCCCTCAGTCACTGCATCCCATTACCCTGAGTCACAGTATGCCATTTCCCACAGTCAGTGCATCTTCTTTCCCTCAGTCACTGCATCCCATCTCCCTCAGTCACTGCACCCCATGTCCCTCAGTTACTGCACCCCATGTCCCTCATTCACTGCATCCCACGTCCCTCAGTCACTGCATCCCACGTCCCTCAGTCACTGCATCCCACGTCCCACAGTCACTGCATCCCACGTCCCACAGTCACTGCATCCCACGTCCCACAGTCTATGCATCCCATTTCACTCATTCACTTCATCCCATTTCAGTCAGTCACTGCCTCCCATTCCCCTCAGTCACTGCATCCCATTACCCTGAGTCACAGTATGCCATTTCCCACAGTCACTGCATCTTCTTTCCCTCAGTCACTGCATCCCATCTCCCTCAGTAACTGCACCCCATGTCCCTCAGTCACTGCACCCCATTTCCCTCAGTCACTGCACCCCATGTCCCTCAGTCACTGCACCCCATTGCCCTCAGTCGCTGCACCCCATTGCCCTCAGTCGCTGCACCCCATTGCCCTCAGTCGCTGCATCCCATTGCCCTCAGTCGCTGCATCCCATTGCCCTCAGTCGCTGCATCCCATTGCCCTCAGTCGCTGCATCCCATTGCCCTCAGTCACGGCATCCCACGTCCCACAGTCACTGCATCCCATTTCACTCAGTCACTGCATCCCATTAACTTCAGTCGCAGGATCCCATTTCAAACAGACACTGCATCCCATTTCCGTCAGTCACTGCATCCCATTTCCCTCAGTCACTGCATCCCATTTCCCTCAGTCACTGCATCCCATTTCCCTCAGTCACTGCATCCCAGTTCACTCAGTCTTGGCATCTCATTTCCCTCAGTCACTGCAGCCCATTTCCCTCAGTCACTGCAGCCCATTTCCCTCAGTCACTGCATCACATTTCACTCAATCACTGCATCCCATGTCCCACATTCACTGCATCCCATTTCCATCAGTCACTGTTTCCCCTATCTCTCAGACGCTGTATTCAATTTCCCACACTCACTGCATCCCATTCCCCTCAGTCACTGCATCCCATTACCCTGAGTCACAGTATGCCATGTTCCTCAGTCACTGCATCCCCTTTCACTCAGTGACTGCAACACATTTCACTCACTGACTGCATCCCATTTCCCTCAGTCACTGCATCCCATTTCCCTCAGTCACTGCATCCCATTTCCAACAGTCACTGCATCGCATTTCACTCAGTCACTGCATCACATTTCACTCAGTCACTGCATCACATTTCACTCAGACACTGCATCACATTTCACTCAGTCACTGCATCCCATTTCCATCTGTCACTGCATCCCATTTCCGTCAGTCACTGCATCCCATTTCACTCAGTAACTGCATCACAGTTCACTCAGTGACTGCATCACAGTACACTCAGTAAGTGCATCATATTTCACTCAGTGACGGAATCACATTTCACTCAGTGATAAATCACATTACACTCAGTCACTGCGTCCCATTTCACGCAGTCACTGCATCCCATTGCACGCAGTCACTGCATCACATTTCACTCAGTCACTGCATCACATTTCACTCCATCACTCCATCTCCTTCACCACAGTCACAGCATCCCATTTCCATCAGTCACTGGTTCCCCTATCTCACAGACGCTGCATTCAATTTCCGACACTCACTGTATCCCATTTCCCATTAACTCAGCGTCTCCTTTCCCACAGTCTCTGCATCTCATTTCAATCAGTGATTGCATCCTACTTCCCAAAAATACTGCATCCCATTTCGCTCAGTCACTGCATCTCATTTCACTCGGCCACTGCATCCCATTTCCCTTGGTCACTGCATCCCATTTCCCTCAGTCACTGCATTGCATTTCCGTCAGTTACTGCATCACATTTCCATCAAACAATGCATCTCATTTCACTCAGTCACTGCAGCTCATGTCACTCTGTCACTGCATCCAATTTCCATCAGTCAGTGCATCTCATTTCACGCAGTAAGTGCATCCCATTTCACTCAGTCACTGCATCCCATTTCACTCAGTGATGCATCCCATTTCACTCAGTGATGCATCGCATTTCACTCAGTGATGCATCCCATTTCACTCAGTCACTGCATCCCATTTCCCGCAGACACTGCATCCCATTTCACTCAGTCACTGCATCCCATTTCACTCAGTCACTGCATCCCATTTGAAGCAGTCACTGCATCCCATTTCACGCAGTCACTGCACCGCATTTCACGCAGACACTGCATCCCATTTCACTCATTCACTGCATCTCCTTCACCATCGTCACTGCATCCCATTTTCATCACTCACTGTTCCCTGTATCTCACACACGCTGCATTCAATTTCCCACACTCACTGCATCCCATTTCCCATAGTCACAGCCTCTCCCTTCCCTCAGTCACTGCATCTCATTTCACTCAGTCCCTGCATCTCATATCCCTCAGTCACTGCAGCCCATTTCAATCAGTAATGCATCCCATTTCACTCAGTGACTGCAACACATTTCACTCAGTGACTGCATCCCATTTCACTCAGTCACTGCATCCCATTTCACTCAGTCACTGCGTCCCATTTCACTCAGTCACTGCGTCCCATTTCACTCAGTCACTGCGTCCCATTTCACTCGTTCACTGCGTCCCATTTCACTCAGGCACTGCGTCCCATTTCACTCAGGCACTGCGTCCCATTTCACTCAGGCACTGCGTACCATTTCCCTCAGTCAAAGCGTCCCATTTCCCTCAGTCAAAGCGTCCAAATTCCCTCAGTCACTGCGTCCCGTTTCACTCAGTCACTGCATCAGATTTCACTCAGTCACTGCATCCCATTTTACTCAGTGAGTGCATCACATTTCACTCAATGACGGAATCACATTTCACTCAGTGACTGAATCACATTTCACTCAGTCACTGCGTCCGATTTCACGCAGTCTCTGCATCGCATTTCACTCAGTCGATGCATCCCATGTCCCTCAGTCACTGCATCCCATATCCTTCAGTCACTGCATCCCATTTCCCTCAGTCACTGCATCCCACGTCCCACAGGCACTGCATCCCACGTCCCACAGTCACTGCATCCCATTTCACTCATTCACTTCATCACATTTCACGCAGTCACTGCATCCCATTTAACGCCGTCACTGCTTCGCATTTCACTCAGTCACTGCATCCCATTTCACTCAATCACTGCATCTCCTTCACCACAGTCACTGCACCCCATGTCCCACAGTCACTGCATCCCATTTCCATCAGTCACTGTTTCCCCTATCTCTCAGACGCTGTATTCAATTTCCCACACTCACTGCATTCCATTCCCCTCAGTCACTGCATCCCATTACCCTGAGTCACAGTATGCCATTTCCCACAGTCACTGCCTCTTCTTTCCCTCAGTCACTGCATCCCATTTCCATCAGTCACTGCATCCCATCTCCCTCAGTCACTGCACCCCATGTCCCTCAGTCACTGCATCCCATGTCCCTCAGTCACTGCATCCCATTGCCCTCAGTCACTGCATCCCATTGCCCTCAGTCGCTGCATCCCATTGTCCTCAGTCACTGCATCCCACTTCACTCAGTCACTGCATCCCATTTCACTCAGTCACTGCATCCCACTAACTTCAGTCGCAGGATCCCATTTCAAACAGACACTGCATCCCATTTCCGTCAGTCACTGCATCCCATTTCCCTCAGTCACTGCATACCATTTCCATCAGTCACTGTATCCCAGTTCACTCAGTCTTGGAATCTCATTTCCCTCAGTCACTGCATCCTATTTCCCTCAGTCACTGCATCCCATTTCCCTCAGTCACTGCATCCCATTTCCTCAGTCACTGCATCTCCTTTCCACAGTCATGGCAATCCCATTTCACTCAGTCACTGCATCCCATTTCACTCAGTCACTGCATCCCACGTCCCACAGTCACTGCATCCCACGTCCCTCAGTCACTGCATCCCACGTCCCTCAGTCACTGCATCCCACGTCCCTCAGTCACTGCATCCCACGTCCCTCAGTCACTGCATCCCACTTCACTCAGTCACTGCATCCCATTTCACTCAGTCACTGCATCCCATTTCCCTCAGTCACTGCATCCCACGTCCCACAGTCACTGCATCCCATTTCACTCATTCACTTCATCCCATTTCAGTCAGTCACTGCATCCCATTTCACTCAATCACTGCGTCCCATTTCACGCAGTCACTGCATCCCATTTAACGCCGTCACTGCTTCGCATTTCACTCAGTCACTGCATCCCATTTCACTCAATCACTGCATCTCCTTCACCACAGTCACTGCATCCCATTTCCAACAGTCACTGCAGCCCATTTCACTCAGTCACTGCATCACATTTCACTCAATCACTGCATCCCATGTCCCACAGTCACTGCATCCCATTTCCATCAGTCACTGTTTCCCGTATTTCTCAGACGCTGTATTCAATATCCCACACTCACTGCATCCCATTCCCCTCAGTCACTGCATCCCATTACCCTGAGTCACAGTATGCCATTTCCCACAGTCACTGCATCTTCTTTCCCTCACTCACTGCATCCCATCTCCCTCAGTCACTGCACCCCATGTCCCTCAGTCACTGCATCCCATGTCCCTCAGTCACTGCATCCCATGTCCCTCAGTCACTGCATCCCATTGCCCTCAGTCGCTGCATCCCATTGTCCTCAGTCACTGCATCCCACTTCACTCAGTCACTGCATCCCATTTCACTCAGTCACTGCATCCCATTTCACTCACTCACTGCATCCCATTAACTTCAGTCGCAGGATCCCATTTCAAACAGACACTGCATCCCATTTCTGTCAGTCACTGCATCCCATTTCCCTCAGTCACTGCATTCCATTTCCCTCAGTCACTGCATCCCATTTCCCTCAGTCACTGCATCCCATTTCCCTCAGTCACTGCAGCCCATTTCCCTCAGTCACTGCATCGCATGTCACTCAGTCACTGCATCGCATGTCACTCAGTCACTGCATCGCATGTCACTCAGTCACTGCATCACATTTCACTCCGTCACTGCATCACATTTCACTCAATCACTGCATCTCCTTTCCACATTCATTGCATCCCATTTCCATCAGTCACTGTTTCCCCTATCTATCAGACGCTGCATTCAATTTCCCACACTCAGTGCATGCATTCCCCTCAGTCACTGCAACCCATTACCCTGAGTGACAGTATGCCATTTCCCTCAGTCACTGCAACACATTTCACTCACTGACTGCATCCCATTTCCGTCAGTCACTGCATCCCATTTCCAACAGTCACTGCATCGCATTTCACTCAGTCACTGCATCGCATTTCACTCAGTCACTGCATCGCATTTCACTCAGTCACTGCATCCACTTTCACTCAGTGACTGCAACACATTTCACTCACTGACTGCATCCCATTTCCCTCAGTCACTGCATCTCATTTCACTCAGTCACTGCATCACATTTCACTCAGTCACTGCATCACATTTCACTCAATCACTGCATCCCATGTCCCACACTCACTGCGTCCCATTTCCCTCAGTCACTGCATCCCATTACCCTGAGTCACAGTTTGCCATTTCCCACAGTCACTGCATCTCCTTTCCCTCTGTCACTGCATCCCATTTCCCTCAGTCACTGCATCCCATGTCCCTCAGTCACTGCATCCCATGTCCCTCAGTCACTCCTACCCAGTACCTCAGTCACTGCATCGCATTTCCCTCAGTTACTGCGTCACATTTCCATCAGACACTGCAGCTCATGTCACTCTGTCACTGCATCCCATTTCCATCAGTCACTGCAGCTCATGTCACTCTGTCACTGCATCACATTTCCATCAGACACTGCATCTCATTTCACTCATTCACTGCATCCCATTTCACGCAGTCACTGCATCCCATTCCACTCAGTCACTGCACCCCAAGCCCGCACGGGCACTGCATCCCTATTAACTCAGTCACTCCTTCCCAGTACCTCAGTCACTGCATCCATTTCCGTCAGTCACTGCATCCCATTACCCTCAGTCGCAGCATCCCATTTCCCACAGACACTGCATTTCCTTTCCCTAAGTCAGTGCATCTCATTTCCACCAGTCACTGCTTCCCATTTCACACAGCCACTGCATCCCATTTCACACAGCCACTGCATCCCATTTCACTCAATGCTTCACTTTACACTCAGTCAGAGCATCCCATTTCCATCCGTCACCGCGTCCCATTTCCTCAGTCACTGCATCTCCTTTCCACAGTCACGGCAATCCCATTTCACTCAGTCACTGCATCCCATTTCAATCAGTCACTGCATCTCCTTTCCATCAGTCACTGCGTCCCAATTCCCAGTCACTGCGTCCCATTTCCCTCAGTCACTGCATCACATTTCCCTCAGTCACTGCATCACATTTCCCTCAGTCACTGCATCACATTTCCCTCAGTCACTGCATCACATTCCCCTCAGTCACTGCATCCCATTCCCCTCAGTCACTGCATCCCATTGCCCTCAGTCACTGCATCCCATTGCCCTCAGTCACTGCATCCCATTGTCCTCAGTCACTGCATCCCATTGCCCTCAGTCACTGCATCCCATTACCCTCAGTCACTGCATCCCATTGTCCTAATTCACTGCATCCCATTGTCCTCATTCACTGCATCCCATTTCACTTAGTCACTGCATCCCATTACCCTCAGTTACTGCATCCCATTTCACTCAGTCACTGCATCCCATTACCCTCAGTCACTGCATCCCATTACCCTCAGTCACTGCATCCCATTACCTTCAGTCGCAGGATCCCATTTCCAACAGACACTGCATCCCATTTCCGTCAGTCACTGCATCCCATTTCCCTCAGTCACTGCATACCATTTCCTTCAGTCACTGCATCCCAGTTCACTCAGTCTCGGCATCTCATTTCCCTCAGTCACTGCATCCCATTTCCCTCAGTCACTGCATCCCATGTCCCTCAGTCACTGCATCCCACGTCCCTCATTCACTGCATCCCACGTCCCTCAGTCACTGCATCCCATTTCACTCAGTCACTGCATCCCATTTCCCTCAGTCAGTGCATCCCATGTCCCTCAGTCACTGCATCCCACGTCCCTCATTCACTGCATCCCACGTCCCTCAGTCACTGCATCCCATTTCCCTCAGTCACTGCACCCCAAGCCCGCTCGGGCACTGATTCCCTATTAACTCAGTCACTCCTTCCCAGTACCTCTGTCACTGCATCCCATGTCCCTCAGTCAGTGCATCCCATGTCCCTCAGTCACTGCATCCCAATTCCGTCAGTCACTGCATCTCATTTCACTCAGTCACTGCATCCCATGTCCCTCAGTCACTGCATCCCATTTCCCTCAGTCACTGCATACCATTTCCATCAGTCACTGCATCCCAGTTCACTCAGTCTTGGCATCTCATTTCCCTCAGTCTTGGCATCTCATTTCCCTCAGTCACTGCATCCCATTTGCCTCAGTCAGTGCATCCCATTTCCCTCAGTCACTGCATCCCATTTCCCTCAGTCACTGCACCCCATTTCCCTCAGTCACTGCATCGCATTTCACTCAGTCACTGCATCACATTTCACTCAGTCACTGCATCACATTTCACTCAATCACTGCATCCCATGTCCCACATTCACTGCATCCCATTTCCATCAGTCACTGTTTCCCGTATCTCTCAGACGCTGTATTCAATTTCCCACACTCACTCCATCCCATTCCCCTCAGTCACTGCATCCCATTACCCTGAGTCACAGTATGTCATTTCCCACAGTCACTGCATCCCATTTCCCTCAGTCACTGCACTCCAAGTCCCTCAGTCACTGCACTCCAAGTCCCTCAGTCACTGCACTCCAAGTCCCTCAGTCACTGCACTCCAAGTCCCTCAGTCACTGCACTCCAAGTCCCTCAGTCACTGCACTCCAAGTCCCTCAGTCACTGCACTCCAAGTCCCTCAGTCACTGCAAACCAAGTCCCTCAGTCACTGCATCCCATGTCCCTCAGTCACTGCATCCCATGTCCCTCAGTCACTGCATCCCATGTCCCTCAGTCACTGCATCCCACTTCATTCAGTCACTGCATCCCATTTCACTCAGTCACTGCATCCCATTTCACTCAGTCACTGCAACCCATTTCGCACAGTCACTGCAGCCCACTTCACGCAGTCACTGCATCCCATTTCAGAGTCACTGCATCCCATTACCGTCAGTCACAGCATGCCATTTCCCACAGTCACTGCATCCCATTACCCTCAGTCACAGCATGCCATTTCCCACAGTCACTGCATCTCATTTCCCTCAGTCACCTCATCTCCTTTCCGTCAGTCATCTCATCTCCTTTCCCTCAGTCACTGCATCCCATCTCCCTCAGTCACTGCATCCCATCTCACTCAGTCACTGCATCCCATCTCACTCAGTCACTGCATCCCATTCGCCACAGTCACCACATCCCATTTCCCACATACACGGAATCACCTTTCCCTCAGTCACTGCATCCCACTTCCATCAGTCACTGCATCCTATTTTCATCAGTCACTATATCTCCTTTCCCTCAGTCACTGCCTCCCATTACCCTCAGTCACAGCATCCCATTTCACTCAGTCACAGCATCCCATCTCCATCAGTCACTGCATCCCAGTTCACACATTCACTGCAGCCCATTTCACTCATTCACTGCATCCAATTTCACTCAGGCACTGCATCCCATTTAACGGACATAGTGAATCCTATTCAACTGAGACAGTGCATCCATTTCCCTCAGTCACGACAACCCATTTCCCACATTCATGCATCTCCTTTCGTCAGTCACTGCGTCCCATTTCCCTCAGTCACTGCATCCCATTACCCTGAGTCACAGTATGCCATTTCCCACAGTCACTGCATCTCCTTTCCCTCAGTCACTGCATCCCATGTCCCTCAGTCACTGCATCCCATGTCCCTCAGTCACTGCATCCCATGTCCCTCAGTCACTCCTACCCAGTACCTCAGTCACTCCTACCCAGTACCTCAGTCACTGCATCGCATTTCCCTCAGTTACTGCGTCACATTTCCATCAGACACTGCAGCTCATGTCACTCTGTCACTGCATCACATTTCCATCAGACACTGCGTCTCATTTCACTCATTCACTGCATCCCATTTCACGCAGTCACTGCATCCCATTCAACTCAGTCACTGCATCCGATTTCACTCAGTCACTGCATCCGATTTCACTCAGTCACTGCATCCGATTTCACTCAGTCACTGCATCCGATTTCACTCAGTCAGTGCGTCACATTTCATTCAGGCACTGTATCCCATTTCCCTAAGTCACTGCACCCCAAGCCCGCACGGGCACTGCATCCCTATTAACTCAGTCACTCCTTCCCAGTACCTCAGTCACTGCATCGCATTTCACTCAGTCACTGCATCCCATTTCACTCAGTCACTGCATCCATTTCCGTCAGTCACTGCATCCCATTACCCTCAGTCGCAGCATCCCATTTCCCACAGACACAGCATTTCCTTTCCCTAAGTCAGTGCATCTCATTTCCACCAGTCACTGCATCCCATTTCACACAGCCACTGCATCCCATTTCACACAGCCACTGCATCCCATTTCACTCAATGCTTCACTTTACACTCAGTCAGAGCATCCCATTTCCATCCGTCACCGCGTCCCATTTCCTCAGTCACTGCATCTCCTTTCCACAGTCACGGCAATCCCATTTCACTCAGTCACTGCATCCCATTTCAATCAGTCACTGCATCTCCTTTCCCTCAGTCACTGCATCCCATTGCCCTCAGTCACTGCATCCCATTGCCCTCAGTCACTGCATCCCATTGCCCTCAGTCACTGCATCCCATTGCCCTCAGTCACTGCATCCCATTGCCCTCAGTCACTGCATCCCATTGTCCTCAGTCACTGCATCCCATTGTCCTCAGTCACTGCATCCCATTGCCCTCAGTCACTGCATCCCATTACCCTCAGTCACTGCATCCCATTGTCCTCATTCACTGCATCCCATTGTCCTCATTCACTGCATCCCATTTCACTTAGTCACTGCATCCCATTACCCTCAGTTACTGCATCCCATTTCACTCAGTCACTGCATCCCATTACCCTCAGTCACTGCATCCCATTACCCTCAGTCACTGCATCCCATTACCTTCAGTCGCAGGATCCCATTTCCAACAGACACTGCATCCCATTTCCGTCAGTCACTGCATCCCATTTCCCTCAGTCACTGCATACCATTTCCTTCAGTCACTGCATCCCAGTTCACTCAGTCTCGGCATCTCATTTCCCTCAGTCACTGCATCCCATTTCCCTCAGTCACTGCATCCCATGTCCCTCAGTCACTGCATCCCACGTCCCTCATTCACTGCATCCCACGTCCCTCAGTCACTGCATCCCATTTCACTCAGTCACTGCATCCCATTTCCCTCAGTCAGTGCATCCCATGTCCCTCAGTCACTGCATCCCACGTCCCTCATTCACTGCATCCCACGTCCCTCAGTCACTGCATCCCATTTCCCTCAGTCACTGCACCCCAAGCCCGCTCGGGCACTGATTCCCTATTAACTCAGTCACTCCTTCCCAGTACCTCTGTCACTGCATCCCATGTCCCTCAGTCAGTGCATCCCATGTCCCTCAGTCACTGCATCCCAATTCCGTCAGTCACTGCATCCCATTTCCCTCAGTCACTGCATCCCATTTCCCTCAGTCACTGCACCCCATTTCCATCAGTCACTGCATCCCAGTTCACTCAGTCACTGCATCACATTTCACTCAGTCACTGCATCACATTTCACTCAATCACTGCATCCCATGTCCCACATTCACTGCATCCCATTTCCATCAGTCACTGTTTCCCGTATCTCTCAGACGCTGTATTCAATTTCCCACACTCACTCCATCCCATTCCCCTCAGTCACTGCATCCCATTACCCTGAGTCACAGTATGTCATTTCCCACAGTCACTGCATCCCATTTCCCTCAGTCACTGCACTCCAAGTCCCTCAGTCACTGCACTCCAAGTCCCTCAGTCACTGCATCCCATGTCCCTCAGTCACTGCATCCCATGTCCCTCAGTCACTGCATCCCACTTCATTCAGTCACTGCATCCCATTTCACTCAGTCACTGCATCCCATTTCACTCAGTCACTGCAACCCATTTCGCACAGTCACTGCAACCCATTTCGCACAGTCACTGCATCCCATTTCAGAGTCACTGCATCCCATTACCGTCAGTCACAGCAACCCATTTCATTCAGTCACAGCATGCCATTTCCCACAGTCACTGCATCCCATTACCCTCAGTCACAGCATGCCATTTCCCACAGTCACTGCATCTCATTTCCCTCAGTCACCTCATCTCCTTTCCGTCAGTCATCTCATCTCCTTTCCCTCAGTCACTGCATCCCATCTCACTCAGTCACTGCATCCCATCTCACTCAGTCACTGCATCCCATTCGCCACAGTCACCACATCCCATTTCCCACATACACGGAATCACCTTTCCCTCAGTCACTGCATCCCACTTCCATCAGTCACTGCATCCTATTTTCATCAGTCACTATATCTCCTTTCCCTCAGTCACTGCCTCCCATTACCCTCAGTCACAGCATCCCATTTCACTCAGTCACAGCATCCCATCTCCATCAGTCACTGCATCCCAGTTCACACATTCACTGCAGCCCATTTCACTCATTCACTGCATCCAATTTCACTCAGGCACTGCATCCCATTTAACGGACATAGTGAATCCTATTCAACTGAGACAGTGCATCCATTTCCCTCAGTCACGACAACCCATTTCCCACATTCATGCATCTCCTTTCGTCAGTCACTGCGTCCCATTTCCCTCAGTCACTGCATCCCATTACCCTGAGTCACAGTATGCCATTTCCCACAGTCACTGCATCTCCTTTCCCTCAGTCACTGCATCCCATGTCCCTCAGTCACTGCATCCCATGTCCCTCAGTCACTCCTACCCAGTACCTCAGTCACTCCTACCCAGTACCTCAGTCACTGCATCGCATTTCCCTCAGTTACTGCGTCACATTTCCATCAGACACTGCAGCTCATGTCACTCTGTCACTGCATCACATTTCCATCAGACACTGCGTCTCATTTCACTCATTCACTGCATCCCATTTCACGCAGTCACTGCATCCCATTCAACTCAGTCACTGCATCCGATTTCACTCAGTCACTGCATCCGATTTCACTCAGTCAGTGCGTCACATTTCATTCAGGCACTGTATCCCATTTCCCTAAGTCACTGCACCCCAAGCCCGCACGGGCACTGCATCCCTATTAACTCAGTCACTCCTTCCCAGTACCTCAGTCACTGCATCGCATTTCACTCAGTCACTGCATCCCATTTCACTCAGTCACTGCATCCATTTCCGTCAGTCACTGCATCCCATTACCCTCAGTCGCAGCATCCCATTTCCCACAGACACTGCATTTCCTTTCCCTAAGTCAGTGCATCTCATTTCCACCAGTCACTGCATCCCATTTCACACAGCCACTGCATCCCATTTCACACAGCCACTGCATCCCATTTCACACAGCCACTGCATCCCATTTCACTCAATGCTTCACTTTACACTCAGTCAGAGCATCCCATTTCCATCCGTCACCGCGTCCCATTTCCTCAGTCACTGCATCTCCTTTCCACAGTCACGGCAATCCCATTTCACTCAGTCACTGCATCCCATTTCAATCAGTCACTGCATCTCCTTTCCATCAGTCACTGCATCCAAATTCCCAGTCACTGCGTCCCATTTCCCTCAGTCACTGCATCACATTTCCCTCAGTCACTGCATCCCATGTCCCACATTCACTGCATCCCATTTCCATCAGTCACTGTTTCCCGTATCTCTCAGACGCTGTATTCAATTTCCCACACTCACTGCATCCCATTCCCCTCAGTCACTGCATCCCATTACCCTGAGTCACAGTATGCCATTTCCCACAGTCACTGAATCCTATTTCCCTCATTCACTGCATCCCATGTCCCTCAGTCACTGCACTCCAAGTCCCTCAGTCACTGCATCCCATGTCCCTCAGTCACTGCATCCCATGTCCCTCAGTCACTGCATCCCATGTCCCTCAGTCACTGCATCCCATTGTCGTCAGTCACTGCATCCCACTTCATTCAGTCACTGCATCCCATTTCACTCAGTCACTGCATCCCATTTCACTCAGTCACTGCAACCCATTTCGCACAGTCACTGCAGCCCACTTCACGCAGTCACTGCATCCCATTTAAGAGTCACTGCATCCCATTACCGTCAGTCACAGCATCCCATTTCACTCAGTCACAGCATGCCATTTCCCACAGTCACTGCATCCCATTACCCTCAGTCACAGCATCCCATGACACTCAGTCACAGCATGCCATTTCCCACAGTCACTGCATCTCATTTCCCTCAGTCACCTCATCTCCTTTCCGTCAGTCATCTCATCTCCTTTCCCTCAGTCACTGCATCCCATCTCCCTCAGTCACTGCATCCCATCTCACTCAGTCACTGCATCCCATCTCACTCAGTCACTGCATCCCATTCGCCACAGTCACCACATCCCATTTCTCACATACACGGAATCACCTTTCCCTCAGTCACTGCATCCCACTTCCATCAGTCACTGCATCCTATTTTCATCAGTCACTATATCTCCTTTCCCTCAGTCACTGCCTCCCATTACCCTCAGTCACAGCATCCCATTTCACTCAGTCACAGCATCCCATCTCCATCAGTCACTGCATCCCAGTTCACACATTCACTGCAGCCCATTTCACTCATTCACTGCATCCAATTTCACTCAGTCACTGCATCCCATTTAACGGACACAGTGAATCCTATTCAACTGAGACAGTGCATCCATTTCCCTCAGTCACGACAACCCATTTCCCACATTCATGCATCTCCTTTCGTCAGTCACTGCATCCCATTTCACTCTGTCACTGCATCCCATTTCCATCAGTCACTGCATCCCATTTCCATCAGTCACTGCATCCCATTTCCCTCAGTCACTACAACCCATTTCCCGCAGTCACTACAACCCATTTCCCGCAGTCACTACAACCCATTTCCCGCAGTCACTGCATCCTATTTCACTCAGACACTGCATCCCATTTCCCTGAGTCACTGCATCCCATGACCGTCAGTCACTTCATCCTATTTCCATAAGTCACTGCATGCCATTTGCATAAGTCACTGCATCCCATTTGCATAAGTCACTGCATTCCATTTGCATAAGTCACAGCATCCCATTTGCATAAGTCACAGCATCCCATTTGCATAAGTCACTGCATCCCATTACCCTCAGTCACTGCATCCCAGTTCACACAGTCACTGCATCCCATTTCACTGAGTCACTGAATCACATTTGTTGTTCTCACTTGAATGCAATGGTCATGAATCTCCTCCAATGGCTGGTCATGTATTTCCAATGCAAAATTTTACCAAGTTTTGATTTTCAATTTTGATTTCATGTGTCTCCTCTATTCTATAAGATGCTGCAATAAACTCAAATTTGACAAATCATAATTCAACCACCATTACCTACAGAGTTAATTTCATCAAACAGATCCAATTAGAATTGTCACATTCCCAAATCCTGATTCAAGTTTGTCTAACTATGGGCCACGTGGTGAAGAAAAAAGACACTTAGAATCAGAGAGATGTACAGTCGGGAAACAGATCCTTTGGCCCAATTTGTCTATGTTGACCTGATATCCTAAATTAATTTAGTCCCATTTGCCAGCATTTGGCCCATATTCCTCTCAACCCATCCTATTCATATACCCATCCACATGCCTTTTAAACGTACAAGCCTCCACCACTTCCTCTGGCAGCTCACTCCATACATGCACCACTATGAAAAAAATCCGGTCCATTTTAAATCTTCCCTCTCTCATTTTTAACCTATTCCCTCCAGTTTTGGCTTCCAGCAATCCGGGGAAAAGATCTTGGCTGTTCGCTCTATCCACGTCCCTCGTAATTGTATAAACTTCTATATGGTCAGCCCTGAACTCCAAAGTTCCAAGAAATAGCTGCCTGTTCAATCCCACGGTATACCTCCAACCTCCGATGCTGGTAACATCCTTGTAGAGCTTCTCTGAACCCTTTCAAGTTTACAACATACAACAATACAGCGCAGAACAGGCCCTTCGCCCCTCAATGTTGCGCCGACATCCTTCCTCTCGCAAGGAGACCAAAATCGATTGCAGTATTCCAAAAGCAGCCGAACCAACGTCCTACATGGCTGCTAAGTGATCTCCCAACTCCTATACTCAATGCACTGACCGATAAAGGCGAGCACACCAAATGTCTCCTTCATATCCTTTCTACCGGTGGCTGTACTTTGATGGAACTACGAAACTGCACTCCAGCGTCTCTTTATTAAGCAACACTCCCCACAACCTTCAGTGTAAACGTGCTGCCCTGATTTGCCTTTCCAAAATGTAGCACCTCACATTTAGCTAACCTCAACACCATCTGCCATTCGTCAGTTTATTGGCCCTTGTCAATGTCCCCTAGTATTCTGAGGTGACCTTCTTGGCTGGTTCCTACACCTTCAATCATTGGGAAACTTACTAACCACACCTTCTATTTTCATGTCCAAATCATTGCATCACTTCAAGTCCCCCTCCCACTCCCTGAATGACATGTCCATCCTGGGCCTCTTCCAGTGTCACAACCAAACCACCCAGAAACTGGAGGAGCAGCACCTCATATTCTGCCTCGGGAGCTTCCAACTCAATAGCCTCAATGTGGACTTGGCCACCCTCAAAATCTCCCCACCCGCCAGCCTCATCCCAAGACTAGTTCCTCCCCTCATCCCCGCCTCCATGACCTGTCCGCCTTCTCTCCCACCTATCCACTCCTCACACCTCACTGACCAAAACCCACCACTGCTTGGAATTATTCTTCTTTTCACACTTCATCAGCTCGATGTTATTTCTAAAATCTATTTTCCAATTGTTGGAAAAAGTGAGATAAAGAGAAGTAAAAGAAGTTACATTCTTACCACTCGGGAAATCTCTGAATATTCTTCTGTTGAAAGGCCGCCAAGGAACGATGCAATTCTTGTGTCACAAACGCTGTGAGGGAGACATCTTTTTCGGTTCCACTAACTCCACCCTAAGGAAGGCAAACCCACGTAACATATCTAGTGACTTAAAGCATACTCTATTGTTGCCCAAGAGAGCTGGATGAACACAGCAGGTCAAGCAGCATCAGAGAAGCAAGAAAGCTGATGTTTCGGAACGAGACCCTACTTCAGAAAATTGGCGCTGGAGAATCTGAGATAACAAGGTGTAGAGCCGGATGATACTGCTTGGCCTGCTGTGTTCATCCAGCTTTACACCTTCTTATCTCAGATTCTCCAGCATCTGCAGTTCCTACTACCTCTATTGTTGCCCTTTCACTTTACTGAACTAATATGAGCCAGTAGTTTTGTTTAGGCTCGTGTAATCTTCCGGTTATTGGCCTGTACAAAATCCTGAATTAATTTTGATCGACTGACGGGAGGAGAGATGAATTATATAGAAATTTTTGTTTTCTACCAATTTGCAGAGGGCATCGTGGGCGATTGAAGGACAGTGTTATTATCCTCCAGGTCTGCGGACTGCATCATTACCAACTTGCCCATTTGCATATACATAAAATATTCATTATGTACCAATGAAACATAATAAACCAATACTGCGTACTAAAAACAACGCTCACATATCAATGGAAATTTAAATATTTATCATAGAGTTTGAAGGATTGAATTCAATGATACAAAGCAAAAGCCAGTGAAGATGAGTGCACTTGGTCAGCACTTTTGCCACGAACTGGAGGTTGGCAGTTTGAGTCCACCCAGGAACAAGCAAGCTCTGTCCAACTCCAAGGGCAGCACGGTGGCTCAGTGGTAAGCACTGCTGACTCACAGCGCTAGGGACCCAGGTTCGATCCCACCGTTGGACGATTTTCTGTGCAGAGTTTGTACATTCTGCCCATGCCTGCATGGGTTCCTGCTGGGTGCTCTGGTTTCCTCCCACAGTCCAAAGATGTGCAGGCTCGGTGTATGGGCCATTCCAAACTTGCCCATTGTGTTTAGGGATGTGTAGATTAGGTGTGTTAGTCATGGGAAATGTAGGGTTACTGAGGAAAGGGTCGGGGGATGAGTCAGGGTGAGATGCTCTTTGGAGGGTGGCCGTGGACTTCTTGGGTCAAAAGGGACTTGTTTCCACACCGTAGGGATTCTATGATATGGAAGTATCTTTTGAAGTGGACATTCATGGGTATGCTGTAACAGAGACCTTGAAATACTGCACAACAAATATTTGGAACTAGACTGTCAATTCAGACATAGCATCAAAGGTGGTCATGGAAGTTGTCACCGATATAAAGCAGGATTGATGAAAATCCAGCAGGAAATGGTGTCAAAAGGCACAGTATCTTTTATTCATCTCCAGTTATTTTGTCCAAGGCACTGGATGCTGGCAGGATTGAAACATTTAAGAAATGCTTCACAAATCACATATAAGGAACTGCACATCTTTGAACAATAGGAGGAAACTGGAGCACCTGCACGTGAGTTTGCTCGCTGAGCTGGAAGGTTAGTTTTCAGACGTTTCGTCACCATTCTCGGTAACATCATCAGTGAGCCTCCGACGAAGCCTGGAGCACCTGGCAGAAGCCCGGAGCACCTGGCAGAAGCCCCTCGCAGACGCGGGGAGGACGTGTCAATTCCACACAGATAGTTACCCAAGACTGGAATCTCAATTGGCTCCCCAGTGCATGAGCAGCTCTAACCACTGAGCAACTACCTTGCCCAGAAGGGGTTTTATAAGCGCATACATTATTTCCATTAAGACAGATCCAATCCTCTATGTCCAATCAAAATAACATATTGTAGATATCATGACAACAATCATAAATGATTGTGAATAAGTAAATCAAAAAAATTGAAATAGTTTCCAAGCCTAAATACTAGATATGGTGCAGTTAAGATGAATAGTGCAACAACAAAAAGGCCATATTTTATGTGACGGTCGGTAACACTTGAAAACTTGCAACAATTCGTCGCCAGTAGTGCTCTGAAGTGGCTTGATGGTGCACTCCTTCATACACTGGAATGAAACTCCAAAGATCACAAATTCTCCTTCAATACCGTGTTGTAACAGTGACTGCATCAACCTGTGTTTATGGGCCTGACTGGAAACCCACACAACATGCATAAACAAAAAAAAAATCTAAGGTGATAGGAGAAAAAAATGTATGTATGCAACGTCTTTGAAAAGCAATTATTTGTAGCGGCTGCAAGCCCATAAGGCATCTCATTTCGCAGATTATATTCATTTGCACTGCAGGTCATGCCAGTCAGAATCAGTTTTCGTTTCATGACAGATAACTAAAATGTCTATTACAATGAACTTTGGTTGATCAGAAGATTTTAAGTAAGGACTATGTCTTGTGTGAGCTGACGGCATTAGGGGATGGAGAAGGTACATGCACTGCTGGCATCTTGACACCATTGAATGAGCAAGCGTGGACGCAAAGGTTGTAACAGGGAACAATTGTACAGGCAATATCTTTTGAGCTCCTTCCGAGCAGGCCTGTAATACTCTAAAGCTGTGCTAGACCCTCACTTCCTCCACCTTACGTACGCTGCCTTTTCTTTTTGACAAGAAGCACCTCTGTACCCGTCATCCAAGGCTCCTTAATCTTCCCCCTTCTTACCTGTCTCAGAGGAACAAATTTATACATCACTCGCAACAACTGCTCCTTGAACAGCCTCCACATGTCTGCTGCGCCCTTTCTGTGGAACAATTGCTCCCAATCTGTACTTCTCAACTCCTGTCTGATAGCGTCATAGTTTCCTTTTCCCCAGTTAAATATCTTCCCCTGGTACTGCTCCTTTCCCTTTCCATGGCTATGGTAAATCTGAGGCTCTTGCGGTCACTGTCGCCAAAGTGTTCTCCCACCACGAGATCTGACACCTGTCCTGGCTCATCGCCGAGCACCAAATCCAAAATGGCCTCCCGCCTCGGCCTGTCCACATACTGAGTCAGGAAACCCTCCTGAACACACCTGACAAAAACGGCTCCATCCAAACCATCTGCACGAAGGAGGTTTCAATCTGTATTGGGAAACTTGAAGTCACCCATAACAACAACCCTGA
This sequence comes from Stegostoma tigrinum, assembly GCF_030684315.1. Lineage (NCBI taxonomy): Eukaryota > Metazoa > Chordata > Chondrichthyes > Orectolobiformes > Stegostomatidae > Stegostoma > Stegostoma tigrinum. Next base: position 30,603 of record NW_026728177.1, on the reverse strand, counting down.
TACGTTTGCACTTTTCAACAATCTGCCGGCCAATGAGTTCTTCGATCTCCCAACTGCTATTTGGGGTCTGTAGAAAACCCCCAGTGAAGTGACTGCTGCCTTGCTGTTCCGAACTTCCACCCACACTGACTCAGTCGACAAACCTTCCTTGGCAACCTCAGCCCATACAACCGCAGTAGACGAGTCCTCAAAGGTTCTTTCAGCCGCCGTTATACTGTCCTTGACCAACAAAGCCACACCTCCCCCTCTTTTGCCACCTTCCCAGACCTTAATGAAAGATCTAAACCCGAGAACCTGCAACATCCATTCCTGACCCTGCTCTATCCATGCCTCCGAAATGGCCACAACATCGAAGTCCCAGGTACCTATCCAAGCTGCAAGCTCACCTACATTCTTCCGGATACTCCCGGCATTAAAGTCGTCACACTTCAATCCAGCTTGCTGTCTGCCAGCACACTTCTGTGACAGTGAGGTCCTGACCATGGCCTCCCTACGCTCATCCTCCTGTGTACTAGGACTACACCTCAGTTTCCCATCCCCCTTCTGAGGTCGTTTAAATCCACCCGAATGGCACTAGCCAATTTCCCACCCAGGATAGTCGTGCCCCTCTGGTTCAAGTGGAGACCGTCCTGTTTGTACAGGTCCCACCTTCCCCAGAATGAGCCCCAATTGTCCATGTACCTGAAGCCCTCCCATCTGCACCATCCCTGCAGCCACGTCTTCAGCTGAAATCTCTCCCTGTTCTTTGCCTCGCTATCACGTGGTACGGGTGACAAACCAGAGATGACCACTCTGTTTGTTCTCGCTCTCGGCTTCCACCCTAGCTCCCTCAAATCCTGCCTGACATCCCTATCCCTCTTTCTACATATGCCGTTGGTGCCTATGTGGATCACGATTTGGGGCTGGTCACCCTCTCCCCTCAGGACCCGAAAGAGACGATCCGAGACATCACAGACCCTGGAACCTGGTAGGCAACACACCAATCGTGAGTCTCTTTCGTTCCCGGCAAATCTTCTATCAGTCCCTCTGACGATTGAGTCCCCAATGACTATCACTCTCTTCCTATCCCCGCTTCCCTTCTGTGCAAGAGGGACAGACTCTGTGCCAGAGACCTGCACCCTACTGCATACCCCTGCTAAGTCGTCCCCCGGAACAGTATCCAAAATGGTATCGTTGTTTTTCAGGGGAGCTACCGCAGGGGATTTCAGGGGAACGACCACAGGGGAAGGTTAGTCAAGCTACACTGGGTAAACGTGCATTTTTGGCTGAAAAAACATGTGTTTCAATGTGAGCTAATGGAAGAAGCCATGGAGTCAAAGCTAAACATTTCGACAAGAAGACAACCATTCTTAAAAGCAGCATACAGCGTGAAAAAGAAATGAGCTGCTTTAATATCCACTTAAAATTTATGTGGAATATCAGATGGAATTTTCTTATTGACTCCATTGTGCAATCATGTCGAGCTAAAAATGTTAACTGCATTAATTAATACTAACCAGAAACAGACTTTGTAGTAAATGGTTTAACGGTTTTCTGTATCTGGAACATCCCTTTTCTTTCTCGAACGAAGATCGTACCAACCTATGGTACCAAACTGTGAGTCAAACGGATGGGACACATAATCTTTAAATTCCTCATCAAAACAGTCTCATCGTATGGTTCTGTGCAATAAAAGAGAAAGAATAAACATGTTTCCCACAATTTTGCTGATGTTTACGAACAGAATGCTCAAATTCAAAAAGTTTGGGCTGGCATGTCTGCTTCCTCCAGCCTGTTTAAACTGTTCCATTCAATGTGAAATTTGTGATAAGTTTTAGCACACAGGTCTATGTGATCTGCGCCACCACCTTCTCTTAGTCATACATGCTTTCCCCCTCTTCCTGTAATACATTCCTTGAAGTGTTCAATGAGATTTTGATTTTAAATCTTATCGTCATATTCTTTTTATTCTCAAGCATCAATGAATCTGATGTTGCCGCCATTCCATGCAGTGCACAGCACGTCAAACAGGAGTCTTACTCTTGCCATGAGCACTGAGGTAGTATGGGGTCACAACTGTCTCATAGTTCAGAATGAAATTCTACATATAGGGCTATGAAGAGTCATGCAGTTAATTTTATTTGACATGCTATTTCTTTTCTTCACAAGTATGCTGGATTTAAAGTGATCTTCACCCTCATTTAAAATGAATTCAATATCCAACCATCTGTAAAACTCGCATATCCAAATTTTAATTTGAGTTCAGTGTTACACAAATATATTACTTTTTTAAAAATTATGTTCGAGTCAACATTAACATTTCATTCCCTGACAGCGGGTGAACTTACTTTTAAACTCCAATTTTCCTTCGGTATTAATGGAGAGGTGAGCCTTTTTGCAAGCACCGAAAGTCTCCACCAGTTTATGCTAAAACTTACGGAACTGTAAGTTTCACAAATATGTTCCTATTAAACACTAATTCCTATTGAAGCAGTATGAAGCTAAATTCATTCAACTGGACAGCAAAAACGGTCAAAATTTTAAAAGCAAGCAACTATTTTGAAGTCACTCTTCGAACTAAATTCCATCTTGGTGTCTGAGAGTCCATAGGTTCCTCACTCTCAACGAACCATTCAACTGTCATGCAATTACTGAAACACACAGACAAAAAACATCAATGTTAACAGTCACTAAGATTTTGAGAGTGATTTGGAATTTGTACTCAATACCCCCTGGGGAAAATCTGTTCCAATCTGGATAGTACTCACTTATTACCATCCCACCTACCTTCCCCAGCACCTCCTCCCCCTCCACGCTATTTGTTTCTGAGCTCCCTTCCACCCTCAATTTCTGAGGAAGGGTCCTGACCCAAAACCTCAACTTTCTTGAACGTCTGATGCTGCCTGCCCTGCTGTGTTCCTCCAGCTCCACAATGTGTTATCTCAGACACCAACATTGGCAGTTCTTCCTATCTGGATAACTCATTCGCACAAGTGATTTATACTCATTATCTTTTCAGATGACGCATGTACATGTATATACATAAATATACATATTGCACTTTTATGCCTGAACCACTAACCTCGAGGATATTTTAAAAGAGTCTCTTCATATCTGCATGAAAGAGAAATCATCAAGGTCATAACTTTCATTTCAGGAATAACTCGAACATTCAAAGTACTCACAGTCAGTGTCCCATTTCCTTGACCAGTCAATTTGATGTGAATCTTTCTTCCAAGTGGAAACTATAACAGCAATTATATTTGACAGTCAAACACTTCATTGCATCACCAATATTTCCTTGTCTGTTTGAAGCATAAGATAATGAAATAATCAGGGACAGATTGGCCAACAAGGTAATTTAATGTGTGTTATGGCAACTCAAAATCACAACCATTGAAGTGATCTTTAAACAGCTGTTGTCATACAACAGAGCACTTTTTGAGGTGCAGTGATGAACATACTTCCTGAGATGCAAATAATATATGCCAAATTAATTCCAAAGAATACCTTTACAATTAAAAAGAAGCTAAAAATCTCTTTACATTGCGAAGCTTGTCAGATTGCTATTAGTCAATGGAAATCGTTCAGAACAATTATTTATTCCCAGATGAAAAGGAAGTGTATACATTTCATGACAACAAAATGTGAGGCTGGATGAACACAGCAGCCCAAGCAGCATCTCAGGAGCACTTTTGTCCTCCTGAGATGCTGCTTGGCCTGCTGTGTTCATCCAGCCTCACATTTTGTTGTCTTGGATTCTTCAGCATCTGCAGTTCCCATTATCTCGTATACATTTCATTTTCACATCTTATCCAAGAGTGAAAAAAAAACACCTTCATGAATGCATTGTCAAACAAGAAGGCTCACAAAAAAAGCCATTTGGCCCACTGAATATTCCTCCATCATTCGGTGAGATCATGGTTGATCTCATTACATTTATCAGGACACAGCATTTCCCCCAAACCCTCCTTATAGCTAATACATTCCGATCCAAGTAACATCCTGGTAAATCTCTGTTTCTGTGCCATGCCTTGTCTTTCTAAATATTTTTTCAGTCATCTACAAATTTAGCCACAGCACATGCGCCTCTTTCCTCCAAGTCATTAATAAACAAGCACAAGAGCTGTGGTTCCTTCAGCGCGACCTCATTTCTTACTGACAAGCCAACCCTGGCATCTCTGTCCATTTGTATCGGAGATAATGGGAACTGCAGATGCTTCAGAATCCAAGATAACAAAGTGTGGATCTGGATGAACACAGCAGGATGAACACACAGAAGTAGAAGGGTCTCGGCACAAAACGTCAGCTTTTACGCTCCTGAGATGCTGCTTGGCCTGCTGTGCTCATCCAGCTCCACACTTTGTTATCTCTGTTCATTTGCCTGTTCTTTCTATCGGACATGAATCATTGGCTATTTCGTTCCCAACACTTATCCCCTAACAACCACCTCTCTGTGATACCCAGAGTGATGTATCTGTCAATTTCAATCTGCACCACAAACTCATTCACTTTGTTTCATACACTCCCTGCAATTCAATACAAGATCTTCAGTCTGGCATTTACAGCCACCCTTATTATCTGCAGCAGCTGAAGCGAGACTCCTGACCATTTCCATACTTTTTGTCCTATTACTTGCTCTGGAAACTTCGCTGAGCACTTACCAGCTTCTAACTTTTTCCACAATTTTCCATGCAACTGAGCTCACCCACTCCACACTTTTTATTTTAACGCCCTAGCCCCAGACCTAGCTCTGTATTTTGCGAGGATACTTGTCCCAAGATGATTCTCGTCGAGCCTATAACACCAGAACGACTCCCTCCTTCCCCATACCGATGCCAGTGTCCCATGAATTCAAACACATTTCTGCCATGCCACCATTTGAACAATGTACATCTATAATTATGTTCACACCGTGCCAAAGTGCTCAGATAATAATCCAGAGATTATTATCATTTTGGTTCTGCTTTCTCACCTCAGCACCTCGGTGCTCATAATCCCTCAGCAGAACCTCTTTCCTCTTTCTTCCATATCAATGGTACCTGTGTGGACCACGATAGCTGGATTTCTACTCCTCCCACTTCAAGTTCCTTTGTAGCCGAGATGGAATATCCTGAACCTGGGCACCAGGCAGGCAACACTACTTTCGAGACTCTCGATCCTGGTCACAACGAACAGTGTTCCTTCCCCAAGCTATACTACCTCTGATTATAACCACATTTCACTTTTTATCCCCTCCTGAATGTCCCACCTGTACCACAGTGCTACAGTCAGTTTACTCATCTTCCCTATACCCTGCACTCTCATCCACACAGGAAGAAAGAATCTCAAACCTGTTAGATAAGATCAAAGACCAAGGTTCCTTCTGCACTACATCCTGGATCCTTCCACCTGCCCTGTTCTTTGTCATTGGCCACTGACCGAGTTTCAGCTAGTTAATCTAAGGTGTGTGACTGCCTCCTGAAACACAGCATTCCCTGGTAACTCTGCCCCACATGATTTGTTGATTGGTCAAAACTGAGATTCCAGTTCATCAACCGTAAGCTGGAGTCTGGGGCCTGACCACTCGCCCGTCATGTAGGTACAAATCATCATCTGGCCTGGCATCTCCATTTCAATTACTTCGATCTTAATTTGATTTGAAAACATTCTGGTCTTTTAGTTTGTAGCCTGTAAATATTTCTCAGATTTACTTTCAATCTGAAAGCTACCGATAATACATTCTTAAACCAGGAGCGATCACCAACCAATGAACCTGGTTCACCCTCTCGGTCCCTGATTCTGGCTTCAATTCGCCCTGTCTCAAAAAAAAATGCTTATGAACTATCAGGCAAAAAAAGCAAGCAAATGGCACCTCTTACTCTCTGCACTGACTTACCGCATTGCCACCAAGTTCCCCAAAATATATATTCACTTGGTGCATTTCACTCGAGATGTGCTCTCTTCCTCCAGAACATGCAAAGCATACTGATCCAGAGCAATATACGACCTTCAAAACCTCAGCTCTTAGCTTATTACTTTTGAATACATTCTCAATGCTTTCTCCAAGTCCAAACACAACACATTTACTGGTTTTCCTCTATTAATTCTCCTCCCAAAACTTCCTCCAAAAACCCAAACAAATTAGCCAGACATAATTTCTCTTTCATCAGGCTATGGTGATTCTGTTTGATTAGATTATGATTTTCCAAATGTCCTGCTATTATTTTCTTCATAGTTGATTGCACCATATTTCCAACAATAGATGTTAGGCTGGTTCGGTTGTAGTTATCTTCTTTTTGCCTCTCTCCTTTTTAAATAGGGACGTCACATCAGCAATTTTCCAGCCCTCAGATGCTTCTCGAGAATCTGAACCTTTTTGCGAAATTACAGTCAATGCATATAACGACTCTGAAGCTCATTGTTTAGAATCTTAGAAAGTAAACCATCACAGCAAAGAGTCCAATCTGCTTTCACTCCATTAGATTGTCTACTGCTACTTCTCTCATGGTACTGATGGTGTGGTAGTGATGTGTTTAATTCCTCCCTGTATTCTTTAGTAATAAGGGGATCCATGAAGTATCTTCCACTGTAAAGGCTACCCTTTTCTCATTGTCATTGTTCCTTGATTTAAAAATTAACCTGGCCGTCTCAGCCGAGCATATAATTAATGGCATTACCTCTAAAACCTTCTCTGCTAAAGTGTTCAATAGATTGCTACAACCTGAAAGAAGTAATTCTTCCCCTAAATTAATCGGCAACCAATTTGAAAATGTGGCCTCTGGTCGTAAAATCTTTCACAATATTAAGGGAGTGCTGCACTGTCACTGGAGGCCCCAAACACCACCTCTTCCTCCAGTACATTGATGACTGTATCGGCGCCGCCTCTTGCTCCCCAGAGGAGCTCGAACAGTTCATCCACTTCACCAACACCTTCCACCCCAACCTTCAGTTCACCTGGGCCATCTCCAGCACATCCCTCACCTTCCTGGACCTCTCAGTCTCCATCTGAGGCAACCAGCTTGTAACTGATGTCCATTTCAAGCCCACCGACTCCCACAGCTACCTAGAATACACCTCCTCCCACCCACCATCCTGCAAAAATTCCATCCCCTATTCTCAATTCCTCCGCCTCCGCCGCTTCTGCTCCCACGATGAGACATTCCACTCCCGCACATCCCAGATGTCCAAGTTCATTAAGGACCGCAACTTTCCCCCCACAGTGATCGAGAACGCCCTTGACCGCATCTCCCATATTTCCCACAACACATCCCTCACACCCCGCCCCCGCCACAACCGCCCAAAGAGGATCCCCCTCGTTCTCACACACCACCCCACCAGCCTCCGGATACAACGCATCATCCTCTGACACTTCCGCCATCTACAATCCGACCCCACCACCCAACACATTTTTCCATCCCCACCCCTGTCTGCTTTCCTGAGAGACCACTCTCTCCATGACTCCCTTGTTCGCTCCACACTGCCCTCCAACCCCACCACCTTCCCCTGCAACCGCAGGAAATGCTACACTTGCCCCCACACCTCATCCCTCACCCCTATCCCAGGCCCCAAGATGACATTCCACATTAAGCAGAGGTTCACCTGCACATCTGCCAATGTGGTATACTGCATCCACTGTACCCGGTGTGGTTTCCTCTACATTGGGGAAACCAAGCGGAGGCTTGGGGACCGCTTTGCAGAACACCTCCGCTCAGTTCGCAACAAACAACTGCACCTCCCAGTCGCAAACCATTTCCACTCCCACTCCCATTCTTTAGATGACATGTCCATCATGGGCCTCCATCAGTGCCACAATGATGCCACCCGAAGGTTGCAGGAACAGCAACTCATATTCCGCCTGGTAACCCTGCAGCATAATGGTATCAACGTGGACTTCACCAGTTTCAAAATCTCTCCCACCGCATCCCTAAACCAGCCCAATTCGTCCCCTCCCCCCACTGCACCACACAACCAGCCCAGCTCTTCCCCTTCACCCACTGCATCCCAAAACCAGTCCAACCTGTCTCTGCCTCCCTAACCTGTTCTTCCTCTCACCCATCCCTTCCTCCCACCCTAGCCGCACCCCCATCTACCTACTAACCTCATCGCACCTCCTTGACCTGTCCGTCTTCCCTGGACTGACCTATCCCCTCCCTACCTCCCCACCTATAGTCTCCTCTCCACCGATCTTCTTTTCTCTCCATCTTTGGTCCGCCTCCCCCTCTCTCCCTATTTATTCCAGAACCCTCACCCCATCCCCCTCTCTGATGAAGGGTCTAGGCCCGAAACGTCAGCTTTTGTGCTCCTGAGATGCTGCTTGGCCTGCTGTGTTCATCCAGCCTCACATTTTGTCATCTTGGATTCTCCAGCATCTGCAGTTCCCATTATCTATGGTGATTCTGTTTGATTAGATTCTGATTTTCCAAATGTCCTGCTATTATTTTCTTCACAGTTGATTGCCACATATTTCCAACAATAGATGTTCGGTTGTTTCGATTGTAGTTATCTTCTTTTTGCCTCTCTCCTTTTTAAATAGGGATGTCACATTGGCAGTTTTCCAGCCCTCAGATGCTTCTCGAGAATCTGAACCTTTTTGCGAAATTACAGTCAATGCATACACCGACTCTGAAGCTCATTGTTGAGAATCTTAGAAAGTCAACCATCACGGCAAAGAGTCTAATCTGCTTTTACTCCATTAGATTGTCTACTGCTACTTCTCTAATGGGAGTGATGGTGTTGTAGTGACGGGCTTAATTCCTCCCTGTATTCTTTAGTAATAAGGGGATCCTTGAAGTATCTTCCACTGTAAAGACTACCCTTTTCTCATTATCACTGATAATGGGAACTGCAGATGCTGGAGAATCCAAGATAACAAAGTGTGAAGCTGGATGAACACAGCAGGCCAAGTAGCATCTCAGGAGCACAAAAGCTGATGTTTCAGGCCTAGACCCTTTTCTCATTATCATTGTTTCTTGATTTAAAAATTAACCTGGCCGTTACAGCCTAGCATATGATTAATGGCATTACCTCTAAAATCTTCTTGGCTAAAGTGTTCAATAAATTGCTACAACCTGAAAGAAGTCATTCTTCCCTGAATTAATGGGCAACCAATTTGAAAATGTGGCCTCTGATCGTAAAATCTTTCACAAATGGGAGTAATCTCTACGGATATACACCATCAAGCCTCTTCAGAATCTTACATGTTGAAAAAATAAGATTTTTTAAAATCTTATAAACTCCAATGAATGTAGTCCCACCCTGCCCAACTTTCATAAGCATAGCAATCCCCTACGCCATTTCCGAAATCAACCCAGTCAACATGAGGTGTACGGCCTCCGCAGCACTCGCTCTGTGGCCGTACATGACTTGTAAGTTACCATCCTGCTGCTAGACTCTACTTCTATTTACGATGCAGTCCTCTGTCCATCCTAACATATTACCCTTGAACACATGGGCTCTTTTCTTTCGAGACACCTTATGAGCTGTACCTTATCAAATGCTTTGTTGAAATCTCAATGTACTACATCAACTGGTGGTCCTTCATCAGTAATGTTTGTTTCCTTCTCAAAGCACTGTCGCAAGTTTGTCAAGTATTATTTCCCCTTTATGAAAGGATGTTAACTCTGTAGGATGTTATAGCACACTGAGTACCCTGTTATTTCATCTTTCATTGCAGGCATGAACATCTTCACAGGTTGACCTAAATTGGCAATACTTGCTTACTATTTTGTCCAAGTATCTTTGTCATAATGGTGTTATGTTCACAATCTTTCAATCCTCTGAGAATTTTCCACAATCTAAGGATTTTTGGAAGATTATCATCAGTGCCTCCATTGTATCTGTAGCTGCATTGTTCAACATGAGAGGATACAACTCATGATACCCCTTGGATATTTTCTCTACTGATTGGAGTCATGTTTGGAATTCTGTGCAGTGACATTCACTTTTAACAGTTTGCTAAATACTACCAGGAACAGAAATTGTGATCCAGGTGCAACACAAACTAAAGCTTTCAGCACGGAAGCAAGTCTTTCAATTCATTCTGAACCTAATAACTCCTGAAAAGGGCAATACAATTTGCCTCAGTCCATAATGTTCTTTCTCGAACATCCTGAGATGTATTATCTGTATTTCTTCAAATTTACCACAGAGTCTGTTTCAATTACCCTTTCAGCAATACGCATGACAACAATTTGGCATTCTTAGTCCCCCTGTAGCCTCTGTTGCACATGTGCATTGTTAGCTGATTATTTGTTTGTGTGCCTGCTTTATTGCTCAAATGGATCAAGGTAAGTTGGTGTTCTTTTGTCATCAAAACTATTGCCACCTCACTCTCATCTTCCTTGTTTTATCCCTCTGCTGGAATATTTAATGTGTCGACTTATTTGAAATATGTTGTTGAATGGTGATAATAAACTCATATTCCACTTGGGAACCCTGCAGCCCAATGGCATCAATGTGGACTTCACCAGCTTCAAAATCTCCCCTTCCCCCACCGCATCCCTAAACCAGCCCAGTTCGTCCCCTCCCCCCACTGCACCACACAACCAGCCCAGCTCTTCCCCTCCACCCACTGCATCCTGAAACCAGTTCAACCTGTCTCTGCCTCCCTAACCTGTTCATCCTCTCACCCATCCCTTCCTCCCACCCCAAGCCGCACCTCCATCTCCTACCTACTAACCTCATCCTCCTTGACCTGTCCGTCTTCCCTGGACTGACCTATCCCCTCCCTACCTCCCCAACTATACTCTCCTCTCCACCTATCTTCTTTTCTCTCCATCTTCGGTCCGCCTCCCCCTCTCTCCCTATTTATTCCAGAACCCTCACCCCATCCCCCTCTCTGATGAAGGGTCTAGGCCCGAAATGTCAGCTTTTGTGCTCCTGAGATGCTGCTGGGCCTGCTGTGTTCATCTACCCTCACATTTCACTTTGTTGTTGAATGGATTGGATTTTGTGCCATTTCATCCCCCATAGACCATCTACCAATACTGTTGCTTGTTCTAACAGTTATTACCTTGCAGAGTGGAAAATGCAGTTTGAAAGCAATGGAACATTATTGATGAAGAAGTTGATGCATAAATTGCTGTGATCTTCTAAACAACAAACTCACCTTCAATTCTTTCTCAGTCAGAGCATTATGCCGGCGCAAATGAATCGTGTTCTCAATGGGACTTCCAAAAACATGGAATTGAATTTGCATATTGATTTCTTCTTCCCTCTTCAGAAATGCAATGTCGCATCGTGATGAAGCTTCCAAGGCAATGATTGTGTCCTTCAATGAAGGGAAAAGTGACTTTTAGATTCATGGAAATATTTCAGTACTTCCATATACATGAAAGGCAAACATTCCCCCTGCATGCTGACCCAAGTCCGCAAGACGAGGGCATGACCCAGTCTCATTTTATCGTATCTTTCTGATTTTACATGCCACGGGATCATCATTGCAGTGCAACAGAAATGTTGATCATGGACATTTATCACCGTTATCATAAATAATGGCAAATTTTCAACACCTTGCAAGTCTATGAAGGCTCAATCTTGCCTGCTGCACAAAGACATTCTTACACTGCTTTGAGTGTCAGGGCTCAAACAAAACACAATACTTACACAAATGCATCAACACACTACTTTCAATAGGATCTGGCGCAGGCTTGGAGGGCCGAAGGGCCTGTTCCTGTGCTGTAATTTTCTTTGTTCTTTGACCAGATAAAAAGGAAAAGGGAGGTGTATAACAGTCATCAAGGGAACAAGAGTCCCTGGAGACGCACTAACGTCAACCAGGCCAACATCCCCAGCACTGAGGCACTGACCATCCTCGATCAGCTACAATGGGCTGGACACTTCATCTGTATGACTGACACGAGACTCTCCGCATGTTCTCATCCCAGCTTCAAAACAGCAGGCAAGACCCAGATGTGCAGAGGAAGCACTCGGTGATAAACTCAAGGCCTCAATGGTGAAGTGCAACATTCCTGCAGACACCTGGGAATCGCCAGCCTAAGACGGTCCAAAGCCTGAAGAGCACCTGGGAAGGCATCAAACACCTCGAGGCCTGCCTTTGGAAGCAGTGGAAGCCATGCAGCCATACCAAACCTCCCTCACCCCTTCCCACGACTGCCTTCTGCCCCGAGTGCAACAGAGCCTACGGTAGCTGCATCGGTCTGTACAGCCGCCGATCAATTCAGCCTGAGAGTGGGAGAGTGTCAGAGTGTCATCCATATCTGCGAGAAACCACCATGATCATGATGTATAGTGTGCAGGGGCATCTCGTCATAGCAATTCAGAGAACAAATACAGGGCAACAGAACGCTGGTGACCAAGATTAGGATTAGGGAGAATCTCAAAATCTTCTACAAGTGTCTCAGAGGGAAAGAGAAAACCCAGGGAAAACCAAGTCTCATTAGGGATGAAGAGGCAAATCAATGGTTTGAACTGGAGAGCAATTGTCAGGTGTTAAACGAGAACTTCACATCAGCTTTTACATGTGACAAGGAGCACACAATTCCCGAGCAGAATTAACAGAGACTGGGGAGATGTTAGGTGTTTTGGTGAATTTAAAATTGGACAAATCCCAGGTTTGGATGAGGTGTATGCCAAGATGCCCAGGGAGATGAGAGAAAAAATTCCACTCGCCCTCATACAGAGCTTTCACAAGTACCAAGGGACTGGAGAACAGGTAACATAGTTCCACTTATCAAAATGCGTGACAAACATAAAGCAGAGTATTACAGACCGGTGAGTATCACATCAGTAGATAGGAAAATATTGGAGAAAATTCTGAACGGCAGGCTTAATTTCCTTTGAAAGAAGCAGGGTTTGATCAGCGACGGTCAGCATAGCTTTGTCAGACGGAGGTCATGCCTCACAAACCTAGATGATCCTTTCAAAGAGGTGACGGAGTGTGCAGATGGGAGTTGATGTGGTGAAAACAGATTTCAGCAAAGACTTGGACAGGGTCCCAAATGGGAGCGTGGCAAAGAAGGTAAAGCTCATGGGGTCCAGGAAAATACAGCAAGTTGAATCCAAAGTTACAGATTGGTCAAATGGGCAGGTCAGTGGTAGATGGAATGTTAACCCTGATCAGTCAGGTAATGCAATTTGGACAAACTAACAAGGCAAGGAATCATTCAAAGAAATGCCAGGACACGAGGAAGGTCAGAGGAATGGTGTGATCTTGGGGTACTCGTCCACAGATTCCTGAACATGGAATGGCAGCTTAAAAGGACAGTTCAGAAAGCATATGGCTCAAGAGCTGTACAGGACTTTGGTTAGGCCCCAGCTGAAGTGCTCAGTGCAGTTCTGGTCTCTCCATTATAGGAAGGAGGTGTTTGCATTTGAGCATGTGTGGAGGACATTCATCAAGATGTTCTGAGAGGGTGAAGCATTTTAACTCTTGGGAGAGTCTGGATAAGTTTGTGTTAGTAATAACTGCCAATGCTGGAGTCTGAGATCACACAGTGTGGAGCTGGAGGAACACTGCAGGCCAGGCAGCATCACTGTTGCTGATCTCTGATTAAGGGTCTAGGCCTGAAACATCAGCTTTTGCGCTCCTGAGATGCTGCTTGGCCTGTTGTGTTCAGCCAGCTACACACTATGTTCTCTTGGATTCTCCAGCATCTGCAGTTTCCATTGTCTCGAGCATCACTGTTTTATCTGGATAAGGTTGGATTGTTTTCTTTCGAGTAGAGAGGGTTGAAGGAGGTACTGAAAAAATTGTTTGGATTAATCTGGGTAGGGGCGAGGTAAAAAGAAGGTCCATAATGGGGTCGGTGGCGGGGGGCGGTGGTGGTAGAGGAAGAGATACGTACATTTAAGCTAAAAGCTCAGAAGGAATTTCAGGAAAGAAAAGACACCCAGAAGGTGCTGGGTGTTTGGAATTCATTGTCTGGGACTTTAGTTGAGGTGGTGGATAATCTTTTCACATGAAAGAAAAAGGGTTGGTACAGCACTTAAAATGAAATAACATTCAAGGCAATTGGCCTGTTGCTGGAACATGAGCCGAATGTCAACTTAGTGTGGCTTCAGTGGTTACAGACACAATGGAATGAAGTGCTTGTTCAATTCTGTAGAATTCTCTGATTCTGGAGCAGGGAACAGTGAGGGGACAGCACGGGACAGTTCACCTATCTTCTCCTTTATCCATCTTCTGTCTGCCTCCCCACCTCTCCCTATTTTTTACAGAATCCCCTTCTCCTCCCCAGGTTTTCAAGAAGGGTCTCAATCTGAAACGTCAGCTTTCTTCCTTCTCTGATGCTGCTCGGCCCGCTGTGTTCATCCAGTTCCACACCTTGTTCTCTCAGATTCTCCTACTACCTCTGAGGAAAATTCCTTGTTTTTGCACCGAAACTGTGGTCAGATTGTGTAATGCACTGACTGTGTGGGTGGGAGAGACAGAAACCACGATAACATTTAACAAGTCTTTGATTGGGCATTTGCGATGCCAAGGCATACAAGGCTCTGGGTCAAGTGCTGGGAAATGTGATCACAAAAGTTAGGGACTTGCATCTTGTGAGGGCACATACAATTTGCTGAAGGGTCTGTTCCATTGCCATAGCACTCTATTATGCTGTCCCTCAATGATCCTGTGACAAGTAAGTGAAGGTTTACAGAAACAGATAGTTTTCAAGGACAATGCCAAAAGGAAAAGTGATGCACAGACAAAGTACATGTAAGAATTTAACCAAGGATTAAAGCCATCGAAGAACTGGTATTTGTGCCAATGCACCAAACCTGCAGATGAAAATGCAGTGTCCAGTTTGATTGCAAAAGCAACAACCACCAGTTCGTAACATGATCAATAGAAATATCTGAATGTCTGTTGTTTTGATCCCAAGCATTTCCCTGCATCGAGTGAAATCCACCACCACAGTTCTGTTGCATCGTCAGCGACCTCGCAATCGGTGTTGCATCGTCAATATCATTCCTTGACAATGCTTGAAGCAAGGCATAAGCAGTGGTTTCCACAGTCATCGCAGAAGCCTGTGCTGCTTCAATTGGATACGGCTTCTCGTCCTCCAACAATGGAGGCTTTCCAGTTACCAACATCAGAATCTGTCATTTGACAAAGGGATAAGCTGAAAATAAAGTTTACATCATACAGATTTTTGTTTGCATTTCACCAACACAACAATGGTTTTGCTGGTCAAGATCCAGCATTATCTCACCGCTGATGTCTATAACATTCTCCGTTCTTCCCGCTCAGTGATGGGTCCTTTTCTTTGGGAAAAATAGGCACCTTCGAACGCAAATGAATCAAGATGAGCTTTATTTTCTCATCAGGCTACATGGCAGTTATTACAAGATGTTATGAACAAAAGGTGTAGGAACAGATGAAACCGTTCATAGCGTCAGTCTGGATGATCTTCTTGCCCTCATCCTGAGGAGGCATCACAGATCTTAACTTACACGCAATTCAAATTATTTCACGCAATGACAATACTGAATGCTCCGGATACTGCAAATGCCATGGCACCTGGCAGTATCCCACAAACTGTATGGAACAATGAGCCCCAAGGTCACCACACCAACAGTAAATGTTTTCCAGTACATTTTTAAACACTCGCGACACTCACGTTTCAGAGAAAGATGACCTATCACGCAATCGGCAGACAAATTGTCCTGACCAATTATGACCTCAATGTATTCTCAATCATCAGCAAAGTCATGCAACATCTAGATGACAGTGCTGTCAAACAGTTGCACACTAAGGCTCAGTTTACTTTTCGTCATGCCCACACTTCTCGTAACCTCATTCAGGATTTACCACAAATATGATCAGAGATCCTGAGCTTGAAAAGGAAGGAAAGTGCAAACTGTCATTTCCACCAAGGCAACTTCTGATTGAATGTGGTGTTAAGCAGAGGAATAGAAAATTGAGTCAGTGGCATTCACTGGATACCTGCACTGGTTGAAGTCATGTCTTCATTTGAACCAAAGTGGAGACATGAATGTTCATTGAATATTGTCCAGGTGTCCAGCAGAATTCATGACTTTTCCTACAGTGAATTCAACGATGAGAAAATACAGTGAGACTTGGACAACGATCAGGCTTGGCCTGATAAAGGATAAGTAACATTTGCACCATACAAGTGCTAAGCAGCAATCAGCTCCAACCAGACAGAATATGACCATATCACAAAATTCCATGTCCTTACCCTAACTGGGTCAGTTATATAATCAGCAGTAGCCAGGTCCGTGGTACAAACCGCCCTGCTGTGGAAGAGGGTGAGGCAAATCCAAGTGAGTGATCGTGGTTGGAGACTCATTTGTTGGGGCATAGTTTCTGTAGCCACATTTGAGACACCAGGGCTGTGTGTTGCTTCCCTGGTACCAAGGTCAAGGACATCTCCGAGTGGTTGCAACAAATGAATGCGTGGTTAAGGAGCTGGTACTGGGGGCAGGCTTTCAGGTTCATGGATAATTGCGACTGCTTCTTCGGCAAGGGGTGACCTGTGTAAGAGGGATGGCTTGCACCTAAACTGAACGGGAACAAATACCCTCACAGGGAGGTTTGCTAGTGCTACTTGGGAGGATTTAAAGACTGGCAGGCAGCTGGGAACCAGAGCAGCAGGTCAGCAAGTAGATGAATTGATGGCAGGTACATGTTAGGGCCAATAAATCAGAAAAGCATGGCAGTCAGAGACAGGTACATGAACATGATGGCACGAACAAGCTGAAGTATGCTTATTTCACTGCAAAGAGTATTATAGGTCAGGCAGATGAGCTTAGAGCCTGGATCAGTATATGGGACTCTGACGTTGAGGCTATTACAGGGGCTTGGTTGAGACAGAGACAGGACTGGCTGCTCAATGTTCCAGGGTTTCATTGTTTTAGACAAGATAGAGGGGAAGATAAAAGAAGGAGGTGCACTCCTAACCTATGGGAAATGTTCCATCTGTACCTAGAAAGGATATTCTGGAGGGCTTGCCCACTGAGGCAATAGAGGGAGCGTTCAAAAGTAAGATAGGCACAATCACTCTGATCGGATGAAACTAATAGCCTGCTCCCCTGTTGCCACTGACACACTGAGGAACAAATATGTAGGCAGCTTTTGAAACGATGTAATAAGTCAGAGTTGTCACAGTCAGTGAATTTAACCTCCACGGTATTGACTGGGACTCCCTTACAACAAGAGTTTAAATGAGGCTGAATGAACACAGCAGGCCAAGCAGCATCTCAGGAGCACAAAAGCTGACGTTTCGGGCCTAGACCCTTCATCAGAGAGGGGGATGGGGTGAGGGTTCTGGAATAAATAGGGAGAGAGGGGGAGGCGGACCGAAGATGGAGAGAAAAGAAGATAGGTGGAGAGAGTATAGGTAGGGAGGTAGGGAGGGGATAGGTCAGTCCAGGGAAGATGAACAGGTCAAGGAGGTGGGATGAGGTTAGTAGGTAGATGGGGGTGCAGCTTGGGGTGGGAGGAAGGGATGGGTGAGAGGAATAACCGGTTAGGGAGGCAGAGACAGGTTGGACTGGTTTTGGGTTGCAGTGGGTGGGGGGGAAGAGCTGGGCTGGTTGTGTGGTGCAGTGGGGGGAGGGGACGAACTGGGCTGGTTTAGGGATGCAGTAGGGGAAGGGGAGATTTTGAAACTGGTGAAGTCCACATTGATACCATATGGCTGCAGGGTTCCCAGGCGGAATATGAGTTGCTGTTCCTGCAACCTTCGGGTGGCATCATTGTGGCACTGCAGGAGGCCCATGATGGACATGTCATCGAGAGAATGGGAGGGGGAGTGGAAATGGTTTGCGACTGGGAGGTGTAGTTGTCTGTTGCGAACTGAGCGGAGGTGTTCTGCAAAGCGGTCTCCAAGCCTCCGCTTGGTTTCCCCAATGTCGAGGAAGCCACACCGGGTACAGTGGATGCAGTATACCACATTGGCAGATGTGCATGTGAACCTCTGCTTAATGTGGAATGTCATCTTGGGGCCTGGGATAGGGGTGAGGGAGGAGGTGTCGGGGCAAGTGTAGCATTCCCTGCGGTTGCAGGGGAAGGTGCCGGGTGTGGTGGGGTTGGAGGGCAGTGTGGAGCGAACAAGGGAGTCACGGAGAGAGTGGTCTCTCCGGAAAGCAGACAGGGGTGGGGATGGAAAAATGTCTTGGGTGGTGGGGTCGGATTGTAAATGGCGAAAGTGGCGGAGGATGATGCGTTGTATCCGGAGGTTGGTAGGGTCGTGTGTGAGAACGAGGGGGATCGTCTTAGGGCGGTTGTGGCGGGCGCGGGGTGTGATGGATGTGTTGCGGGAAATACGGGAGACGCGGTCAAGGGCGTTCTCGATCACTGTGGGGGGAAAGTTGCGGTCCTTGAAGAACTTGGACATCTGGGATGTGCGGGAGTGGAATGTCTTATCGTGGGAGCAGATGCGGCGGAGGCGGAGGAATTGAGAATAGGGAATGGAATTTTTGCAGGAGGGTGGGTGGGAGGAGGTGTATTCTAGGTAGCTGTGGGAGTCGGTGGGCTTGAAATGGACATCAGTTACAAGCTGGTTGCCTCAGATGGAGACTGAGAGGTCCAGGAAGGTGAGGGATGTGCTGGAGATGGCCCAGGTGAACTGAAGGGTGGGGTGGAAGGTGTTGGTGAAGTGGATGAACTGTTCGAGCTCCTCTGGGGAGCAAGAGGCGGCACCGATACAGTCGTCAATGTACCGGAGGAAGAGGTGAGGTTTGGGGCCTGTGTAGGTACTTTCGCCATTTACAATCCGACCCCACCACCCAAGACATTTTTCCATCCCCACCCCTGTCTGCTTTCCGGAGAGACCACTCTCTCCGTGACTCCCTTGTTCGCTCCACACTGCTCTCCAACCCCAGCACACCCGGCACCTTCCCCTGCAACCGCAGGAAATGCTGCACTTGCCCCCACACCTCCTCCCTCACCCCTATCCCAGGCCCCAAGATGACATTCCACATTAAGCAGAGGTTCACCTGCACATCTGCCAATGTGGTATACTGCATCCACTGTACCCGGTGTGGCTTCCTCTACATTGGGGAAACCAAGCGGAGATTTGGAGACCGCTTTGCAGAACACCTCCGCTCAGTTCGCAACAAACAACTGCACCTCCCAGTCGCAAACCATTTCCACTCCCCCTCCCATTCTCTAGATGACATGTCCATCATGGGCCTCCTGCAGTGCCACAATGATGCCACCCGAAGGTTGCAGGAACAGCAACTCATATTCCGTCTGGGAACCCTGCAGCCATATGGTATCAATGTGGACTTCACCAGTTTCAAAATCTCCCCTTCCCCTACTGCATCCCTAAACCAGCCCAGTTCGTCCCCTTCCCCCACTGCACCACACAACCAGCCCAGCTCTTCCCCCCAACCCACTGCATCCCAAAACCAGTCCAACCTGTCTCTGCCTCCCGAACCGGTTCTTCCTCTCACCCATCCCTTCCTCCCACCCCAAGCCGCGCCCCCATCTACCTACTCACCTCATCCCACCTCCTTGACCTGTCCGTCTTCCCTGGACTGACCTATCCCCTCCCTACCTCCCCACCTCTACTCTCTCCACCTATCTTCTTTACTCTCCATCTTCGGTCCGCCTCTCCCTCTCTCCCTATTTATTCCAGTTCCCTCTCCCCATCCCCCTCTCTGATGAAGGGTCTCGGCCCGAAACGTCAGCTTTTCTGCTCCTGAGATGCTGCTTGGCCTGCTGTGTTCATCCAGCCTCACATTTTATTATCTTGGAATTCTCCAGCATCTGCAGTTCCCATTATCTTTAAATGAGGCTGAATTTGTTAAGTCTATCCAAGAGAGTTTCTTGACACAATATATGGATAGAAGATGGGCCATACTGGACTTTGTCCTGGTCAGGTAACTGGTGAGAAGGGTGGGAAAGCATGTTGGAAATAGTGATCACAACTCCTTCAATTTTAAGATTGCTATGAAGAAGGATAAGTCAGGACCTTGGGGGAGAGTAAATTATCTCAATTTTAGGTCGGAGCTGGGCAGTGTTAATTGGGAGGAGCTGTCACATTTGCCATATGGGAATTGTTTGAAGGCCTGCTTATGAGTTTAGGATCAGGAAGGAGGAAAGACAAGGATGGCAAGGTAAAGACCCTTGGATAATTGGGGAGGTTGTGAATTTAGTCAAAAGGGAAAATCAAAAATACGTCAGGTTTAGGAAGCTAAAATAGAACAGGGCCGACATAAAGAAAGCAGAAAAAGAAAGGGCGATGAAATGACCTTGGCAAGGAGGGTTAAAGGAAATCCCAAGGCATTCTAAGAGGATAAACAGGGAGAAAGTAGGACCATTCAGGATAAAGGAGGGAACTTGTGTACGGAAGCAGAGGATGTGGGCAAGATCCTAAATGAGTACTGTGCATCACTATTCACTCAGGCGAAGGGTGTGGAGGATAGTGGGATTTGTGTGGAGCATGCTCATATGATAACAGCATTTTGAGATCAACAAAGAGCATTAAGGTGGATAAGTCCTCAGGACCCAATGGTATCTACTCAAGGGTTTTTGAGCGAGGTGAGAGAGGAGATTGTCAGGGCATTCAGCAATATCTTTGTATCCTTGGTAGCCACTGGAGGGGTACTGGAGGACTAGCAAGTTGCTAAATGTTCTTCTTCTGTTCAAGAAGGGAAATAGGGTCAATCCAGGAAACTAGAGACTAGTGAGTCTCTCATTGTTCATTGGGAAGCTATTGGAGAGAATTCTTAGGGGTTGTATTTATCTGTATTTGGAACAGCATTGCCCAATTAGGGACAGTCAGCATGGCTTTGTGCAGGGCAGGTCATGTCTTACTAACTTGATCGAATTTTTTGTGGAGGTAACTCATGTGATCATTGAAGGTAGAGTAGTGGATATTGTCGACAGGGATTTTAGCAAGGCTTTCAACAAGGTGCCTCACGGTAGGATCATCCAGAAGATTAAGCTCCATGGGGTCTGTGGTCACTCAACTGCTTGGATTCACAACTGGCTTGCCCAGAGAAGACAGAGGGTGGTGGTGGAAAGGTGCTTTTCAGGATGCAGATCCAGGACTGTTCTGTTCTGCAGGGATCTGTACTGGGACCTCTGCTGTTGTGGTATATATAAAATGACCGAGGTGAAAATATAGATGGATGGGTTAGTAAGTTTGTAGGCAATAGAATGATTGGTAGAGTGGTAGTTAGGGTAGAAAGTCATAAAAGGATACAGATCCGTTGCAGAAATGGCAAGTGAATTTTAATCCGTTCAGTGTGAAGTGCTCCACTTTGGGAAATTAAATGTTAAGGAAAAATATACAGTTAATGGCAGGACCCTGAACAGCATTTGCGTATACAGGGATCTTGGGATTCAGTTCATAGCTCCCCGAAAGGGGCCACACAAGTTGATAGAGTGGTAAAGAAGACGCATGGCATGCTAGCCTTTATTAGTTGGGGAATCGAGCACAAGAATCAGGATGTCATGTTCCAGCTTTAGAAGACTTTGGTTAGGCCTTAAGTATTGCACTCTTAAGAATCGTATCCAATTCTGGTCGTCATGTTACAGGAAGGATGTGGAGGTTTTGAATAGCGTGCAAAAGAGGTTGCCTGGATTTGAGGGCTTGAGCTAGAAAGGGGAGGCTGGAAAGACTCAGGCTATTTTCTCTGCAGACGTTGAGGCAAGACTTGATAGAGGTTTACAAATTTATGACATGCATAGACAGATTCTGACTGTAACCCTTCTCCCAGATTTGAAATGTCTAAAACTGGGGGCATGTATTTCAGGTGAGAGCAGGAAAGTTCAAACGAGATGTCAGAGACAATTCTTATATACAGAGAGTGGTCGGAGTCTGAAAAGCACTGCTGGGGTGGCTGTGGAAGCAGGTACAATAGGGCGTTTAAGACACTTTTATATAAGTACATGAATATACAAGGAATGTGGGATATGAATCAAGGACATTCAGAAGGGTTTAGCTAAATTTGGCACCATGTTCGGCACAACATTGCACGCCAAAGGGCCTGTTCCTCTGCTGAAGTGTTCTCGGATCTATGTTAATCAATGTGACTGGAACCGTAGATCAGAGACAATAGATTCTACAGCAAGTAACTCACTTTGGACTTCTCAACATCTGTCCACTGCCGATAAACTCCAAATCCGGGTGTCAATGAAATACTCTTCACTCAGCTGAACGAGTGCGACTCCGGCAACACTATCGATAAACAACAGCAATGCAGTCAAATCATCCCATTGATTGATCCCCCTTCTTACGTAAGGATCTGGGAAAACAAGTAGGCCATTCAACCCTTCAAACACTTTCTACCATCCAATGAGATTATAACTTAATTGTGGCCTACCTACATATTGCCTTTGGTCCATATCCCTCAATACTTTTTTTCCTTTTAGTTGAACTGAAAATTTACAATTCACAATGGATCTAGAATTAACTGTTGTTTGAGATGGGGAGTTACAACGAGACAATGCACCAATTCATCAAACTCCTTCCACAGTACCTGATAATTGTGTGATCCCTACCACCCAAAAATATTTAAAGAGCAGCTCCAGAATCTGCATGTTCCCTGTCAAAATCAGCAGAATCCTGATGTGGAACTGTATGACTGTTACTTCATTTCCACTGAGTAAAAGCAATTCATCTCCTGTCCTCAGTATTTCATTCATATATTCATACCACGTGCATTGCAGCTATTCAACAGGCCAATTCTCCACAACCTTCTCAACAGCAATTCTGGATGGATAGCAAATGCAGCCCAAGAAAGCAACATCAATGACACGCTCGTGAATTTTAAAAATTATAATGACAATATTTATGGATTATAACAAATCCCAGACTTCATGACGTCTCAAATCCGTTCTCCCCCTCTCCCCACTGCTTTGATGTGCATTCATGATTGTGATTTACAAAGAACAGCAACTAATTTGAAACAATTAACTTGCAAAAATAGAACAGAAATCTAGTTCTGTGCAAAACCGATGCGAAACAGATAGGAGCAGATAGCGAAGGGGACTGTTGGAGAATGCAGAATATAGACAGATTGGAGAGTTAGGTGGAGAAATGGCAGATGGAGTTCAATCCGGGCAAATGCAAGGTGATGCATTTTGGAAAATCCAATTCAAGAGCGAACTGTACGGTGAATGGAAAAGGCCTGGGGAAAATTGATGCACAGAGAGATCTGGGTGTTCAGGTCCATTGCACCCAGGCGGTGGCAATGCAGGTCAATAGAGTGGTCAAGGAGGCATACGGCATGCTTTCATTCATCAGACAGGGTATCAAGTACAAGATTTGGCACGTCATGTTACAGTTTTATAGGACTTTGGTTCACATTTGGAATACGGCGTACAGTTCTGGTCGCCACATTACCAATAGGATGTGAATGCTTTGGAGATGGTGCAGAGGAGGTTCACCAGGATGTTACCTGGTATGGAGGGCACTAGCTATGAAGAGAGGTTGAGTAGATTGGGATTATTTACATGAGAAAGATGGAGATTGAAGGGGGGGACCTGATTGATGTCGACAAAATCATGAGAGGTATAGACAGGGTGGATAGCAAGAAGCTTCATATCCCAGAGTCGGGGGACTCAATTACTGGTCGTCACAATTTCAAGGTGAGAGGGGAAAAGTTTAAGGCATCCGCGTGGAAAGTTCTTTATGCAGAGAGTCGTGGGTGCCTGAAACGCGTTGCCAACGCAGGCGGTAGAGGCAGGCACAATAGCGTCATTTAAGATGTATCAGGACAGAAACATGAATGGGCAGGGAGCAAAGGGAACAGATCCTTGGAAAATAGGCGACAGGTTTACATTAAGGATCTGGAACGGCGCAAGCTTGGAGGGCCAAAGGGCCTGTTCCTGTGCTGTAATTTTCTTTGTTAGAACATAGAACATAGAACAGTACAGCACAGAACAGGCCCTTCAGCCCACAATGTTGTGCCAACCATTGATCCTCATGTATGCACCCTCAAATTTCTGTGACCATATACATGTCCAGCAGTCTCTTAAATGACCCCAATGACCTTGCTTCCACAACTGCTGCTGGCAACGCATTCCATGCTCTCACAACTCTCTGCGTAAAGAACCTGCCTCTGACATCCCCTCTATACTTTCCACCAACCAGCTTAAAACTATGACCCCTCGTGCTAGCCATTTCTGCCCTGGGAAATAGTCTCTGGCTATCAACTCTATCTATGCCTCTCATTATCTTGTATACCTCAATTAGGTCCCCTCTCCTCCTCCTTTTCTCCAATGAAAAGAGA
This sequence comes from Stegostoma tigrinum, assembly GCF_030684315.1. Lineage (NCBI taxonomy): Eukaryota > Metazoa > Chordata > Chondrichthyes > Orectolobiformes > Stegostomatidae > Stegostoma > Stegostoma tigrinum. The sequence continues at coordinate 6,480 of NW_026728177.1, read as the reverse complement.
CCGAGCTCAGTCAACCTCTCTTCATAAGATAAGCCCTCCAGTCCAGGCAGCATCCTGGTAAACCTCCTCTGAACCCTCTCCAAAGAATCCACATCTTTCCTATAATAGGGCGCCCAGAACTGGACGCAGTATTCCAAGTGCGGTCTAACCAAAGTTTTATAGAGCTGCAACAAGATCTCATGACTCTTAAACTCAATCCCTCTGTTCATGAAAGCCAAAATACCATATGCTTTCTTAACAACCCTGTCCACTTGGGTGGCCATTTTAAGGGATCTATATATCTGCACACCAAGATCCCTCTGTTCCTCCACGCTGCCAAGAATCCTATCCTTAATCCTGTACTCAGCTTTCAAATTCGACCTTCCAAAATGCATCACCTCGCATTTATCCAGCTTGAACTCCATCTGCCACCTCTCAGCCCATCTCTGCATCCTGTCAATGTCCCGCTGCAGCCTACAACAGCCCTCTACACTGTCAACGACACCTCCGACCTTTGTGTCGTCTGCAAACTTGCTGACCCATCCTTCAATCCCCTCATCCAAGTCATTAATAAAAATTACAAACAGTAGAGGCCCAAGGACAGAGCCCTGTGGAACCCCACTCACCACTGACTTCCAGGCAGAATATTTTCCTTCTACTACCACTCGCTGTCTTCTGTTGGCCAGCCAATTCTGTATCCAAGCAGCTAAGTTCCCCTGTATCCCATTCCTCCTGACCTTCTGAATGAGCCTACCATGGGGAACCTTATCAAATGCCTTACTGAAGTCCATATACACCACATCCACAGCTCGACCCTCATCAACTTTTCTAGTCACATCCTCAAAAAACTCGATAAGGTTTGTCAGGCATGACCTACCCCTCACAAAGCCGTGTTGACTGTATTTGATCAAACCATGCTCTTCCAGATGGTCATAAATCTTATCCCTCAGAATCCTTTCTAACACCTTGCAGACGACAGACGTGAGACTTACCGGTCTATAATTGCCGGGGATTTCCCTATTTCCTTTCTTGAAGAGAGGAATTACATTTGCCTCTCTCCAGTCCTCAGGTACGACTCCAGTGGAGAGCGAGGATGCAAAGATCTTCGCAAGTGGCGAAGCAATTGCATTTCTCGCTTCCCAAAGCAGCCGAGGACAAATCTGGTCCGGGCCTGGCGACTTGTCAATCTTAATGTTTGACAAAATTTTCAGCACATCAGCTTCCTCTATCTCTATCCATTCCAGCATGCACACCTGCTCTTCAAAGGTTTCATTCACTACAAAGTTCGTTTCTTTCGTAAAGACAGAAGCAAAAAACTCATTTAGGGCTTCCCCTACCTCCTCAGGCTCCACACACAAGTTCCCTATGCCATCCCTGATCGGCCCTACTCTTTCTTTGATCATTCTCTTATTCCTCACGTAAGTGTAAAATGCCTTTGTGTTTTCCCGGATTCCTTCTGCCAAGCCTTTCTCGTGCCCCCTCCTGGCTCTCCTCAGACCATTTTTGAGCTCCTTCCTTGCCTGCATGTAATCCTCTCTAGCTGAACTTGACCCTAGCTTCCTCCACCTTATGTAAGCTACCTTCTTCCTTTTCACAAGAAGCTCCACCGCTCTCATCATCCAAGGTTCCTTTATCTTACCCCTTCTTGCCTGTCTCAGAGGGACATATTTACTCATCACTCCCAACAGCTGTTCCTTAAACATTCTCCACATGTCTATAGTTCCCTTACCATGGAACAACTGCTCCCAGTCCATGCTTCCTAACTCATGTCTAATCGCATCATAGTTTCCTCTTCCCCAATTAAATATCCTCCCATTTTGCCTGATCCTCTCCTTCTCCATAGCTATGTTCTTTTCCTCTTTGAAACAGTTTGAAGGCTGGCTATCAGCTAGACAACAGCAGCGATCCCTGGGATTCGTCATTCGAAACAGGAAGGAGTTTCCAACATCAATTGGAGAGACAGCATACTTGAAGATTCAAGTCACTGTTTCATCTACAACTTCCCACTCACACCGGTGCGATGCCCTTTCAGAACTACAGTGCACGTTAGTCCAGAACATGCTGCACTCAAGCCACTTCCATTTTTCCACTTCCTGAACTACAATTTGATCCCTTCATTTCCTGGTTTGTTTGCTTTTATGTTATTCTAGTCTTGAAGATTTCTACAGTACAAATTTATAGTTGCCCTATTATAGGAAGGATATTACTGTGGGGGGTGGGTGGGCTGGGGGCGGGGGGTGTGGAGTTGCGGTCCTTGAAAACTAAAACTTCTCTTTCAAATCCTCTCACTTCCTACAGACAAAGCGGGTGGCCAGGGTATCCACACGGGCCCAAGCTATGCCTGCCTCTTTGTAGGTTACATGGAACGATCCCTCTTCCGTACCTACACTGGCCCTAAACCCCACCTCTTCCTCCGTTACATTGATGACTGTATCGGCGCCACTAATGTGGTAGCTGCATCTGCTGTTCCCATTGTGGCCTCCTCAACATCAGGGAAACCAAGCGGAGGCTTGGGGGCCGCTTTGCACATCACCTATGCTCACTTCACACTAAGCAACTCCCCCTCGCAGTCCTCAGATGACATGTCCATCCTGGGCCTCCTGCAGTGCCACAATGATGCCACCCGAAGGTTGCAGGAAGGGCACCTCATATTCTGCTTGGGAACCCTGCAGCCCAATGCTATCAATGTGGACTTCACAAGCTTCAAAATCACCCCTCCCCACAACTGCATCCCAAAACCAGCCCAGCTCATCCCCGCCTCCCGAACCTGTCTTTTCTCCCTCCTATCCCCTCCTCCCACATCAAGCCCCACCACCATCTCCTATCCTCTTGATCTTTGGCCTTGATCTTTGAGTCCTCATTTTCTACAGATTTCGTACCCGAGGGCTGGAGGGTTGCAAACGTTGTGCCCTTGTTCAAGAAGGGCAGTAGAGATGACCCAGGTGATTTTAGACCAGTGAGCCTTACGTCTGTTGTTGGAAAAGTTTTGTAAAGGATGAGAAGAGATAGGATTTATAAACATCAAGCAAGCACCAATTTGATTGGAGATCGTCAAAATGGATTCGTCAAGGGCAGGTCGTGTCTCACAAACCTCACTGAGTTTTCAGAAGGTGACCAAGCATGTGGACGAGGGAAGGGCCGTTGACGTGGTGTACATGGACTTCAGTAAAGCCTTTGATAAGGTTCCACGTGGTCGGCCATTCGACCAAATAGGGACGCATGGGATTGAGGGACATTTAGCAGTTTGGATTAGAAACTGGCTTTCTCTAAGAAGGCAACTAGTGGTGGTTGATGGAAAATATTCAGCCTGGAGTCAATTCGCTCGTGGTGTGCACAAGGATTTGTTTTGGGACCACTGCTGTTTGTCATTTTTATAAATGATTTGGATGCAGGCACAGGTGGATGGATTACTCAGTTTGCAGGTGACACTAAAGTTGGCGGAGTGGTGGGCAGTGTGGAAGAATGTCGCAGGTTGCAGGGAGACTTGGATAAACTGCAGAATTGGGCTGAAAGGTGGCAAATGGAGTTCAACGCGGATAAATGTGAGGTGATTCACTTTGGGAAGAATAATAGGAAGGCAGAATACTGGGTCAATGGAAAGATTCTGGGCAGTGTGGATGTGCAGAGGGATCTTGGTGTCCATGTACATAGATCCCTGAAAGTTGCCACCCAGGTTGATGGTGCTGTTGAGAGGGCTTACAGTGCGTTAGGTTTCATTGGTAGAGGGAATGAGTTCCGGAGCCAAGATGTCACGCTGCAATTGTACAAAATGCTAGTGCGGTCTCATTTTGGAATATTGCGTGCAGTTCTGGTCGCCCCATTACAGGAAGGATGTGGAAGCATTGGAAAAGGTGCAGAGGAGATTTACCAGGATGTTGCCTGGTCTGGAGCAAAGGTCTTATGAAGAAAGGCTGAGGGGCTTGGTCAGTTCTCATTGGAGAGAAGAAGACGAAGAGGGGATTCAATAGACACATACAAGATGATCAGAGGATTAGATAGGGTGGACAGTGAGAGTCTTTTTCCGAGGATGATGACATTAGCTGGTGCGAGCAGGCATAGCTACACATTGAGGGGTGATAGATTTAAGACAGCTGTCAGAGGCAGGTTCTTTCCTCAGAGAGTGGTAAGGGCATAGAACACCCTGCCTGCCAATGTAGTTAACTCAGCCACATTAGGGGCATTTAAACAGTCCTTGGATAAGCATATGGATGATGAAGGGATAGTGTCGGGGGATGGGCTTCGATTAGTTCACAGGTCAGCGCAACATCAAGGACCGAAGGGCCTGTTCTGCACTGTATTGCTCTATGTTCTATCTCCCCACCTGCACTCTTCTTCAGTGGTTCCATCCCCGTCTCTTTGAACTGTCTGTCTCCTCTCCACCTATCTTCGATCCGCCTCCCCTTCTCTCCCTATTTATTTCAGAATCCCCTTCCCCTGCCCTATTTCTGAAGAAGGGTCCAGATTCAAAACATCAGCCATCCTGTTCCTCTATGCTGCTTGGGCTGCTGCGCTCATCCAGCGCTGCACCTTGTTTCCTCAGATTCTCTGGCATCTGCAGTTCCTACTATCTCTGAAGAGATTTTCTTTCTCTTCTCCCACAGCAGTCTTGGAAACAACTCATCTGGGCGTGGGGATTTGTTCACTTTTAAACCAGCCAAAAATTTCAATTTCACCCTGCATCTTCCTGCTTTATAGACATGAATGCTCCTCTTTGAAGGGAGAGCAGATGGGAGGGACTTGTCTACTGTATCAATGCCCTTCAGTTCTGAACACAGATTGCTCCCTCACCCCGTGTACACCCCGGTTTCTAACTGGCACTACTCTTTTCCTGGTTATTCTCCTGCTTCATGTACCTGTGGAATATCTTGATATTCTCTCCAATATTGGCCACCACCGTTTCTTCACACTTTGTTTTTATACGCCACTAGTCATCCATTCATTTGCTTCCTTCGCACTTGTCGTAAACATGTCCTGAACATTCCTCAAGATCCAGGGTTTTCCAGGCTTGTCGATTATAAATTCCACCCAAAATGGAATATAACTGGCCTTTACTCTCCCAGTTCCTTTCCTGGACATATCCGACTATTCTGCTGCAGATTCGCCCTCAAGTAACTTCCCAAAATATTTTACCCAGATCCTGCCTTGTTTAAATAAAACATGTCTCTTCCCAAACCAAAGACACTTGGTTTTTTTTAAACAGACTGACATTCTCCTTTCCCGTAACATATGTTGAAAAGTCTGTTGTCATGGTCACTATCGCTAAAGCACTTTGCCACTGTCACCTTGAACACTGGCTTTGTGTCCCAGAAATAGGTCCAGCATTGCACTGTCCCTTACAAGCTCGTCTACGTGTTGATGTTAAATAATCTCTCAAATGTATTTCAAGAATTATTTCCCAAGTCAACCTTTTATGTTATCTCAATTCATGTTGCGCAGTTGAAATCCCCTGATATCATTTTTATTTTATTAGTTCTCACCTCTCAGTGAATTACCTGCAATTGCCCACTGCTTGGAGGTCCATAGCTGAAATTCCTCACATTAGCAAACCCTTGTGCAAAGATTTTGGCTCCTTTCCGGTTCAGCTGCAGACCAGCCCACTTGTAGAGGATACACCATCCCCGCAAGTTTTCCTTCAGATCCGGGAGTCTAAATCCTTCCCCGAACACAAACACTTGAGCAAAGCATTCATCTGTTTTCTTCCCCTTTTTCTTGCCTTCTCAGCATGTGGCACCAGGAATAATCCATAGATTACAACTTTAGAGGTCCTGCTATGTAATCCACTGCCTAGCTCTCGGAAGACTCGATGCAAGACCCCATCACTCATCTTACCAAGGTGTACATCGAGCTGTGTCTTACGGACCTCCTCCTTCATGATACCCTTATGACAGTGTTGACCTGGTTAATACGCCATTCCGGAGTCACATCCGTTACCGTGATAAATGCTGTCCAAACAGATTGTCGCAATGGGCAAAAAAGCACACCAATGCCTCTACTTCCCAGGAGGCTAAGGCAATTCGGTGTGTCCACACGGACTACGTTCATTGATGTACCATAGAAAGCATCATATCTGGATGCACATCACAGCACTTTTCCTCTAGCTAAACAATCCCTAATCATTCTGTCTCCTGCCTTTCTTCTCCCAGGCAGAATTGGTTCTCCTTGGTCATGACTAATTTGGGAGAGTGAAAGTTAATTCGTCCAACAATTCAGATACATGGAATACTGAGCAATAAGCTGGTGTGTGTGAGTGTGTGTGTGTGTGTGCGTGAGGAGAGGGGAGAGAGAGTAGAGTGAGAGAGAGAGAGGGAGATGAGAGAGAGAGAGAGAGAGAGGAGAGAGAGAGAGAGAGAGAGGGAGAGAGAGCTGGAGGAGGGAGAGAGAGAGAGAGAGGAGAGAGAGAGGAGAGAGGAGAGAGAGAGAGAGAGGGGAGAGAGAGAGAGAGAGGAGAGAGAGGGGGAGAGAGAGAGAGAGAGGGGGAGAGTAGAGAGAGAGAGGGGGAGA